>NC_053164.1:119147808-119468641 GCF_016835505.1 Polypterus senegalus
TGTCTACCTAATTCTCTGCATGAAATGTCCTGACACTACACTCTATGTGGGAGAAACTGGACAAACACTCCGCCAGAGAATGAATTTACACAGATTCCACATTAAACATGGCAACACAGATGTTCCTGTAGCGGCCCACTTTAACAGCCATGGACACTGTGAGAGGGACTTTAAAGTCACAGTGCTTATGGGCAACTTCAAAACGCAGCAAGAGAGAAAAGAATGGGAAGTTAAGCTCATGTTAAAATTTAATACATTACAGCATGGCTTGAACAGAGACAAGAGTTTTATAGCCAGATATGAAGACTGTTTGCATCTCTCAGACTGACACAGACAACCTGACTACAGATCTGCATTGTTTTGAAAAACTTCACAAACTTCAAAGGACTTTATTGGACAGTTATCTTATCTAAAGATCTTGACCATACATTGTTCTTCTATCTCCTGTTAAATTAATCTTAGCCTGAATGAACCTATTAATTTTTTACATTTAAGAGTTTTCATTCAAAATTTACCATTGTTGTTTCTTGTCCTAGTGTGTGGATATAAACTCAGGGAACTTCAGTTTCTGTATTACATCTTGCCTGAAGAAGGGGCCTGAGTTGCCTCGAAAGCTTGCAT
Source organism: Polypterus senegalus (assembly GCF_016835505.1). Taxonomy (NCBI): domain Eukaryota; kingdom Metazoa; phylum Chordata; class Cladistia; order Polypteriformes; family Polypteridae; genus Polypterus; species Polypterus senegalus. The sequence continues at coordinate 119,148,430 of NC_053164.1, forward strand.
ATTGTAATCTTCTTAGTTAGCCAATAAAAGGTGTCATTTTGCTTGGCTTTTCTCTACATTCATAATGGCTAACACGGTACAACAACCTAGTACTACAGACATACAAGACACGAAATGTACCGCTACTACATGGAATTGAAGACCGTGGAAGAAACTGGCACACATGGACAGCGACATCTTCTTCTTAACGAAATGCAAAAAGGAAAATCTTATCCCGAAAGGCATCATGATAAGGAATCCGACCATACACACTTACAATACTCGGTTTGCAGAGCAACTTTGTTTTAGAACATCTGCAAGGATAAGAAACCACTTAATCCAAATTTTCTACAACATCAAGAAGAACACGCAAAGAGAGATCCAAGACCTCATCCTGCTCCTTGGAAATGACAGTCAGGAGATGGTAAAGGAACTCCATCGCTATTACAAAAGACTCCAGAAACTCCTTATTGTCAACAAAAGAAAAAGCTACATAGATTACGAGAGAAAGCTGGACACTTAATAACAAAAAACAAAGAGCAACAGACCTGCATTGTTAATCTCTCCTCATACACACCAAATGAAGCAGAGATTTCAGTACTCACAAAGGGACTCTCATATTGTCCTGCAAAGCCCATTGATAACATCAGACTCTGCAGTGATATGGAAGAATTCTTCAGAAAACTCAGACTAAAAGAATTTTTCCACAACAAAGAGAACGGTAACACACAGGAACCAACAACAAGCAGTTACAACAACCCCACCAGTAAATCCACATGGACACCAGAAGCTGGCAGAAACCCCTCACTGGATAATTATATAGACTGCTTCCGACAGAGAGTAAAACAGGGATCTTAAACAGGCAGCAAAATCAGATAGAAAACATCACTGGGGAAGAGCGGAGAGCCATACATTCACTAAGAGATAATACAGAAATCATTATCAAACCAGCAGACAAAGGGGGTGCTTTAGTCATCATGAACACATCAGACTATATACAGGAGGCACAAAGACAATTGTCAATACTATGCATTATTATAAACTGCAAGAAGACCCAACAGATCTCTACAAAAGGAACTAAAAAAGATAGTAAGTAGCTTTCCTCTTGACATCAGGGATCAGGTAAACAGTTTAATTCCTGAGAACCCCAAAATGGGTTACTTCTACATGCTTCCTAAAATCCACAAAGAAGGGAACCCAGGAAGGCCCATCATCTCAGGAATTGGCTCCCTGACAGAAAAGGTTTCAGGTTGGGTGGAACACATTCTTAAACCTCTCGCCCAACACAACCAGCTACATCCAGGACACCACTGACTTCTTAAAAACTGTCTGCTTTGGGCCCCTTACCTGAGGGAACCTTACTGGCCACAATGGATGTTGAGGCCCTGTATACAAACATCCCCCATGATGATGGCATACTGGCATGTGAAACGTACCTCGGACAACATGATTTACCCACAAAGTCAGTAATAGAAATGATAAAATTCACTCTGACACATAATCTATTCTCTTTTGGACAAGATTGCTACTTGCAACAAATGGGGACTGCAATGGGCTGTCGGTTTGCACCTCACTATGCAAACCTATTTATGGCAAAATTGGAGGAAGATTTCTTGTCAATGTGCATCTTAAAACCAATGTTATATCTCCGTTACATAGATGACATCTTCATAATCTGGACTGCCAGTGAGAAGGACCTCCTCCATTTTCATAATGAATACAATTCTTTTCACCCCAACATAAAGCTGAAGCTGAATTACTCAGAAACAGAAGTCAGCTTCCTTGACACCACAGTTCAACTGAAAAACAACACCCTTGTAACTTCTGTTTTTCACAAACCAACAGACAGACGGACCTACCTAAGAAGTGATAGCTTTCACCCCAAACATATAAGCGCTCCATTATTTTTAGCCAAGCAATACGGTACAATCAGATTTGCTCAGACCCGACAGACCGGGATCAACAACTGCAGGAGCTCAGACAAGAATTCATCAAACAAGGTTATACCCCAAAACAACAGACACTCAAATACGAAGAGCTACTGCCATACCCAGAGAGAACCTTCTGGAATATAAAACAAAGACAACAAGAACCGCATTCCCCTTGTTGTCACCTACAACCCACATCTTGAAACACTTGAAAAACTATAAAGGAACTTCAGCCAATACTAAACAACGACCTAACACTAAAAAATGTATTTCCTGAACCTCCTCTCCTGGCATACAGACAACCACCAAACCTTCAGCAACTAATTGTCCGAAGCTCCCTAAATAAACCAACAGAAAATGGCACATCTCCTGCCTACAGAAAAGATGTAAAACGTGTGCCCACATCTACAATACAGACCGTATAATTATACCAAACTCCCGACTTGAACATCACATAAAGGGATCATTTTCCTGCAGATCATCGAATGTTGTCTACCTAATTCTCTGCATGAAATGTCCTGACACTACACTCTATGTGGGAGAAACTGGACAAACACTCCGCCAGAGAATGAATTTACACAGATTCCACATTAAACATGGCAACACAGATGTTCCTGTAGCGGCCCACTTTAACAGCCATGGACACTGTGAGAGGGACTTTAAAGTCACAGTGCTTATGGGCAACTTCAAAACGCAGCAAGAGAGAAAAGAATGGGAAGTTAAGCTCATGTTAAAATTTAATACATTACAGCATGGCTTGAACAGAGACAAGAGTTTTATAGCCAGATATGAAGACTGTTTGCATCTCTCAGACTGACACAGACAACCTGACTACAGATCTGCATTGTTTTGAAAAACTTCACAAACTTCAAAGGACTTTATTGGACAGTTATCTTATCTAAAGATCTTGACCATACATTGTTCTTCTATCTCCTGTTAAATTAATCTTAGCCTGAATGAACCTATTAATTTTTTACATTTAAGAGTTTTCATTCAAAAATTTACCATTGTTGTTTCTTGTCCTAGTGTGTGGATATAAACTCAGGGAACTTCAGTTTCTGTATTACATCTTGCCTGAAGAAGGGGCCTGAGTTGCCTCGAAAGCTTGCATATTGTAATCTTCTTAGTTAGCCAATAAAAGGTGTCATTTTGCTTGGCTTTTCTCTACATTCATAATGGCTAACACGGTACAACAACCTAGTACTACAATGTTTTACCTGAATGTCTTTTAGGTCTTCCAAAAGTCATTATCAATGGACTCTGGGTAAAACTCTGCCCATTTTAGACTTTTGCTACTGTTTTAACTGCTGCCTCTTTGGTGTACTGGTACCTGGCAGTCCCATGTAGAAGCCTTTGTGATAATCATGGAATATCTCTTGACTGCTGCCTTTAATGTTACTATACACTATTTGGTCCTAGGTGTGCCACCAAAATACAGTAAGTATTAACAATGTTCTGTCCACAGGTCCTGCAGATGTCCCCCACAACAATAGTGTTGAACACAGTTCTGAATTCTACCTGAGATGCAGAGGAAGTTCTCCCAATGGTGAGAGTTAAACAGTCCTAAATTGAGACATCAGCTTCTGGCTATCAGGTTCTCTGTTCACCAAAACTAGCTTAACACTAAGTGGTGATCAGTTAATACCTCTGCAACACTCATTACTGACTTATAGAACATGCATCTTCAGGTCAGATTACACAACTATAAACTCAATCATTGGCCCAAATTTCTCTTGTACCCCGTATACATATGCACATTGTGTTTAAACATGTTATTTGTTATGGACAATCCACGAGTGGCACAGAAATCCAGTGACAATTCAACACTCAGGTTCAAATTAGAAGAGCCCCTCTAGGTACTATATCTCTGTTATTCCTTGACTGAAGTCTCTCTGTACGACTACAGAGTTAGTAAAAGGTACTCTTTTCAGCACAGAATGCAGTTTTTTTTTAAAAAGGCAGAAGACTTGCTTACAAAGCCAAAGTTGTTCTCTCTGCAACTTAAAGTTGCATTGAGGAGTTCTTCTTATCTGCTGGTACAAACCCAATCAGAATAGCACCCAGCTAGGAGCTTGTAAGTATCCCACCATCTACATGGCATCTTCTCAGTGGAGAGAAAGGAAATAGAATAAGATGATAAAGACATCTGGTGTTAGACACAATGCTGTGTGCACTGTAGACGTGAATCCAACTGCATGTAGCTGATTTGTTCAACCTTCTGCACAAGCTTTGGCTCCTTACCTGAAAAACAAATTTGGTCCTGTGTGCCAGGGGGCAATTTCCATTGTCAAGGCTTGGATCTGTCCTACTCTTGCCTGCTGACAAGCACTGCACTCCACTCTTATCATTCACTTTGTATGTGGTGAACCCACATGAAGGCTCCATAAAGTTTCTTTTTGAGATTATAATAAGGATCATTAATGTATTATTATTATTATTATTATTATTATTATTATTTATGTACATGTAGCCTGAAATAAAACAATAATGTTTGTAATTTTCAGCAAATACAAACGACACTGAAATTAAAATACAGTACCAGCAGCAATGAGGTTTCTAGTATGTTTATCACTTTGCTGATACATTGTTTTGTCATCTTCTGGAAGGATGCCTCTAAGATTCTGATATTCACTTACTTTGTCTGTTCCATAGAGAAACTTGGTATACTTCATATATCTTTCTACTGTGCCTGTTGTCTTTTGTGGGTGACAGCAACTTGTCAGTGCAGCCCTCCTACTTATTTGGCACAGACTGTCTACTTTTTGTTAAGTAGTTCTGGCTTCGAATTCAGTATGACTCTTTTTTAAGATTCAGTCTGTTTTACTTGTTAAGATTTTCTATTTCAGTGAACTCTTTCTGGCTGTTGACCCATACATTTTCAGACACACATTTACAGTTCTCTTTTGGAATATGTATATTGATTATTTAGTCAATGAGTGCTTACTTGATTTTTCATCATGATCTTTTCCAGCATTTATTGTACTGAATTGTACTGTATTCAAATCTGCCACTTAAGTATATCATGAGTTATCTATTATAGATAATAAGAAATAAATGGAAATGTATTTTTCATCCATACTATTGGAACTTGACCAAATATGGCCTTCTAAGTTGGAGGTTATCCACTTTATAATCAGCAGAAGGAAAAAATGGGAAAAGAATAAAGAAACTTATTGTAAAGCTTTGAAACTAAAAGGAGGAATATTTTGCAATAGGTTACTAAGGACACGTATGGCAAAGTGTAGAGAAGACTCCTGCATACTACTTTCACGAGAGAGAGAGAGATAGAAACAATAGCAATGCAGGATCTCCTATTGAGCTGTGTAATCTGTATCTGGGCTGCTTGCCTTGGAAAAGCATTAGGCAGGAAGACCAGCATGGCAGAGAAATACAGTTGTATCTCTGGTATAAGACTGAGATCACAGTGTAAACACCAGAGTGAAACCTGGGTGCTGGAGAGCACTTAGTTCCAGAAGAGAATGAATAGAGTCATGCTGCCCCTCAGAGAATGCAGGCATGATGAGGAGCTGCCTGGACCTCTAATGGCAAAAGAAAGTGTGTGTGTTTTAGGGACAGAAGGGATCACTTGAGGGTGGATGTTTAGTGTCTATGGAATAACTGTAAAGCTGCTCCATCCCCTGAAATGATTCTGAGAATTAGACAGTAATGACCTTGGGATGTGGTTTTAGGCCATCTACATGTGAGGAGGAAAGTGGGATAAACAGTGAACCAGTATAATGTAGAGAGGGAAAAGGACAGTCTGAAGTGTGAAACAGAGAATGTTATGATATAGTGGTTTATAAAAATATGTTCTATTAAATTTTGTGCAAAACATTAATCACAGCAGTGGTTTTCTCCCTTTTCTCCTAATTTGCTGCCAGCCCACTGACTGTGGGTGTCACCTTATCTGGGAGTTCCTCCTTTGGGCACCAAGTTGACATCACTTTTACCCTATAAACATATGCAGAGTCACAACACTTGGACTCCTTAACCTGAATGACTGTATGTTTATAATGAGCGCACCTCTCAAAGTACCTAAAACGATTGATTAACAACAGACGAGAGCTTATAACCTCGATGAAGTAAAGACAGATAAGAGATTACACCCTCTTACTCAGCTATGGTTGCATCCATCTTAATCAGATAGATGTGAGCATCACCGTTTTCACAAACTACAGCTAAGTTTTGTACTTCTCAACAACAGCAGTTAAATCCCGAAAAGATATAGGGAAAAGCCAAGAGAGAAACATGGTTACCCAATAAGTTGCAGGTACTCCTCTGCTTTGTGTCTTGGCTTGCAGCTTTCTTGGAGGCTTGTGGTTATTATGATGTTAATGTCTCTTCCCTCTGTCTTGCTGCAACAATGTTTCTAAAAATGCAAGCCTGTCCATTCCCTTCTAATGTAATTATGTTAAAATATACATGTGTTGTTACATTCAGTAAGTTACAAAGTATATCAACACATTAATCTACAGCCTGATTGTTTAATTCATATGCAAATGTTCATCAATTCTTAGAAAGTCTACCTTTTAAGAGCTATGTCTTTTTATGGTCCATCCTTCCTTTACCCATACTTTGCCGTCGATGAAGCTCCTTAGGGTGCAGTATGTTTACTTGGTATTGGTAACATGTCCATCAGCTTGCACCCATGTGTGTTCAGGTGAACCTTAATGCCCTTTAATGAAGTAGGTCAGAAACTGTCTCTGTTTGTTTCAGTATCTTCATTTTTATGCGAAACAACAAGACCTGTCAGCTATGCTTTGCATTCATTAATCATTTTATTAGTAGCTGCCCTTAAGATTTCAGAACATTTTTTACAAGTAGGCCTAATGTTATGGTTATTGTAGTTAATTGTACAATCTTTTTAAAAATACACGATTTGCGTAAATGGGAGTATCTTGGTTTTCTTTGTTGTTGTTGTTATGTACTGTTTGAGTGTCTTTTTCTGCTGGGACTTAAATCCATTTACAAATAGTTGCCAAACTGACTGCATACATTTAGATCAGGGGTGCCCAATGCATCGATTGCGATCTACTTTTTTTTAAATGTTAGTCCATCATATATCCTCCCTATTGCATTTGCCACTTGATTGACATACAGGGCGGCCAGCCTGAAATCTCTTTTCTTCTAACACACTGGTCATCCTGCACACACAATCAAACGCACAAGCTACTGCAAAACTCCGGCTATCTAAATGATCTAGTTAGCTTTCCAATTTATATCGACTAAAGAAGTGATTTAAAAAAAAAAAAATGTTGTTTATGGGCTGGAGGTGGAATTGGAAGAGGATTTTTTTCTCTCACAATGTCACAATCAAAGTGTGTTTGTCTGATCTGTCAATCTATCATTGCTATTCCAATGAAGGAAAATGTGGAAAGGCACTTTCGAACTGTTCATAAAAACTGCCTAACTGACTTCCTTCCGAAAAGCGATCTGAGAAAGAGAAAGGAGAGGGAACTAAAATCGCAGTTGAGACACAATGGAAGGCATGTGCACAACTTGACAGCATACGCGACAGAGCAGATTGAAAATTGTCTGTCAGACATTATCTAATGGAAAAAAGTAACGATTCAAGTGTTGCCCAATGAAGCGGAGTAAGAGTAGTGTTTCTTCTTCACAAATGTACTCAAGTAAAAGTAAAAAGCATGGTGCAGTAAAACTACTCTTATAAGTACAATTTTTTTAAAAAGTTACTCAAGTAAATGTAATGGAGGCCATTACTGCCCACCTCTGATACTCATATATATATATATATATATATATATATATATATATATATATACTAATAAAAGAAAAAGCCCTCACTCACTCACTCACTCACTCACTCACTCACTCACTCACTCACTGACTCATCACTAATTCTCCAACTTCCCGTGTGGGTGGAAGGCTGAAATTTGGCAGGTTCATTCCTTACAGCTTCCTTACAAAAGTTGGGCAGGTTTTATATCGAAATTCTACGCGTAATGGTCATAACTGGAAGCAGTTTTCTCCATTTACTGTAATGGAGATGAGCTTCAACGCCGTGAGGGCGGAGTTTCGTGTGACATCATCACGCCTCCCACGTAATCACGCAGTACATAGAAAACCAGGAAGACCTCAAAAAGCGCTGAAGAAAACATGCATTATATAATTGAGAAGGCAGCGAAACAATAAGAAGCGAGCGAGTGACATATACAACCATATTCATGAGTTCTGCTACTTCGGAAACAAAGCACGATGTAAACCTACACTTTAAATTAAGTTCATAGACAGGCTGCGCTGGCGTTTGTAATTTAGTGCCTGCCCATATAAGGCTGTCCGTCAGCGGCAATCCAATAGCAAACTGCCACGGGTAAATATTCACGGGTGAAGGACTGTGCTTATGGAGAGGAAGATGAGATGGTCAGGGTGGTGTTTGACACAAACTCAGCGAAACTGCGAGAGAAAGTTTTAAGTGCCAGGACTAAGGTAACATTAAATACAGCCACGGACATAGCACGAGATGGCACCAGCACAGCTGGGAACCTTCGATGCATGTACACCGAGCGGCTCACGTGAACTGACGCAGTGCACAGATAAAAGGCAACAGTTCCAAAGAGCACTGAACAAAAACCGAATTACACAATTGAAAAGGCAGCAAAAATATGAAGCGCCTGATAAGCATATTCATAAATCCAGCTACTGCGGAAACAAAGCACACGGTGGAAAAAGTCAATGTCCCGCTAAAGGAAGACAGTGTAAAAAAACCCGTGCATGCAGTGTGTCAGGTCTCAGATAAAGAAGAAGACGAGCTGTTTATTGATGCAGTAAGAAACGAATCGATGAAAGAAACCTGTCATCTTTACAACGATTGACAAACACGGAATGTAACTTGAACACAACACATCCTACAAATACGAGCCTGATTGAAAGAAATAATGATAATCAAATCCTTGATGACAGCAACACTCAGTAACACTCACAAAACAAATACTGTATATTGACAGTCATGTTACGTTATTTTTAAAATGTTCCCTTTTCTTTTTCTAGCTTTTTTAACACACTACTTCTCCGCTGCGATACGCTGGTATATATATATGTATATATATATTCCGATCTACATACTCGAATAATGGATACTTTATTCGCCATCAATGATTGTTTTGGTAAAGCCATACTCAGTGTATTCATTAGATGAACGGTAAAAAAGTAAGAGCGAGGGGAGGATGACTCATTGAGGCATGCAGGCTGTAGGCGTCAACTCTATCTGAATTGCGATCACATTTGAAAAATATATCTTTTCAAGTTCTATTTAGTCCATATGTGTCAAACTCAAGGGCGGGCCACATCCGCCCGGCGTAATTATATCCGCCCGAGATCATTTTATATACTGTATTATTGTTATTAATGGCCCAGGGTATATGAAGCGCTGGTAACACAATAAACTACAGATCCCATAATGCAGCGCTTCAGCTGCCTTGCCGAACACTTAAGCGTTAATCAAGTCTACTTTATGATGCTGCAAGTTATTGCGAAGCTAGAGTTATTGCGCACTGAGTTTGCACGGCGCTTTGGTGACTTTGAAGAACAAAAAAAGTCCGTCTACATGCGGCTCGAACCTTGTGCATGTTTGGTAGCACATATCTGTGTGAGAAGCTCTTCTCAGTGATAAAGACTAACAAAACAGCACACAGGAGTCGCCTCACTGATGACCACCTGCAATCCATCCTGAGAATCTCCACAACACAGAACCTCACACCAAACAGAAACGAACTTGTGGCCAAAAAAAGATGCCAGGCGTCCAGCTCTAAAATGACATATGAGCAAAGACAACTGAATGATTTGATTTGTTATTGCACGTAAGAGCGGAGTCAACCGTTTTAACAAACAGCGTATTGCACTGATACGAAATAGCTGTGTGTGTATATATGTAGATATGTATGTATATGTATATATATGTTTATATAGTTGTGTGTGTATGTATGTATATATATATATATGTGTATTTGTGTGTATATATGTGTGTGTATGTATGTATGTGTGTGTATATATGTAGATATATATATGTATGTATATATGTGTAAATGTATAGATATGTATATATATATGTTTATGTGTGTGTAAATATATATATATATATATATATATATATATATATATATATATATATATATATATATGACAACAACACTCATCACTCACAACAGTGACAAAACAATTACATTGACAATCAGGTTACGTTATTTTCAAAATGTTTCCTTTTCTTTTTCATTGCTTCTTTAACACACTACTTCTCCGCTGCGAAGCGCGGGTATTTTGCTAGTATATATATATATCTATAATAATAAAAGGCAAAGCCCTCACTGATTCACTGACTGACTGACTGACTCATCACTATTTCTCCAACTTCCCATGTAGGTGGAAAGCTGAAGTTTGGCAGGCGTATTCCTTACAGCTTAGTTACAAAAGTTAAGCAGGTTTCATTTCGAAATTCTACACGTAACGGTCATAACGGTCGACAACGTCCGCCATGTTGAACTTTTTATTTATGGCCCCATCTTCACGAAATTTGGTAGGCGGCTTCCCTGCGCTAACCGAAACCGATGTACGTACTTATTTCGATGGTATGACGCCACTGTCGGCCGCCATATTGAACTTTCCAACGTCACCAATTTTCAAAATTCCCGTGTAGGTAGAAGGCTGACCCCATCTTCACGAAATTTGGTAGGTGGCCTCCCTGCACTAACCAAAACCGATTTACGTACTTATTTCGGTGGTATGATGCCACTGTCTGCCGTCATGTTGAATTTTCCAAACGTCACTAATTCTCCAACTTCCCGTGTAGGTAGAAGGTTGAAATTTGGCAGGCCCATTCCTTACAGCTTACTTACAAAAGTTAAGCAGGTTTCATTTCGAAATTCTACGCGTAATGGTCATAACGATCAACAACGTCCGCCATATTGAACTTTCTTATTCATGGCCCCATCTTCACGAAATTTGGTAGGCAGCTTCGCTTCGCTTCGCTAACCGAAACCAATGTACATACTTATTTCGGTGGTATGACGCCACTGTCAGCCGCCATATTGAACTTTCCAACGTCACTAATTCTCCAACTTCCCTTGTAGGTAGAAGGCTGAAATTTGGTACTTATTTCGGTGGTATGATGCCACTGTTGGCCGCCATATTGAACTTTTAACAGAAACCGATGTCCGTACTTATTTCGCCTATATGACACCACTGTCGGCCGCCATATTGAACTTTCCAATGTCACTAAGTCTCCAACTTCCCGTGTAGGTAGAAGGCTGAAATTTGACAGGCCCATTCTTACAGCTTACTTACAACAATTAAGCAGGTTTCATTTCGAAATTCTACGCTTAACGGTCATAACGGTCAACAACGTCCGCCATGTTCATCTTTTTTATTTACGGCCCCATCTTCACGAAATTTGGTAGGTGGCTTCCCTGAGCTAACCGAAACCAATGTATGTACTTATTTAGGTAGTATGATGCCACTGTCAGCCGCCATATTGAATTTTCCAACGTCACTAATTCTTCAACTTCCCGTATAGGTAGAAGGCTGAAATTTGGCAGGCTCATTCCTTACAGTTTACTTACAAAAGTTAAGCAGGTTTCATTTGGAAATTCTATGCGTAATGGTCATAACGGTCAACAACATCCGCCATGTTGAACTTTCTTATTTATGGCCCCATCTTCTCGAAATTTGGTAGGCGGCTTCCCTGCACTAACCGAAACCAATGTACGTACTTATTTCGGTGGTATGATGCCACTGTCGGCCGCCATATTGAACTTTTCAACAGTCTTTGTTACTTATGGGCCCATCTTCAAGAAATTTGGTACATGGGTTCCCAATGCTAACTGAATCCTACTTACGTACATATATACATCCATAGCCTGCAGCTCGGTCACCGTGTGAGGCGGCGTTGGGTCTCCCATCCCAACGCCTCCCAAGTTGTTGGCTGCCTGCCTATATAAGACCGTCTGTCGCTCCAGTCTCTACATTCCCTTCCTTGCTTCGCCACGGGATTCACGTCTCCCTACTGATAACTACAGCCTTTTTGTTTAATCCACGGCTTCTCCACTGTTTTATTGTTTGTTTATTACAATTATAATTATTGTATAGGTATTTTACACTTACTTTACATTGCTCAGGTACCCATTTCCTTTATCATTCCAACCCCCATTACCATGTCTATCGAGATGATCACTATCGATCAAAGAACTATCACTTACTGAGTGGTTTCCATGCCCGGAGATGCCACCTACCTTTTCCATTCTCTTTGTTACATATTGCACCCATATCAGGCTCACTCTTGATATCCAGAGGAACATTGTGTCTTATGTATTGAATGAATGGGACAGGTTCAATGTGTGGACGGATGACGGTACAGGAGATAATTATACTACACAGGAGCATTATAAGAATGAAATGCTTAAGCCCTTCACCTATGGTTCTGCATGTGAGTTGATGGCTGCCGCTGAATTGTTTGGTTGTCGCTTTCAAGTGTACCAAAATGGCCAAATATTTTACACCTTTGGACAACCGCCAATGCCTCTTAAACATCTTAGATTCACAGGTGATGATTTCAGTAGTGGACTCTTTGATGTTTATGAATGTTTAAACTCTCAAAAGCTGGATGTGAAGTTATCGATGAAACCGGTTGTGTTCTTACAACACTTGACAGATGCCGAATGTCACTACAGCACAAGTCCTGAAAATACTGTCATAACTGAAATAAACCATGAAACTCAAATCGATTATGGCAGCAGCAATCCAAGCTGTGAGATTTGAGACAAGATTACTTTGCACATAGCCAACTGTACGTTGCATGCTCAAGAGTAAGCTCAGCGCACAGATTGGTCATATTACAACCAGAGGGCCGAACTGACAATGTGGTATACAAAGAGATCCTTAACAAATAATTATTGGTATATTTTCCCTCAGTTTAAAAAGGTTTAATTTTCTTCTTAATAAAAATTTTAAGGCATTACTGCCGCCATGTAAGCTGGTATTTTGTTAGTATATATATATAAATATATATATATATATATATATATTTATATATCATTTTTTAATGTAGGTACTGTACATCATTTTGACCTGGTCATTTTAAAGTAGCTCGCAAGCAAATGAATGTGGGCACCCCTGCTTTAGATCATCATTATATGTGCCATGTGTTTCCATATTTGGAATCTGTGAGTGAATCCCTCCTCAATTAAGTGATCCCCTAATGAAATTGACATTCAGGCTGACTCAGAAAATTAGTCAGTAACTGCAAATTAGGCTTAACAGTAGAATCCCTGAAGCCTACGAAAAAACTCCCATCTTAAATTCCTTTGCACCTCTCCATCAGCATCTTTTGTTTTTGTAAATGTGTCGATTAGCACAAGCAGCAAGCACCAGCTATCCCATCCCCACCTTGACAGAGCTCAACTCGGGCGAAAAGTTCTCCCAGCAAACCAAGGTTTCTTATCTGTGTGTGAGGTGCCTGGAATTGTATAGGGTAAATCGTTATTTGGAATACCTGCATTTCATGTGTGTGCCACATCTGCAAAGATCTGGGGAAGTGTAGTATGAATGGAAATGTGAGTCAAGAAATGCTGAACACATACCTAAAGCAGAAACTTTTTCCATGTTATACTAATAATGACGTGAAGTGTATAATGTATGAAGACTTTAGTCCAAATATCAAATAAACGTGCACTTTTATTCAGGAATAAAATGTATGTGTCCAAAAAGAAGAGGCCTTTGATTTCAGTCTGTAACAGCTGGTGTAAAGCTTTGCTACCTGTAAAAGATATCGCTGAAGGCATATCATCAGTCACACAAACACTGGTAAATGATGTCTTTTTGGTATCTTCCTGTCACTTGAATTTTTTGTTATTCAGTTTCATTCTTGAATAAAAGCACACTTGTTTCTTTATACCTTTGCAAATGTTTTTATTTTATATTCCAGTAACCACTTGAATGAGATAGAATCTGTCTCTGCCTCTCTCGCGCGTGCACGCACACATTCATACATCCATCCATCCATTTTCTAACCCGCTGAATCCGAATAGGGTCACAGGGGTCTGCTGGAGCCAATTCCAGCCAACACAGGGCACAAGGCAGGAACCAATCCTGGGCAGGGTGCCAACCCACCGCAGGACACACACAAACACACCCACACACCAAGCACACACTAGGGCCAATTTAGAATTGCCAATCCACCTAACCTGCATGTCTTTGGATTGTGGGAGGAAACCAGAGCGCCCGGAGGAAACCCACGCAGACACGGGGAGAACATGCAACTCCACACAGGAGGACCCGGGAAGCAAACCCGGGTCTCCTAACTGCGAGGCAGCAGCGCTACCACTGCGCCACCGTGCCGCCCACATTCATACATGAAAACCACTATTTGAAAACGTTATGCCATTTGAACATGACTTGTCATTTGAATATGTTTTTTTTTTATTTTGCCTGTACTCCATGTTATGGTGCATGATAATGAGAATTCAGACAGACTTCTTCTTTTTGGGTGCATACACCGTCATCACAGCACTGCCAGATCTAAACAGCAGCGTGGTGAATTGCTTGCATACTGAAGTGACTTTAGCTGCAGGTGGAAGTCACATTTTACTTTATAGTGCCAAGCAGAGTTGCATTGCGGTGCAGTAGTCTATTAGCCAGCGAAAGTGCTGTGAAGAAGCGGTCCGTTGTTACGGTCCTGCCTTTGTCCAGTCTGATAGCGGTCACGGGACGTGTTATCTTTTATTGCCAGTACAACAAATAGTTATGAGCAGGCATCATCCACAGTGCTGCTCTTGTGAAAAGAACTGAGATAAATTCCATCAACTCAGAGAGGGAATGGCAGGTTTGTTGTACCACGTGAACATCACTGAGAGAATAAAACTGAATAATAAAAAAACAAGAACTAACTTTTACAAGTAGCCAAAATTTACACTGGACGTTACAGACTCAAATCAAATGTACAGTATGTTTTTATTATATTATAGTAATAATAACAGCAGTTCACTACTCAAAATGTGGAGCGCCAGCTGGCAACCTTTCAGTTATAAAGCAGCAGCTCATACCTCTGCACCATCCAGGAATACATAATAGCTTTCTGTCAATTGACATTTGAGCTTGGGTTTGTAACTCATTGACAGCAACATGTAAACTGAATGATTGTTTTTTACTTTGGTTATATTCATGAGAAAAGGTGCACGTGTTTATTTGATATTTGGACTAAAGTCTTCACACATTATACACTTCACATCATTACTACTATAACATATAACATATAAAAAGTTTCTGCTTTAGGTATGTGTTCAGCATTTCTTGCCTCACATTTCCTTTCCTCCTATACTAACCCTGATCTTTGTAGACATGGAACACACATGAAATGCAGTACAGTATTATTTACCCTATACAACTCCAGGCACCTCACACACAGATAAGGAGCCTTGGCTTGAGCAGGAAGAACGTTTTGCCTGATATGAGCTACGTGAAGGTGGGAATGGGACAGCAGGCTGCTTGTGCTGATCGACACATTTACAAAACAAAAGATGCTGATGGAGATGGAGATGTAGTCCAGCCATGCTCTCATATGTTGTATTAATGGGCCATGAAGCTATTCATCGTACCACCTACAATAGAATTTTGAACCTTCAGCTTGTTGATGTGGTAGCTCAACTATACAAGACAAATCCATAAACTTGTCCCAATCCTTCAGTCCATGGTTTGGATCTTTCAGCACTCTCTGAAACAGAATTTGCCATTTTAACTTGC
Source organism: Polypterus senegalus (assembly GCF_016835505.1). Lineage (NCBI taxonomy): Eukaryota > Metazoa > Chordata > Cladistia > Polypteriformes > Polypteridae > Polypterus > Polypterus senegalus. Next base: position 119,164,083 of record NC_053164.1, read on the forward strand.
CGTTTAGGCATCAATGAAACTTTCACTTCCAACATCAACCCTGGCACACTTTGAAACTTTGCTTCTCACCTAGCGTAGTAAAAGTGTGGCATTACCCAGTGCAGAAGGTGAACGATAAAAGCAGCCTGTGTGAGGAAGGTCCCCAAGTAGATTACATAACAGGTGTAGTTTCCAAAGTACTGTGTGCAGTAGAGCTGTATATTTTGGTAAAGTAAAATAATAAATACACTTGGTTGCCTGTGGCCATCAAACCTGCTCATCTTGCATGTTCTCTTCTAGCTCAGCATGCATTACAATATATTAATCATAGGAGATAGATATTAAATTTCACATATAAATAAAAAAACAAAACAGGTTGAGCTATTGAATAAAGGTTTTGTTATTTTAACTAATTTAATTTGTATTTTCTTAAGTTTTTTGCCTGCTTGGTATTTTTCTGGTTATTGAGGATTTCCTTGAGGGCTGCCTCCTTTCGCAAGGACATTGGATTCTTTTCTGTCTTCTGTCTTTATTTAAAAAAAGTTGATAAAAAAATCTGCCTTTTTCTGAATCCACTTATTTCATTAGAACATTATAGAGTGCTGGAGCCTACTTTTTTTTACTAGGCTTAGGGCAAGATACTGTCCTGAATGGGACATCAGACCATTGCAGGGCACACCTAATAATTAATGTTAATTCTTTGCATTTATAAAGCGCTTTTCTCACTACCCATAGCGCTCAGCAACTGCAGGTTAAGGGCCTTGCTCAAGGGCCCAACAGAGCAGAGTCCCTATTGTCATTTTTTGAACTGGCAACATTCCGATTGCCATTGCAGATTCCTAGCCTCAGAGCCACCACTCTGCCTTACACCAATCCAGATTTACCAAATCAGTGAACATAGGATGTGAGAAGAAACAACAGCTCACTGAGAAAAAGCATGCAACCAAGGAATGCAGGAGAAAAATGCATTTAGTGAAAATGTCAGTACTTGAACCCAGGTTGCTAGAATTGTGAGGCAATAACAATAATAATGACTGCACTACTGTGCATCATAAAACAAAACACAGTACATTACATTACTATAATATAGCATTATACATTCATTTTTAGAATTAGCAAGCCTATTTATTTAAACCTAACATTTAAGGGAAACGTCTTTAAAAATGAAAAAGCCTTACATCAATTTTAAAAGAGTACATTTGGATGTAGCTGGAAACAGTCATAATGCCTTCTTGGCAAAAGTGTTCTGTTGATATCTATTTGATCACATTTTCTTCTCCTGTGGTGCATCAATTAAGTTTCTGTTTTGGGAAACATAATTGGAGATGCAAAGCTGAAGGCTTTTACATTTGTATTTTTTCAAATGATGGTGACTGAAGGATTGCAGCATTTAAGAAATTATGGACTTTTAAGTGCTAGATAATTCAGTAAACTAATCTCAGCAGAGCATGATTTTCTATAGTAATCTTAATAGAATATGTTCTCGGGAAACCCTAAATGGTTTAAGATTCACAACAAGCTCTTTATTGATTTAATGTTCTATTGGTGATGTCCAGCTATTAGGGATTTAAGCATTTTTGTTGCCAAGTGTAAGTGATGCACATAAAAATTATTTATTTAGCACTGTGTTGTACACTGATAGCTCTTGTGCTTTTTTTTTAACTAGAACAATAGCTCTTTGATAACAATAACAGTAATGGGTTTATGATGCACTCCTTTTAAAATTAAACCTATAATCTTTCAATTTCCAGAACCTCTGCAGAGCTATAAAATTGGTTACTTAGCTGAAGGAAGGGTTCCATCTGATTAACAGGCTAGTGCTGTTCTTGTTCAATACAGTAATGGTAATGTCACTTCATCCCATTATAAATGTCTCTATTTAATTCTTTTACTATACAGTCTGCCATGTATGAGGTCACTTTTTGCAGTGAGGACAAGCGTCTAACACCAATGTAATAGTATGGTCTGAAGTCTACAGTGTATTTCAAACCATGACTTCATGATTCTCAAGTTGCAAGCTTGCAACTTCTTTCGCTGAGCTAAGAGAATGTTACATTATCCTGAAAGATTGACATAATTCTTCTACAATGCAAAGGTGATGACCAACTTGGGATATACATTGTTTAGACACTTTTCACATTTTTATTGTCTTGAAATAGTTTCAGATAGTGCAACTGCAAGTAAATTGACAAACTGAACAAAATAAAAAAAACTGATGAAGTGAAACATTGAGATTAGGGTTAGGGTTAGACACATTCTGGACAAGGAATGGAAGATCCGTAAACCACAATCTAAACAGCTTGGACTGACCAGAATATTAAGCTGGGGCAACATCCAGTGACATCAAAATGACTGGAATTGTTTCAGGAAGGAAAGAGAAAGTAATGAATTGGGACTCCAAGACACACTCCAAGCAGTGGAAGCAGTGGAGATAACATGTGTAAAAGTTGAAGATGACAAAAAAATGCAACAGACTGAGGAAAATCGTGAAAACCAAATGATAGCCTAACATATCGCAATAATGGCTTTCGTTGCATAAGCAAAGTGAGATTAACAAGATTCAAGCTGTTGATTAGATGTCTTAGTGCTCTGTTATATCTATATGAAAATACTAGATGAACCAATGAAAGAAAGCTAGATTGACCCAGTGTAGATAAAAGTAGATGTAAAAAAAGGGAAAATTTAGAGGACTTGCAATTTCATGTGACAGCCCCTCTTTTTATTAGAGAAGCAAAGCTATGAGTCTAGTCCAATAGATACTGCTGGAAATTCACTGTGATAGGGAAAGTAGCTGTGTTTTTTCCAGATTCCCAAAATCGAGCAGCTACTGAGTTGGCAAGGTAGGATCCAGCATGAGTCTAGCATGTAAAAAGAGAAATTCCACAGTCCAACAAAGTTTGTTTTAAAAAAAAAGTTAAACACGAATTTAAAAAACAACAAATCAGAAAAATTCTGCAAAAAAATATTACACAGAATAAATGGCAAAATGGGAAAGAAGGTTACTTCTCGGTTACACTATAATCTTAGCTTTCTCGTGCTAAGTTTCAGTTACTTTCTATCATAACAGTGATGTTACTTTCCTATGGCAAATTTACATAGGCTTCACTTCAATATGTTCCATTTACAAGTTAACTTGTAGAGGCTATAATGGAAATTTACATTAACTATGAACTAATAAATACACAAAATTTTAACATTATTAGCAAAACACTTATATGAGTTTAACATAACCTAACTAACTAATTGCTTTTACTGGGAGCTTAAAGGTCTAAGAAAAGTCAAAAAGCAAGGAAAGGTTTTTTTTGTTTTTTTTTTAACAGATGCTCAAGAACTAATATAACATACAACAATAAACAAAAATAGCAACACTCAGATACACACAAGAACTGCAAAATGAAGAAAACTTCTAACTTGGCTAGAGATAAATAAGCACAATTTTACCGCAGGGCTTTTCAGATGCTAACCTGACCTGGCAAATGTGGTTTAGCCAGTGAAAAGCATTGACTAGAGCATAGAAAATGAAATCTCCTCATTCCAGTATACTGCATTTCAGCTGTTTTTTTAAGACTTTTTTAGATCCATCCATCCATTTTACAACCCACTATATCCTAACTACAGGTTCACAGGTGTCTGCTGGAGATAATCCTAGCCAACACAGGGTGCAAGGCAGGAAATATACCCCGGGCAGGGTGCCAGCCCACCGCAGGGCACGCACACACTTACCCACCACACACTAGGGATAATTTAGAATTGCCAATGCACCTAACCTGCATGTCTTTGGACTGTGGGAGGAAACCAGAGCACCTGGAGGAAACCCACACAGACATGGGGAGAACATGCAAGCTCCATGCAGGGAGGACCCGGGAAGCGAACCCGGGACTCCTAAGTGCGAGGCAGCAGTGCTACCCAATACTTCACCGCGCCGCTCTTTTTTAGATCATGACGATGAAATGTACTGATGAAAGGGAGGTGTGTACAGCAGATAATGTCTGTTAAATGTTTATTTGTGGGATGGCTTCACTTGTTGTAGTAGTAGTAGTAGTGCTGGCACGTGTGCAGTGTATTGTGGGTGGGTGGTAAGCTCCCACAAGATAACAGGTACTTGTAATAAAAGCTGTATCTGTCATATATAAATTAAACAGTTTTAAGGTATTATTTTGTGTTTTTTAGAAACTGTGGCATGTCTGAATAGTTAGTAAAAATATGAGTTGTGAAAAATGATGTTTCTATATTTTTTATTGTACTGTATTTGTATTTTCTTTAGATACCACTTGATTTGTATTCACTGGAAAGACATGCAACTACTGCATCTTCCTATAGGTCAAAATTTCCTAAAAGTGCTTCAACGTCTCTTTATCTGATATTTTCTGTTATGTGCTAATTTTCTTTATGTGGCTCTTCTTTTGAATTCCATGTATCATAAAATTCCATCAAGATGATATTATAGTTTAGACAGATTTCTGAATAATTTGTTAATTCTGTAACACATTAGATATTAATAGAATGTAGATTGGCATTATAAAATCAGTTCTACATAATTCTGACTTGTTGAAAATAATGTAGTAATATGAAAGTGTCAGTAGTATTAACTGCTTACAAGGGAAATTTTATTTTTTGGAGAAAATAGGGAAGGCTGTCAGATTGCTGTTAGGCATTTGTATCGGATTTCTTTTTATTTGACAAAATGTTACTTGCTTTAAAAAAAAAAAATTGCAACTGAATACAATGCTAGAACACATTGCATTCTATCTGATTATCTACTTCCATACCAGAGTCAGCAGCTCAGACGCTAATGTTTGAGACCAGTAGAATGGATGTGAGAAGAGCAAAGTCAGAAATAAATCTAACACGTTCCCTTGCAGGTGAACATTTATAAAAGTCCAACCTTTCCCTAAGGTATTAACAAATTATAATTTATGTTTCTATGAACCTAGGCAAATGTTCTGTATAAAAAGGTTGAACTATTTTTTAACGGTCATATTTTTGGCCATTATCTTTTTGTTGCATTGGGTTTCTAGTTGTTTGAATTAGACAACACTTTGTGTGTTTAATTGAACAGCACCAAGCCTTTTGGCCTACAATTGTTTCTAGAACATTAGAACAATTGTAAAGTGAGAAGGGCATTCAGCCCAACAAGCTTACCAATCCTATTCACCTAGATTCCCCCAAATGGCATCAAGTCAAGATTTTAAGGCCTATAAAGCCTTACACCAAAATACTTGGCAATTTATCCAATACACCTGTGCTTCTTTCGGTGAAGAAAAAAAAGTTTTAACATTTGCCCTTAACATAATGTATTACTTTGTAATAAATGAAAAGAAACTTTTTTGTTTGAAAATGTAAACAAAAAAAAGAAAACGTTTGTATTGTGAATGTCTAGAGGAATTAAGGGTTAGAAGACTAACAGAACAGACAAGTGCAATCTGGGCTTTAGATATCTTCGGGTAGAGCTTTATATTTTGTTTGAACCTGTTTTTGACTCCCTAATTTTCTTTCTGATTTGACAATTTTGACCAAGGGTTTGTGCAATAGAAAGATTGCTTCATTTTAGTCAGTTGTGGCTTAGAAAATCTAGCAACCCAAGAAAAGATTATTTTTTGTTTTGCATTAGTCCATTAGTTTGTGGCAAAAGGATATATTTTTTGTTTGTATGCTTATCCTTCTTGACATTAGCCAGGGGAAATTTCAGCATGCATTTTTCCTGAATTTGTCTTGGCAGTTTTAAATATTTATCTTTGTTCTTTTTTGAAGTCACTTACATTTTGGAATTTGTGAATACATTTTTAATAATAAAAATGAACAAAGGAAATATATCTGATAACTGAAAAGAGAAGATTGCTTTAATAAATAAAATGTTTTTAATGCATAACTGTAATTTTTCCAACTGGGTTCTACTTACTAACTTAAATAAGCACTGTTATTTTCAATTAAATATTCTCAAAAAAAATTAACACTGCAAGTTAAATCCACAAGCTTTGAAAAAAAATGTAAGAGTAGAGGGCTGCATCTGTAAATGAGGAATATGAGGATAGAAAACACAGTATTTAAAATAACAGATGTAAACCATACTGATGAGGTAATCAGCCGCAATGCAGCTCCAAAAAGAAAAATATGAAATACTCCTCTAGTACAGAAGTGAAAAATATGTGTTAGTATTTTGTTATATGGTACATGCAAATGTTTGTTTCATATAAAAAAGGCAATTTTGACTTAAATGTTGAAAAAGATTTACAATTGAAGCCATTAGTAATTTAAATTTGATAGTTGTTAGACATTACTTGCTTGCAGCTGTTTAGAATTTTTTTGCCATCTGTCGAGCAGTAAAATTAAGTTGATAGTAGATTAAATTATGTTTTACTATGGTTTAAAGCCCGATTTGAAAATATATATATAATTTAAAGCTTTGTATGCTTTTTTGACCTCTATTCTCTGGATAGAAGAGAATATAGAAATGCTAGTGAATGAAATTATAGCTTAATTTCTGGGTTAAGAATGTTTGTAGTGTTATACTAAGGATAGGGTAATAGACCATACTGAAATCATATACAATTTGCCAAGACAAAAAAAAGAATCATGATAAAATTAAATTCCTGTGGAGTAATGAAGATATTTATATTATCACACAAATGGCTACATCTATTATGGGGACCAATTTGATGAGTGCATGGAAAAGGAATTGGATATAGCAAAGACACCAACACAGTTTCCATTTCCACCTATTGCCTTGGTGTTCCTGACATCGCATCTGACAGCCTACAACACCTCTTTCAGCAATTTTCGTTAAGACCAAGAAGAAGCAGAAAGTCACTGTCAGATTGAGACCAACACTTTGGAAGACAAATCAGTCCCATTAGTCTGTTCTTCATTATGCTTGCTTTTTCCATCTTGCCTTGAGGCAATTAACAGTAGCAGCACCACAGATGATGTCAACAAGAATTGTGTTTTAAAATTTTACATTATTTTATCATTTAAGAAAACGTGACAAACATTTTTTTTTTTACATGAAAGATCCTCAATTACCACGAGAATGTATTTCATGTATTTTCTTTTATTCTAAATTTTAACCTCCACAATTCACTTTTTAAAGGATTATTTATTTATAAAGGCGTACTCCATTTTTTTTTTGCATCACTTGTTTTTGAAAGGAAACAATGTTCACTTTTGCACTTACCCCTTGTCTAGAATGTATGTGTCATCATATGCCTGGCTCATCTCAATTACATATTAATGATCGGGGTTCAAGAAGCTCCCCAAAGGCAAACGGGAGCATTGAGCTAACCTTGACCATCACAGGCACATTGTAGCTCGTTATGTCTAAAAATGTGCTATTTTGTGTGTTCTCCTTTTCTCACATCAAATTGATACTGGCTGAGTATTTAGTGTGATGACAGCTTTCCTGGTATTTCTGACACTTGGCACACATAGTGTAAAACTGCATCATCTGTTACAAGTAAGTGTAGAACATAAGCATTAATGAACAGTTATTCCTGAATGTTGAGGACCTTTCACTTATGTAGTACAAGAAAACAAACCTCACAAGTCTAGCAACAAATATTGGGTAGTTGCAGAATTAAATAAGAAATATATAATGAACATTATTTCGAAATAGAGCCAACTCAACTGTAGAGCTTTTACACACAGTAGGAGAAATGCTTACTATATTTTCATGCCACTTTAAACGGTAGATATGCTACTTGCCAAAAAGACAAGCCTTCTTCAAAATGAACTGTAAACAAAGTGAAATGGGAGCTGTCACCCAACAGTGAAAGGCAACATGGGAAATGGTGAAAATGGAGGACACTGATAAAGTACAGAGGCAGTGCCCGGTGACAGAATGCACATACAACAAAACAAAACAGAATGAACTACCACTATTCTGGTGCAAGAGCAGCTCACAGACTACAAAAATGTGTGCACACTGCTAATGTGGACAGTTTTACAATCAGTCCGTCATGCTGCTTGCTTTTTAAAAACATATTCTGTGAAATATAAGTACGGATATAATTTGTATAAAGTATTTACATAGAAAAGGCTAATTTTAATTTTAATTAATGCATTAATTTATTATGACTGCTCATTGAAAAGTGTTGCTTTGCTTTTTTGTTAAAGTGGTTTTATGTTAAGGAGCAATATTACTTTGGAAAATAGCTTGTGCCACAGCATCGTTTCTTGTCTCTTCCCAGTATAGTAACGCAGTGGCAGACAGAAAAATGAATACATAATTAAAGCAAAAATTGTGTAAAGTGTCACCATAAAAATTGAAACTGCTGACTGTTTTTTTCCTCACATTAAATGCCATTTTCTGCTTACAAATATATGCTATATATTCATATAGGTTTTACATACTGTACATATGTGAGAATGGTTATTAATTTTAAACTATTTCTAAAAAACATTTATTTTATGTTTCCATGTGTTTGAAATGTATTGTTTAGCTTTTCACCAATAAAATACTGAAATAATTTTCTAACAAGCAGCATCACAAACCTGAAAGTATTTTTTTTTTTTTTTTGAATGGAAAACATATGCTAACACTTAAAATTGTATTATTTTTGTTTACATTCACTCAAGGTGTATTAGGCTATATGGTTTTTGGTGGCAAGGCTGTACGATTGCACTATCAGGATATTCAGCTGATGGACCATTAGTGAGAACAAAAGGATTCAGATACAATTTACCATAGCCTTGGCATTTATAATACCGACAAAATGCATGGCAGTTAAATGGGGATTTCCCAGACCAGACCCCAACCATTTATGAGCTTCTTGTTATCTTTACTTACAACCCATTACTTAATCTTGTTGAAACCACATATAACTACACCAGTAAATGGTAATAGTGATCCCTGACATTATATACACCTAAGTTTGCTTCTGTGGAATTATTTTGGGATCACCTTTTTGTGTATCTACCTCCCATTTGTCAGATCACAAATTAGTTTCTAATGTATGTCTTAAACAGTCAGTAAATTATAATATGATATGACAATGACACAGTCATTCACATTGCTGCCTTACAGACCCAACATTCTGGGTTCCAATTCCATGCCATTCCATGGCTGCCTTTGTAAATTTTGCATTTGTCTTTGCAGTTGAATTTGAGTGATTTATACATCAGGCTTAGATATTTGTAGTTCTAAATTGGCAAAGTGTAAGTATGAGTAGGTTCTCTGATGGATTGGCACTCCATTCACAATTGGTTCCAACAAATTTCCCAGTGCAGATTCAGTTTAGATTCTGTGCTTTACATAAATATCGCTACTTACAGTATAGCTTTAAACTTCTAAATAGGTTCTGAATTTGTTTATTGTGTGTACTTTCCTCTTTGTTAACTATAGACTAAAGATGCCAATAGACTGGAGATGTCAAGTTAATTTTGTTCTCTTAAATATGCTTTTATTAACAACTGTTTTTTCTTGGGAATTTTTATTGTATGCGCTACTACTCTTGTATAGGCTACTACTAGTAAAGACTTTATTTGCCTACAGTATTGTGAAATTTACACTTGGACAGTCCAATGTTCGTCTGTAAAATGTGCACTGAAGACACACTTGTGTTTACACTGTATGCTAGTGTCTTTCACCTAAATCTATATCTAGTAAAATATACCATTCCTGGCAAACCACAGTATTTACTGTACTTTAGTAAGTTTAATCATTACATATGATTGGGTTAATTATGAGATTTTAAACTAATAGTCTTATTTTAAGTATTATTCAGTGTTCATAATTGTCATCTCAGTATCTATTTGCCGTACCGAGTAGGTTTGTCAGTTCAAAAATCAAGTACTAAAGTGTAAAGTCATACAAATAACTAGGTAAAATGTTTTTATTCTAAATTGCACTACAAAACCAGGACTCCCTCTTTACCTGAACTTTTCACACTTGCTTTTGAGATATTCTCTGCTTGCCTTTGTAAGAAGAGATAATACCATACATGTTTAAATGTTTTATTTTCTGTAAATGTCTTAAATATGAGCAGTTTATGATATTATTATCATTATTATCTGTTTCAAACCTGATAACAGCTGTGGTAGCAACACACCAGGCTGGGTTGACCAGGCCACCATCTCTGCAGCAACTTCTAAACCCCCCTGGAGAATTCTCAGAGCTGCTAGACCATCTGAGAGCCACATAATCTTTCCAGCATGTCCTGAGTCTGCTGCTAGTTCTTCTCACAGTGGAGTATGCTTTAAACAACTTTCTTGAAAGGTACCAAGAGGTTATTCTGTTTCTGGACTTCTCTAGCACCTTCAACACCATCCAACCTCTGCTCCTTAGGGATAAGCTGACAGAGATAGGAGTAGATTCATATCTGAAGGCATGGATCGTGGACTATCTTACAGACAGACCTCAGTATGTGCGTCTCAGGAACTGCAGGTCTGACATTGTAGTCAGCAACACAGGGGCGCTGCAGGGGACTATACTTTCTCCAGTCCTGTCCAGCCTATATATATCACACTTCCAATACAACTCGGAGTCCTGCCACGTGCAAAAGTTCGCTGACAACACTGCTATCGTGGGCTGCATCAGGAGTGGGCAGGAGGTGGAGTATAGGAACCTAATCAAGGACTTTGTTCAATGGTGTGACTCAAATCACTTACACCTGAACACCAGCAAAACCAAGGAGCTGGTGGTGGATTTTAGCAGACCCAGGTCACTCCTGGACCCTGTGATCATCAGAGGCAACTGTGTGCAGAGGGGGCAGACCTATAAATACCTGGGAGTGCAGCTGGATGATAAATTTGACTGGACTGTCAATACTGATGCTCTATGCAAGAGAGGACAGAGCCGACTATACTTCCTTAGAAGACTGGCATCCTTCAATATCTGCAATAAGATGCTGCAGCTGGACAGTTTGAAATCCTTGGCAGAGCGACGGGTGCTGAGCAGGCTCCCGTCAATCATGGAGAATCCACTGCATCCACTGAACAGTATCATCTCCAGACAGAGGAGCAGCTTCAGCGACAGACTGCTGTCACTGTCCTGCTCCACTGACAGGCTGAGGAGATTGTTCCTCCCCCACACTATGCGACTCTTCAATTTCACCCGGGGGGTTAAACATTAAAATTATACAAAGTTATTGTCTGTTTTACCTGCATTTTGTATCACTCTTTAATTTAATATTGTTTTTTTATCAATATGCTGCTGCTGGAGTATGTAAATTTCCCCTTGGGATTAATAAAGTATCTATCTATCTGTCTGTCTGTCTGTCTGTTTATCTATCTATCTACAGGTACAAACCAGCTCTCTTAGCTCCTCTCAATATAGAAAAGTAGCAGTTGTGTCTGGACAATGTCCTTTGTTATTGCTGGGCTCCAGCAATGGAGAGTGAGTCAAGGAACCCTATGCAAGAACTTAATTTTGGCAACTTATACTTGCCGTATTATGTATCACCCGGACCTTGCGACTACAAGTATGGTAAGAGATATAGCACACTTGATAAATTAAAAATCTTTTGGATACAACTCCTACCTGCCCACAACAATCTGTGCTTGTGAATTTCACTTTCTACTTTTCATACTTGAACTTACCCTATAGTACTTGAACTCCTCTGCCTGGGGCAACTTGTTATGTGAAGAGAAAAAGACACTTTTCTCTGCAAGAGAACTATAACCTCAAATTTGTAAGCACTGGTTTTCATCACAGTGACTACAGCCACACTGACACAACTTCAGTCAATGCTTCTGGTTAATGACATCTGGTTCCACCTCTTGACAATATCCCCAGTTTTGGTTAACATTTTTTCACTCTTGAAAAGAACAATATCTTAACAACATCCTGTTTACTTTTCCTGAGTCACTGAATGGCTTGTCAGGGCCTCTTTGTGACCATCCGTGGTTAAACTAAATTTCAATCACATGCACATTTTAACTTATGTCTCTAGCCTTTCCTGAGATGCAGAAGAAGCTTTTTCCAAAGGTGAGAACTGAATTTGCTAGTTGTTCCCGGAACACCCTCATTACTCGTGTGGGCCATGTAGGACTGTTTGGTGGGTGCTCCATCCATATGCATTTTATTGGTAGCCCAACCAACCTCTGCACCTCTCCTTACATGAGAGAACATGTGGCCTCAGATCAGATAAATGACTATAAAGTTGATTATTTAACTTTGGCATAAGTTACTCTGATACCAGAGTTTTATTGTGATTATTGTGGGTGGACATGTTCATTATGGACAATCCATGAATAGCTAGGAAATTTGATATAAATTCTCCACCTGATCGTTGCTATTCTCAGTCGTCTACAGCCAGGTACCTTTGACATTCCACACAAATGTCTGTGGTGCTGAAGTATGTTTCATGCATTTATTTTTGTATATTTTGTAGTTTTCTGCAATGTAGATTCCATTTATGAGGTCTTCATTTAGACTTTGTTTGAAAGAGAATAATTTTTCCTCTGTTTTGATTTTATTGATTGCACAATGCTGTCATGACATGTCACATGACCACATTAGTTTAGTGTGTGACATTTCACAATGGCTTTTCTATGAACTGTCCCTCTATGGATACTCTGCATATTGATTACTTTTAATGTAGTTATCTTTTTATTCAATTAGACTCCAGCTCTAGATTTGTTTTCTGGTTTCTGACTTCATTTTGTCCTCAACTCCTGAGTAATGTCTTGTTGATTTTTGGTTACCTAAGTAATTTTGATCTCCCAGTTTTGACCATTTGCTATTCCTGACTACAACTTTGTCTTGTTAAGCATCTCTTGCTCTTACTGATTCTCACAATAACATTTAGACACTCCACTTGTCTCTTAACACTCACCTGCTTTCCTCTCTGCAACTTGAAGTCACACTGAGGCAGACAGCCCTGTCATCCAACAGATACAGTATGATCCATCAGCACAGCATGCAGCAGTTGTCTTGAGAGTATCCCCAAACCTGTCTTGCGCCATTCCCATGGGCCAACTCTAGAGTAAGATACAAAATCTCTTGATGGAGAAGTCTAGCTTCAGAGCCAGTGCTGTGTGGAGATATGAGTTCAGATATATCTAGTTCTGGCTCCTTCCTTGCCAGAGAAGTTATGTCCCACATCCCAACAGCCAATTTCTATTCTCAAGGTCTAGTATGGCTGGATTTGTCTTCTTGAATATTCCCTGAATTTTTCAAACTCCTGAATATTGCCAAACTGGCATTGCTTATGACTCTCATACTTCACCATGTAGGTGGTAGGCCCAGATAATGGCTTTTTTGCCAGCCAGTGGCTGACCTGGTCACTAATTGCTTACCAGCAAACTTTGTTTCCAGACTTGGATCCAGGAATGGGTCTTAGTATTACTCTTCTGGATGAGGTTCTTTTCGAGTTACTTGAGAATATTATTAGGATGGATTGTTCTTTTTCAGACCAATTTGCCATGAGTAACATTTTCAGGATTATACATCTCTAGGGTCATTGAGGTACACAAGTCCTCCCATCCTGCCAAGATTGCATTCTGTAAATATGTTCCTCTAAGGAGCATTAAGAAGGATCTTTCCAATTGGCTTAATAACATATACTGATCACAAAACTTTCAAGCTTCTCTCAATATTTTCCTATTTTTATAAATTGTTTTAAAGTCGTACTAGGGGGCTTCGCTCGCTAACCCCCATGTTTGGTTTTCTGGATACACACTTTTAAGATTTGTTTTTCTTTGAATTGTTGCTATTTCATTAGTTTCACTTTTATTTCAGAACTTCTATAAAAACAATATTTGTAATCTTTCGAGTCCCAATATGCTGAATCTTTTAAATGAGGTCCGTGAGACATGTGTTTAATGACTTTGTACCATAATTCAGGATAGGTTTCTCTGTTTGGAATTTCAGCACAGACAAAATGGTCTACATCATAAGCAGTTAGTAATTTTTTTGCAAAGTAACCAATAAATCCATGTGAGGTAAACCCCATTTTTGAAATTCTCTGACTTAAACTTCAAAGCCTTACAATATTTACATACTTCTGACATATCACCTATGTCCATATATTCGATCTCTGTTCGCCTTTTTGTTATTTCTCTGAGTAATAATTTCTCTTTGTGCTAATGTGATGTTTACTTTCTTTGTTTTGACACTGTCGTTTTTTTCTGCTTTCATATTCTGTATCTTGCTCTGCATGTGTTTCACGCCTACGTTTTTTTTAGTGTTTTGAATTCCAGTTTTCATTATCTCTAACCTGCTCTGCATGTGTTTGCCCCCCTTGTTTTTTAACCTCTTTATGACGCTTTACTTTGTTTTCTACTCTGTCTTTTATTTCTGACCACACTTTGTCCTGCTTTTTTTCAATGACACCTGGTCCATGGTGATTATTTTCCCTTTTTGGAGTAATAATTTTGATTGTTTGGTGCTACTGTGATCTTTACTTTCTTTTTTTTTATACTGCATGTGTATGCTCTGCATGTGTATAGTGCCAATGTTTGTGAATGTCTTTATGAAGTTCTACTTTGTGTTTTACTCTGTCTTTTAATTCTGAGCCCGGTTGGATGTGCTTTTTTTCAATTCCACTTGTTCCAGGCTGATAATTCCTTATTTTCTGAATTTGCACCTAGGTTATTCTTTTTCTTTTTTGCTCTTTTTTTATCTCCAACGCTTTTGAGTCTCTTTTCTCGGTGCTGCTTTCTTCTTTGCTTAGTCGTCGACATTTAATTTATAACGTATTGTCATTATACCCTTCATATGCTCTGAGATCCTGGATCTGTGTGTGCTCAAATCCTTTACACGACTGATGGTTTGCTGCCCGTGGTCTTATTTGATATTGGTTGTAAGTAGGGCATGTCTTGCAAGAATCTCATGTTATACGTCATTGCGAGAAGGTCCTGGGTCAATCTCTTGGCACAAAGTCTACTGTTTAAGGTCCCCGCGAGATGCTCCGTGGCCAGTCTCTTTTGTCTTGTGGGTCTTTTCAGTGTCTCCGTGATCTTAACGTGAAGATCATGTCTCGTATCCCGAGGTCGGGTCGCGGGGTAGCAGCTTAAGCAGAGAAGCCCAGACTTCCCTCTCCCCAGCCACTTCTTCCAGCTCTTCCGGGAGAATCCCAAGGCGTTCCCAGGCCAGCCGGGAAACATAGTCCCTCCAGTGTGTCCTGGGTCTTCCCCGGGGCCTCCTCCCGGTTGGACGTGCCCGGAACACCTCACCAGGGAGGCGTCCAGGAGGCATCCTGATCAGATGCCCGAGCCATCTCATCTGACTCCTCTCGATGCAGAGGAGCAGCGACTCTACTCTGAGCCCCTCCCGGATGACTGAGCTACTCACCCTATCTTTAAGGGAAAGCCCAGACACCCTGCGGAGGAAACTCATTTCAGCCACTTGTATTCGCGCTCTCGTTCTTTCGGTCACTACCCATAGCTCGGGTTTTTTTTTTTTTTATAATAGAGATATTTATTTTCTCAGAGCAAGAATGTTCCAATAGGAATATGCAATTGAAAAAACATGAAATTTCAAAATCTTGATGTTTTGGTACTTCTAGACTTTTATCTCCTCTACCTGGTTGCAAATGCTTAGACTGTGGTATTCTGGAGTTATTCACATACAGTATTACGCAGTCTAAGTTAGGACAGGCTATAATACAATGGGAGTATAGTATCAACTGCTCCTCTGTAAGTGCCAGTATCGACAAAAGTGTCATAACTATAGCAAAAACCCAGTTAATGTAAGAGATCTTGTTATCTTAAGAGGTGTGACTTTCATTTGGTTTTAACAGCACCATTAAATACAAATGCCATGTTACTGCCTTAACAGAAATTTCACACTTTTATTGTCAGGCACATGCATGGGTTTGACACAATTCTTGTAGAGACATATACATACAACAGATTATACTTTCATAAAACAGCTTAGAGCAAAACATCTTTTCCATTGCTAAGTCTCATTTCAGTGCCTTTTATCTACTCTAAAGACTCTCATATTCAACAAACCTACAGGTAAAGGGATAATTCCAAGACTGAACATATTCAATATCACACAACCTTTGATTTCATTAAGTGTTGCTGTAAGGAGGATCCACGATTATATTCAAAGAAAGTAAATACATACCTTTATCCTAAGAATACAAATATGGAATCATCCTATGCTAGAAATGTATTTTCTTAAAAAGAAAATTTTAGCAGTTATTTTAGTTGTTTATAAAAGATTGGGAGTCCTTCTTGTATTAAAATCATATTTTTACTGCAGGGGTTCCCAACCTGGGGTACCAAAATTGAGCTTATAATGGTGCAGTGTAGTCACTTGTCGATCATTTATCAGTTAGTGCTTCTGTTCTATGATATAAAACGAATTAAGTATCACACATGCAATCGTCACCTATGAATGAGCCGCAGAAATGCATGTTTTCGTGGGTTCCTTGCTACAGGTAGAGCGTTTGTAAAGGCGAATAACTTTTTTTTAAAAGAATGGAATTTGGACCTTGTAATGATCCATAGAGAAGGATGAGGTCTAGTATTGACTTCTGTGCAAGCCTTGATCATAAAATGTCACTGATTTTGAGGTTTGATTGACATTATTGGATGAATTGGATGCAACAGCTGCTGCTTACACTCAGCCCATCTGTCCTGATGGCGGTCCTGGCAGTAGCGCAGAAATTTTAACCGTGCATTGCAGGTGTTATTGGGGGTCAAAGCTTGTCGACTGTATTTCATTACTTAGTGCTCCTGTAACCTGTTGCTTCACGCGAATCTCCAATCCCCCGAGAATGCTTTATTATTGATCGTGTGTCATTTCCTTGTGGCGCTTGATGCTTCATGGATACCCAAAACCCTGGATGAACAATTAAGTGTCATTAGCTTTGCAGGGGACACATTTACAAGATGAATGAGATGTAGAAAGGTACATTTTTAAAGTTATATTTAAATTTTTACAATTTTTTTAAATAAAAGATACATTTTTTTTTCTTCAATTTGTTCACTTGCAGTACTGTATGTGGTTTAATTTATGGTTCAAAAATTAGACATCTGACTTCTTCATCTTGAAATTTGATACTAGTAGTATACTAGTATACTTTGTAGGGGTGTGAACATAAATCAAACTTTTTTGGGACATAGAAAAGGTTCGAACCACTGCTTTATTGAATCTTTGAAACTTTTACAACAATGTAAAAGATTTGTTGAGATGATATACTTATTAATTATATCCTTTAGACAAAATTTCTCTATTGAATCTAAACCCTTTCCCAACCAAGGATGCAAAGTCATAAAGAAAAATAAAGAAGACTTTATGCCATTTCATTTTCTAGCCCAGTTAATCCAGGCCAGGGCCATTGGGGTGCAGGAACCTATCCCATATCACAGAGCCATATTTATAAAGAGCTCCCATGTTTGGACAAATAACTGAGTATTCTTCCATTGAATGAATTTTATTTTTCCTAACATTTTAAAATACAACATAACAACGTCCATAGGTTCATTCGAAATTTGAGGTGACATAATTTTTTTCAATGAGACAGCAGTCAGTACTTTTGATGAATTGTTGTAAAATAGAGTTCCATAAAATGCAATTCCAAAAGAGGGAAGTGAAAGTGAAGTGAAACCTTTTAAGACACAAAGAGAAAAATGTTAGTTTAAAAGTGTAAAAAGAGTGAACATGAACTCCTCAGGAAAGTTAACATCTGCTTAGACTTGAAACAAGTGGGAAATATTTTGGAAGAGTAGAAACATTTCTAAACTGTATTAGACCATGACCAGCACAACTGCACTTTAAAACAGCAGAATACTTTGCCCTCTTTCTTAAGGTGAATTCGGAGTAGAGAATTATCTATATGAAAAACTAGGTAATATTTTACATAAGAATACATAATAAATTTGACAAATGAAAAGAGAGCATTCAATCCATCAAGCTTATTTGTTTAGCTAATACTGTAGCTAAGCCGTTACAATATCTCTTTCAGATTCAGATATTTACTAAAGGTTGTCAAGTTTTATGCATCAGCTGCATGGCTCAGTAGTTTGTTCCAGAGTCTTTGCACAAAGAACAACAACTCTTTACATACAGAAGTTTTTCCTAGCTTCCCCTTAATTTCAACTGGTGTCCTCGATTATGTGTTAAGTTAAAAGAATTCTGCTGGATCTACCTTGTCAATGCCTTTGAGAATTTTAAAGACCTGGATTAGGTCCCCACACAGTCTCCTCTGCTTGAGACTAAACAGGTTCTCTGAGTCTTGTTAGAGTAGGACATGTCCTTCAGTCACAAGAAGTGCAGCTATGTCTTTTTTCTTGTGTGGTCTCAATATTGCATTATATATTCTGAGCATAACCTGTCTTGATTTATATTCATAAGTTCTTATGCTATAACATAACATTTTATTTGCCTTTTTCATCACTTCTGCACATTGCTTAGATGATGAAAATGTTGTGTTAACATAAACCCCAAAATCTTTTTCATTGATTGCATCCTGTAAGACTATGTCTCCCATCTTTTATTTATACAGTATTGTAGCGACCCGTGGAGGAGTCTTTAAAGATTTCGAGCCGAACTCTGCCGTGCACCTCTCCGAAGCTGTCGGCTAGCGGATTGCCAGCCTTATGCACGCAACTGCACCCAGCTCTTTAAGAAAGAGAACACTCGTGCCCCATACACCGCACGACTCCGAGTGTCTTGGTAGTTTGCTTAGATTAAATCTTAGCAATAAAACAGCTCTGTCCTGTTGTATCTTTTTATTACAGAAGATAGTCAGAAACAAAAGCTCAACATTATTGCTCGGCCATTGCCAAGGTCACGCACGAAGACACATTTCAATAAATTGGTACTTTTTGCAAATAAATAACCCCCGGACGGCGATGACCCAAACCCACCCAACCAATTAAATAAAGACACACCATTATTTACAACACAATTGACAATACGTAAATTTCGACATACAATAAGCTTTTTATAAATTACCCATAAATTCCCCACAAACTATTTACATAAATTACCCACGAGGCGTCACTCCGCCAGCGCTTGCTGCCGGGTTGTTACAGTATATTGTGTTCCTTTTGCACATGTATAGCACAGTATCATTATAAAGCTAGTTTATAATTCACTTGAGAATTTTTTGTACTTTTGTTAGTTACAAAGTTTGCATCATTTATCTAGGTTAACCTGGATATTGCTAATGTAGAGTCAAAGAAGGAAACAGAAGAGGAAATCAAGAGTATTAACATCTTTAAATCTGAGTGAATTGAATACATTTTCTAATTTATTGGTCTTCACCTGGATGGCTGGCCCACAATTTCTCACTGTGTTTTTTAGATTGTCTGGCATGAAAACCAGCCCAGTGTGGAAGGAAAGATATATGAGTGTTAACAATTTGATAGAAACAGATGGCCCCGACTACAGTTTAATTTGAAATTTCAACAGCCCATTTCAAATTCAAGTCATTAGCCATAAAATCAGCTTTCCCAAACTTGATAATTGCATCATTTTCTCAAATGGAAATTCATGTTCTAATGTCAACTACTTTTACATGGGCTGGCTAGTCCTTTGAGGTTTATCTTATCAAGCTGTAATAGAGACATATTAGGCAATTGTAAGTGTTACTGGAAGATCATTGGAGTATACCACTTTGTGAAACTGAGAATATGAAACTATGTCCCCATTGTGGATCTCTACTATACCATGCATGCTGTTTTTAAACCTTCATGGAGTTATGATGCATGGCCAACTTAGACCAGCCATGTAGCTCCTTTAGATCATAATGTCTCAAAACATTTTCTGTATTGTCTCTGTGAAAAATCAACTCCACCCAGGATAGGAATGACAGTGTAGAATGTCTACCATTCTGGTTACAAATGTACAGTGGCAAGGGAGAGTGAGCAAAAAGCCAATGTCCTGCTTTTACAGTAGCTAATTCTTTACTTAGCTTTTCCAACATATTACATGGAAGTGCTAATTGTAAACATTAACGTAGGTACTATGTTACTAAGCAACTGCAAACAATGCCCTGTGTCACTGCTGACAATGTGAGTTGGACTATTACTCAACATGGCTGGAGATGACGAATACTAAAATTATCATATTGAGCAATATTATTAATGCTTAATTTGACAAATGATGTTAGCTTTATAAAGAAGGAAGAAGAAAATTATAATGAAATACAATTCTTCAAGAGTGCAAAGCTGTACAAGCAATATAAGTAGGTTAAGTATTACTAACATTTTAATGATTTACACTTACAATACTATAGGAGCTTATGGAATACATTATCTGACAAGGGCATAGGATAAAAATCTGACAAGTCATGCTTTTAATATAATCTATACAAAGAAACTGATATTTTCACATTTTATTCAACTGAGCTGTTTTCACAAGTAGAATATGATAAATATTGTGATACCATAGGAAACATGCATAATGGCAGACCTAGAATTTGTTTTTAAAATCAAGCAAGAGAAAGCCAACTGCTTTTTTTACTTTGCTAGATGACTTATGATAGCTATTAAATTAAACTCCATACCTGCTTCTGCAATAAGCACATTTTATTATTAATCTTTAAGGAATAGTCTTGGCCAGAATATTGTATTTAGGAACATAGTAAACTGCTTTTAATTCAAAGCTTTCAATATTTTGTCAAAAGCTATTGTCCACCACAAAAGATTATTGTGTGAATTAAGTCAAAAATAATTTTTCAAATAGTTTTTCTTGAGCTCTTTTCAAGTTCTAAAGAAACCTGGATGAAAATACAAACTGGAAGATGACTGTATATGTCTAATGTATGGCTAATAGTCTAAAATTCCTGTAATCAGCAAAAAATAGCATCAGCCTGTCAGTTCGTGTAAGTAGAAGTGCAGATTGTTTTTATTTCAATGCATTGACATTTTGTGCTGTAATATGTTGCAAAATGCAAAGAATTACAATCCTCTAGTTCACATCAGCAAAGTCCTGTAAGCTCTTATAAATTGTCAGAGGTACAGTTTATCTACTTACTAGCCAAATACCCGCGCTTCACAGTGGAGAAGTAGTGTGTTAAAGAAGTTATGAAAAAGAAAAGGAAACATTTTAAAAATAACATAAGATGATTGTTAATGTAATTGTTTTGTCACTGATATGAGTGTTGCTGTCATATATATAGACACAGACACACACACATAAACACACACACATATATATATATACATATACATATATATGCATATATATACATTGTGGAGCCGACCCGGACACAGACAGGCGGACATGTTCATCAAACCACCACACGTTTATTTACACAAATATATACAAGTATGGTCACTCAGACCCAGTCCACTAGTGCACAAAACCCCAATACTTAGTCCTGGCCACAAATGCCTGCTCTTCGGGCCGCCTCCATACTCGCCTCGTCCTCTTCCACCTGACTCTAGCCTTGAATGAAGGAGCGGCCCTTTATACAGGACCCGGATGAGCCCCAGGTGTTCCCGGCATTCCTCCTCTAGCCACACCCCAGCGTGGCGGAAGTGCCGGCTGTCCTCCCGGCAGCTCTCTGGGCGCCGTCCTAATTCTTCCCCCCAGCACTTCCTGTTGTGGCGGAAGTGCTGGGGTAACAGGTCCCCAAGGCATTGGGGCGCCTCCTGGCGGTGACCACGGGCCCCTACAGGGTGGAGCTTCCATGCCCTGTACCCGTGGCCCCCAAAGCAACCAGGAAGGCGACCCCCACATGATCCAGGGTGGGCGCAGACCCACATCCGGTCCCTCATGGCGTCCCGGCCAGGTCATGGCCCCTGGCATCCATGACAAAATATACATATATATATATATATACACATATATACATATACATATATACATATACATATATAGCAAAATACCCGCGCTTTGCAGTGGAGAAGTAGTGTGTTAAAGAAGTAATGAAAAGAAAAGGAAACATTTTAATAATAACGTAACATGATTGACAATGTAATTGTTTTGTCATTGTCATGAGTGTTGCTGGCATATATATATATATATATATATATATATATATATATATATATATATATATTGTGACAGATTAAGGGCTTGCTCGCACCCTTGCACCCTCAGACACCACGTCAGACACCAGGTAAAAGTCCAATAATTATTTATTATAATAATAATTGTGCACAAAGCACTCTCCACTCCCAAATACTCCAATAATAATACAATAATAATCACAATCCTCCACTCTCCCAGACGCGTTGCCCTCCTACCACCCAGCTCAGCTCATTGTCTGGAGCGAGGCACCGCCCTTTTATAGCCCCTGACCCGGAGGTGTTTCTGTTCCAACTGTGCACAGTTCCTTTTTCCTTCCGGGTCAGGGCAATCAGTCTTTTACTTCAACCCGGGAGCATGTCGTTCCTTCCCGTCACATGACCGTAATGTACCCCCGGGTCATAAGGCACAAAAGAGCCCATAAGCCCCCCCACAGTGACTCCTGGTGGCCCCCAAGGTATCCAGCAGGGCTGTGTATAAATACTACAAAGTCCATGAGGCCCTGCTGGACCTCGGGGCACTATCCTGCTGTCGGAAGGGCTCCTCCTGGGGCATGACTGGCATGAGAAGCCGGCAGTCCTCCACAATATATATACATATACATATATATACAGACACACATTTACATACACTTAAATATATCTATCTATCTATATATATATATATCTATATGTATATATCTATCTACATATAAATCTATATCTATCTATATATGTATGTATATATATATATATATATATATATCCATCCATCCATCCATTTTCTAACCCACTGAATCCGAATACAGGGTCACGGGGGTCTGCTGGAGCCAATCCCAGCCAACACAGGGCACAAGGCAGGAACCAATCCTGGGCAGGGTGCCAACCCACCGCAGGACACACACAAACACACCCACACACCAAGCACACACTAGGGCCAATTTAGAATCGCCAATCCACCTAACCTGCATGTCTTTGGATTGTGGGAGGAAACCGGAGCGCCCGGAAACCCACGCAGACACGGGGAGAACATGCAAACTCCACGCAGGGAGGACCCGGGAAGCGAACCCGGGTCTCCTAACTGCGAGGCAGCAGCGCTACCACTGCGCCACCGTGCCGCCCACTATATCTATATATATATATATATATCCTTTGGGGTGCGAGCAGCTGTTGCTGGGGGTGCCAGAATCCATTGAGGAAGAAAAATTAAAAACATTATTTGTACAAAATCTTAATTTATCTATCCATTCCTAAATAATTAAATGGGCAGGCTATTTCGTATCAGTGCAATACGCTGCTTGTTAAAATGGATGACTCCTAATCTTATGTGCACTTAGTGCTGCGTGGGTATTATGAACTATCGTATTTGTTCAAGTTCTATTTAAATTTTAAATATAAGTAATTTTTATTTGGTCGACAGAAATATGTTTAGTAGGAATGAAATTTAAATTTAATCATTATCGCATTAATTTTTCTTCACCATAGAAATTTAAAGACTAAATCCAACTGCCTGATGGGCTCATCAGGCAGTACACACTCACTGCACCCACTCTCGTGAATCGAACCTCAGACGTCAGCGCTAAAGGCGAAGCCTCTCATGTTGCACTAGGGTGTGTGGTTCGTTTATTTGACACTATGTAGATCGGGGTGTGTGTATATATATATATATATATATAATTACTTTTGAGAATACAACATATAGTTTTGTCCAGGATGAAAGCAATGTTGCCTCAAATCAATGGCAACCTTTTGTTGGGTGTTTCCCTGAGACTTATTAATTGTCATCGCGAAGCAGAGCCTTACTGGAAATTTGAGGCATTTCAATTGAAATGGGAAATCAGGGGGTATAACGGTGAAGCCAGGAATACATTCAGAGTGTGGCGCTCTGCTGTTTTTTTGTGTAGTTGCCTTCACACAGCCTCTCCGCTGCTTTCTAAATGAACGCCATATAAAGCCATCACGTTGTCAATTGTGTAATGCGTTTTTTGAACAGGTTTGATGCATGGAAGTGATCACTCGTACTGCGTTCAGTAAGTTCACGTGAGCTGCTCTCTTGTGTGATGTTGCGATGTCCACAGCTTAATTTAATGTTAAGTAAAACCTGGCACTTAAAAGTTTCTGGCTGCACTCCGGTTGTAATATGACGAAGTTGCGCGAGGTCACTTTTGAGAATGTAAGTATAGTTGTCCAAGAGAAAAGCAATCTTGCCTGAAATCAATGGCATCGTTTTCTAGGGTCTGTCCCTGAGACTTATTACTTGTCATCGCGCAGCAGAGCCTTACTGGAAATTGGAGGCATCTGAATTGAAATGGGAGATCAGAGGATATAAAGGGGACGCGAGGAATACATTGAGTGTGGAGAAACTCTAGAGACAGGGTGTGTATTAACTTGTGGATTTTTCTGTGAGTATTTAGTGGCAGTGTGACGAAGTTGCTTCGGAAGACGGCGTTAGCCGTGGAGCTCAGCTCAGAGCGAAATGAGTTGAATAGGAGGGGAGATGATGACGTGACTCCCCCACCCGCCTTAACAGTCAATCCCCCACAAACACAGTCTTTTGGAATTTGCATAAGCACAGCCCTTCACCTGCAATTTTAACTTAGTTACAAAGTGATCAAAATTCTCGTTTATATCCTGCGTCTTCTCATTAAACTTGTATACCGCATTACCCGTGGGCATGACAAACACCAGCGGCAGCCTGTCTATGAACTTAATTTAAACTTTAAGTTTACACCGTGCTTTGTTTTCGAAGTAGCAGCACTCATGAATATGGTTGTAAATGTCAGTCGCTCGCTTCTTATTGTTTCGCTGCCTTCTCAATTATATAATGCATGTTTTCTTCAGCGCTTTTTGGAGCTCTTCCTGGTTTTCTACGTACTGCTTTGATAGTCAGTTCACGTGATTATGTGGGAGGCGTGATGATGTCACACAAAACTCAGCCCCCCACGGCCATCAAACTCAACTCCATTACAGTATATGGAGAAAAATAGCTTCCAGTTATGACCATTACATGTAGAATTTCGAAATGAAACCTGCCCAACTTTTGTAAGTAAGCTGTAAGGAATGAGTCTGCCAAATTTCAGCCTTCTACCTACATGGGAACTTGGAGAATTAGCGATGAGTCAGTGAGTGAGTCAGTCAGTCAGTGAGTCAGTCAATGAGGGCTTTGCCTTTTATTAGTATAGATTAATATTTTGATCCAAAGATGCTATCCTTTTTTTTTACACATACGTATATAAATTACTATACTAAAGTATAAACAAGTTACAGACATTTTCAGCACCTATTGAACATGCATAGAAATTAAGGACTTCTTGATACTTTATTTTTGGTGAGATGGACAGGCTGTAATAGAAAAGTCCAATCGCTATCTTTACAAACCTAACAGTGGGAGGAAGTTCAGGCTGAAAAATACTTATTAGTTTAGACATAATGCAGTGTGATGTTTTTCTCTACTTTGTACACTACCTTCTGATGAAATGACATATATCTGTCTATATATATATATCTCTCGATTATAATAAAGAAATCTTGGGAGACAAGATCTTTTGAAGAGAGAAACTTTCACGTCCCGCATGCGAAAGAGATTTAACCACGCCCAGGACTGGAAATAAAAGACAAAGAGTAGATGATAAATTAGAATGTTGTAAAGAATTCAAAAACGTTGGTGCAATATACATGCAGAGCAGGTTAGAGATAATGGAATTACGGAAATTCTAAAGTCTCAAAAAAATGGTAGTAAAGATCACATTAGTGCATACAAACGGAAATTATTACTCAGTCAAATAACGGAACAGCGAAAAGAGATTGAATATATTGTTTGGATTTAAACTTTAAGTCGGAGACTTGTAGATCGTCTAATTCGTGTTGCCATTAAGGAAAGGTAGTGTTTCTTCCCAACGAAGAAGCGTATCCGCTAGAATTAAAATATTTGTTTGGTGAATGTGGAATCCTGCGAGAGAAACCTTCAAGCCCCGTGAAACAAGACTTTACGCAAAGAGATTTGGAAAAGTCCTGCCCACGTCTAAAACATTTACAACCACGCACATGGTTCAATCATTTCTCATTTGTGTGAATGCTATTGTCAGACACAGTTCGTATAGAAAGAAAGAAATGATATTCACTCATGGGCACTTATATGTGGCGTTGTTATGATGTAATTCCAAACACAGAATCAAAATTCAATGCGATATTGACGAAAAGGTAAAACTGAAAAGAGATTGAATATATGGACATATTTGATATGACAGAAGTATATAGATATTGTTTGGCTTTAAACTTTAAGTTGGAGACTTGTAGATGGTCTAATTCTTGTTGCCATCAGGGAAAAGTAATGTTTCTTCCCAATGAAGAGGCCTATCCGTGAGAATTAAACGAGCGGCAGAGATGCGAAGTTGCTGGCGCTTTGTGCAGGTTGGGGGGTTGGCGAGCAAAACAAGCAGGGGACGAAGCCCACTAGTGTGTGTATATATATATATATATATATATATATATATTGTCACACACGTGCGAGTTGGAGGCAGTCAAAGATGCTAAAGGTGAGTAAAATCTTGCGAGACAAGGGACTATCACATGGTACTTACCTGAATCTCTTTCTACCTGCAGAAAACTGGAAGAAAAATAAAACCTCTCCATTTCCGTCTTTAAAATGGCCGTGATGACATCACTTCCGGTCCACTCCAATGACGTCATTTCCGGTTCCACAATCCATTACTTCTGTCTACTCCTGATGACGCTGGTTCCGTGTTCCCGCCTCCAATCATCACTTCCTGCCAAGCATTTCCTCTCCCATCATACATTCTGTTATATAAACACCATCTTGTCTACAGTTTTTCATTCAATCTGTACTGAAAAGTCATTTGAATCACGTTCTTTATTTCATTTGTCTGGACGAAAATATATGGGGACGATCCCCAAATCTTTTTCTATTTTTGAAGACTCTTTATTTATCACAACTGGTGTAGTCGGCAGGATATTTGTTCATCATGTCAGAAGAACAAGACCTCAACACCGTTTTAAATACAATCATGGGCGATCTCCAGACCCTGAAGATCCAGATGGGGGAAACCAGGACCCAATTGGCAGAAGCCGAGGCTCGTTCCCTTGCTGGTGTACGGACGGAGGTGGCTTGGTCACAGCTGATTCAGTTGACCACCTTTTTGATTTTTGAACGTACCGCTACCCGGAACGCTTGGCTGAGGTCGGAGTGGGCATACCAACTGGCTCTCTATTTGAAGGGGACGGCGCAGAGAGCCTATTACGAGCAGGCGGCCGATTATGATGCTCTTAAGTTAGAGGTGTTCAAGTGCTATGGTGTTTCACAGGAACAACAGGCGAGAGAGTGGAGGGAGTGGCAATTTGATTCCAAAAGGCTGTTGAAAACTCGGGGCTTTGAAGCCTGGGGAAAGGTATGTCATTGGCTACGGCCTGACATGAAAACCTCACACAAAATGGCTGAGCTCCTTGCATGCGAAACGTTCGTACATGCCCTCCCTGACCACAACGCCCAACAAGTCCGTAAACACAAATTCGAGGATATGGACACCTTGATTAAAATAGCGGAGCGTCATTGGTCAGCCTGTAAATCGGGGCAGTCAGAATGGACCTCTCGCCGAACCCAACAGATATGTGGGGCAGTCCCTGACAAACTCCCGAACCTGCCATTCGTAGAAGGGACAGACTAGCCAGTCTTCCTCGCTGTTACAAGTGTGGGGAGATCGGACATCTGTCCCCGAACTGTGCTTACAAGCCTATGGATCAGTAATAAGGGGAGAAAGGTATTGTGCCACAGTGACTAATCCTCTGTCTTTTCCACATACAGGTGCGGTTATAAATGGCAGAGAGGTAAGGGCAATGTTTGACTCTGGGAGTAACATTTCCATTGTTGCTACCCATTACATATTACCGCAACAGTGGACTAAAATAAAAACTAGTCTAAAATGTATTCATGGGGACGTCAAATATTACAAAACAGCCAGATGTGTGGTATCGGTTACACGGGTACCCAATGAGAAAATTTCGATGTCCCATCGTCCTCTGCAGGAGCTGACACATTTGACGTAGATGACATAGAGACAATAGCCCCTCCTATTGAACTCAAAAGAGATCCTATACAAAACTTAACGGCACAATTCCTATTACCTCATCATCATTCAAAAGAGAACAATGGAATGATGATTCTTTAAAAAATGCTAGAAATGCAGCGGTATCTACCGAGGGTTATACAACCCTAGATCCCATGCCACCAATGCCGTTCTTTGTAATTCAAAATGATTTATTATATAGAGTGGCAGAACATGGGGGTGAAGTGCGAGCTTTGTTGTTAATTCCATGTACTTTTCAATGAAAGGTATGTGAGTTAGCGCATGCTCACCTTCTAGGAGCCCATTTAGGCTCTGATAAAACTTTGGAGAGAATGAAACTCCGATTTTATTGGCCGGGAGTTAATGAGGAGGTCCGGCGATTTTGCACTTTGTGTCCTGAGTGTCAACTTCGCCAGATACCAAGAAGGACTAAAGCTCCTCTCGTTCCCCTGCCCCTTATTGACATCCCGTTTGAACGAGTTGGAATTGATCTCGTTGGTCCTTTAGAACCCTTGAAAAAAGGCTTTAAATATATTTTAGTCCTAGTAGATTATGCCACTCGCTTTCCAGAAGCTGTTCCTTTGCGCTCAGCTAATTCAAAAAATATTGCATGGGAATTGGTAGGGATATTCACTCGTGTTGGAATCCCAAGGACGTCTTAACAGATCAAGGGACTCCTTTCACGTCAGAAACTTTCAGAGAAGTGGCCAAATTACTCAGGATAAAGCATCTGAAAACATCAGTTTATCATCCTCAAACTGAATGTTTTAATCAGACATTAAAACAGATGTTACGCAAGGTAGTTAACGAGGACGGAAGAAACTGGGATCAGTTACTTCCTTTCGTTTTGTTTGCCTATCGGGAAGTTCCTCAAACCTCAACAGGGTTTTCTCCTTTTGAATTATTATATGGAAGGGAACCCAGGGGGCTTTTGGACATGTTAAAAGAAGGATGGGAGGAGGAGGTACTCCCTACTTCAAATATTCTTGAATATATTGCGCAATTACGTGATAGGCTAGAGAAGATTAGACCTATCCTAAAATAGAATTTAGAAAAAGCCCAAGCAGCACAGTCACGTTATTATAATCGAAACACCACCATTCGGGAATTTGTCCCGGTTGATCGTGTCATGGTATTAGTCCCAACCTCCCATTCTAAATTGCAAGCGCATTGGCAAGGACCTTATGAAATTAAAGAAAGGAAAGGACTTGTCGACTATTTGGTTAAACAACCTAATCGTCGACCGAGCAAAAGAGTATATCATATCAACTTGCTGAAACCGTGGAAGAAAAGGGGACCCGATCCCTCCTCCGGACAGCCCAGTTCACTTTTTATGTCCTGTGCCTGTGGTAATGTGCCTTACTGGCATTACCAGTAATTAAATAAAATTAGTTAAGTGTCCTCTGCCGTGTTAAGAGAGAGGCATTTGTTTAGGACAAAAAGGTTTAAAGAAAGGAAACTTACCGTTTTCTGTTATATAGTGCAGACAGACGTCTTCGCTGACGATATTAGCGCCTTTTGGGGAGTGTCGCAGTGGGTCTCATGTAGACTGGAGAGACAGCCTTGCGATTGACCGGCCGGGATGGCATTGTCGGTCCTCCACACCTGCATGCGTTTCCCGCGACCTCATTAACACTAAAAGTGGAAAAGAAAGTGCGAAGTGCCTTAATATTAGTTTACCGCGGTCTAGTAAAGGGATTCCGTGTTCGTAGTTGTCTGAGCTGTAGCTCAGGGGAAGAAGGAAAAGAATGGAAAGTGCTTACATTCACTCAAGGCAGATGCGCAGTCTGCATCTGAAATGCGCGCGCGCCGGCTGCTTGACTTTTTATAGTAATTATGTGGGATAGTAGACGCCGCGCAAACGCGTTCACGTCATCACGTACCCCTGGAGGGATGACGTACGGCGGTTTACTTGGTCAGCGTAGGAGCGCCGAATACAAAAGGAACTCATGGCCTCTAGAGGGGGTTCTTTCTGACTAGTTCGTCTTGGAGAAAGGTACCCGGCAGAAACGTTCTTGCATTACGGCTTGTGCTTTGTTTTTGTAAATATTTTTTCATATAAATATCTCTCAATTAACTTTGGTAGAGGTATTTATTGGGTTGTGGTTAAAGGTGCACTGTTTATTTTTGTGTATACAGTAATCCCTCCTCGATCGCGGGGGTTGCGTTCCAGAACCCCGCGATAGGTGAAAATCCGCGAAGTAGAAACCATATGTTTGTGTAGTTATTTTTATATATTTTAAGCCCTTATAAACTCTCCCACACTGTTAACATTATTAGAGCCCTCTAGACATGAAATAACACCCTTTAGTCAAAAGTTTAAACTGTGCTCCATGACAAGACAGAGTTGACAGTTCTTTCTCACAATTAAAAGAATGCAAATAGATCTTTCTTCTCTTCAGGAGCAGAGAATTTCAGAGAGAGAGAGAGAGAGAGAGCGCTCTCAAAGAAAAGCAAACAATCAAAAAATCAAAACGTGTGCTTTTAAGTTTGCCGTGGCATTTTTTAGAGGAGCGTCAGTATCTTCTAAGCAAACAGCCTCTGTGCAAACAGCCCCTCTGCTCACATCTCCTCCGTGAGGCGCAGAGAACGTCAGAGAGAGAGAGAGAGCGAGATTAAAGCAAACCATCAAAAAATCAATAAGTGTGCTTTTGGAAGCACCGCGATAAAGCGGCATTTCTTAGAGGTGTGTCCGTATCCACTAGGCAAACAGCTTCTGTGCAAACAGCACCTCTGCTCACAGCCTCTCCGTAAGGCGCAGAGAATGTCAGAGAGGGTGACATAGAGGCAGACAAGCAAGCAATCAAGCTCCGCGCGGGATGCATATCTTATAGCATTGAGGAGTTTTAGTTAATATGTAATACATGCTCTGATTGGGTAGCTTCTAAGCCATCCGCCAATAGCGTCCCTTGTATGAAATCAACTGGGCAAACAAACTGAGGAAGCATGTACCATAAATTAAAGACCCATTGTCCCAGAAATCCGAACCAGCTTAAAAATCCGTGATATATATTTAGATGTGCTTACATTTAAAATCTGCGATAGAGTGAAGCCGCGAAAGTCGAAGCGTGATATAGCGAGGGATAACTGTACACTTTTTTTTTCTGTATTTTTGAATATTTTTGGGTGAATCATGTATTATACACTGTTTGGAGGAGTAGCTTCCTGACTTAGATCACTGTGGAGGAAGACCGCTTCACATTTTGCTTTGTGTGTATATACAGTATATGGATTCCATTAGTTTGGGTGCAGTATTCTTTTTCATTTGGAACTTTCAGGAAGCACTGTAAATATTGTATATTGTCACTTCTGGGCTCCATTTGATTACTGTTTTTGTGTGTCCTTTGCGGCATTGGACTGTGTTTTAATATATAAATTCCGCAGGACATTATTTTTGATTTTTCTTTAAGTGCACCTGTAAATAAAACCTCACTTTATTTTTCAAAAAACCCAACCCTTTTTGTGTCCGTGTCTCCCTGTCTTACACCATCATCCTGGTCACGCTCGGTCCCACATACTAGACACCTAGAGTGTAGGCTGGTGATTCCAACTCCCACTACACGGGGTGTCACAGTGCCAAGCTTAATTTTGGTTCCGATTTGACACCTGAACAGTGACAAGATCTCGAAACAGCTATCTTGTCTGTACCTAAGGTTGTGGATGAAATATCTGGACGTACTGCGTTGATTGCACACAATATTATTACGGACCCTAGAGTGATTGTCAGGGAGAGACCCTATAGACTCCCAGAGGCAAAGAAAGCGGAAGTGGAGTTAGAGATTAGACGAATGCTGAATTTAGGGGTTATCAAAGAAAGCTATAGCCCTTGGTCTAGTCCAATTGTTCTAGTTTCTAAGCCCGATGGGTCCTGGAGGTTCTGTAATGACTTTCGATGACTCAATCAGGTCTCCAAATTTGATGCGTATCCGATGCCGCGAGTGGATGATCTACTCGATCGACTAGGAAACGCTCAATTCCTAACTACCCTTGACATGACAAAAGGGTATTGGCAAATTCCCTTAACGGATTCTGCTAAAGAAAAAAACGCATTTAGTACATCCAGTGGACATTGGCAATAACGGGTCCTTCCTTTTGGTTTGCACGGGGTGCCAGCTACTTTCCAACGTCTGGTAGACACACTGCTACAGCCCCACAATTCCCATTGTGCCGCCTACCCAGATGAAGTTGTCATCTATTCCAGCACATGGAAGGATCATGTATGGCAGGTGAAAATGGTGCTCTTCACACTGGCGGCAGCAGGGCTTCGTATTAATCCAAAGAAATGTTTCTTTGGATTGAGAGAAGCCAAATATTTGGTCTACCTAGTGGATGTCGTTAAACCACAATGTCTTAAAATTGATGCCATCATAAATTGGCCCCGTCCGATAAATAAGCGGCAAATGCAAGCATTTTTTGGATTGGCTGGCTACTATCGCCGTTTTGTACCACATTTCTCTGAAATTGCTACGCCCTTATCTAATTTGACAAAGAAACAGGCACCTTTAAAAGTGGTATGGGATGAATCGGTAGATAAGGCATTCCGTGACTTAAAAATTGCCCCTACGTCAGCACCTTTATTGAAATCTCCTGACTTTTCTATTCCTTTTATTCTCCAGACCGACGCATCGGCCACAGGATTGGGTGCTGTGCTGAGCCAATGTGTCGAAGGTGCTGAACACCCCGTTATGTATCTGAGCCGGAAACTGCTGGACCGAGAGACTAAGTATGCTGCAGTGGAACGCGAGGCCTTGGTGATTAAGTGGGCTATCATATCCTTGAGGTACTACCTATTGGGGCGGGAATTTACTCTAGTGACGGACCATGCCGCTTTACAGTAGATGTCCCTTCATCGGGAGTTGAATCCTCGCATCACTAGGTGGTTTTTAGATCTTCAACCGTATCGTTTTAGTGTTACTTATCGTAGAGGTTCCTTGCAGGCCAACGCAGATGCTCTCTCTCGTGTCCACGACCTCTCAGTGATGGGTCTGGGCTCATGTCACACACGTGCGAGTTGGAGGCAGTCAAAGAGCCTAAAGGTGAGTGAAATCTCGCGAGACAAGGAACTATTACGTGGTACTTACCTGCATCTCTTTCTACCTGCAGAAAACCAGAAGAAAAATAAAACCTCTCCATTTCCGGCTTCAAAATGGCCGCAATGACGTCACTTCTGGTTCCACAATCCATTACTTCTGTCTACTCCTGATGACGCTGGTTCCGTGTTCCCGCCTCCAATCGTCATTTCCTGCCAACCATTTCCTCTCCCACCATACATTCTGTTATATAAACGCCATCTTGTCTACAGTTTTTCATTCAATCTGTACTGAAAAGTCATTTGAATCACGTTCTTTATTTCATTTGTCTGGACAACAATATATGGGGGCGATCCCCAAATCTTTTTCTATTTTTGAAGACTCTTTATTTATCACTATATATATATATATATATACAGTAATCCCTCCTCGATCGCAGGGTTGCGTTCCAGACCCCGCAATAGGTGAAAATCCGCGAAGTAGAAACCATATGTTTGTATGGTTATTTTTATATATTTTAAGCCCTTATAAACTCTCCCACACTGTTTATAAATATTTCCCGCAGTTATACAAAATAATCTCTTTGTATTCTCTTAGATATTAGGTAAGATTCATTGAAATTATGTACTGTTTATATACAGTAAAACCTAAATATCATTTTAAAGATATTGAGTGTCTCCGATATCGCATATGTTACAGCTATTACGATAGACAGGCCACCAGCAATAAATACGTACAATGCAAGAAAAATAGTATACAGTAAATGTGTGTACAGTGACACTAAACGTACGTACATGTACTAAGTACTGTAAGTAGAAAATTAATTATGGTTACTCACCAACAATGACACGATGACTTGTCCGATAACAATGAGTTTAATTTTACTGCACAACAAAGGAGAGCGTTACAGTTCTTCCAAAGTAGCCACTTCAGGCAATTGTGTAGCACTGCCGTTGTTCTTCTTCTGGCAGTCTTCAATGCAAATCCCTAAAGCAGATTCCATCCAGACTACTGCCTTATTACATCCACTTACAACTCGTTTTGCACCCTGGTTAAAAGGACACTGCGGCCGTAGATCTTATATTTCTTTCCTACTTTTTAAATAAAAATAATTGTAGCCTTCAACAAATCCAAAACGTTTACCTTTTCGGCAATCGTTAAAATCTTCCGTTTGCGCTTGGGCACGGCCCCTGAAGCAGTAGCAGATCGTTTTGGAGCCATAATGAAGGGCTTGACTACGCACAAAGATAAACACAAAAGAGCACAACTCTTTACACAGAAATGCTGAATGAGCGAGACGAGACTTCCTGGTTAACACTGCATTCAGCAAGCAGGAACTTAACTGCGTGTTCTGATTGGTTAGCTTCTCAGTCAGGAGAACTTAACTGCGTGCTCTGATTGGTTAGCTTCTCAGTCATCCGCCAATAGCGTCCCTTGTATAAAATCAACTGGGCAAACCAACTGAGGAAGCATGTACAGGAAGTAAAAAGACATTGTCCGCAGAACCCGCGAAGCAGCGAAAAATCCACGTTATATATTTAGTTATGGTTTCATATAAAATCCGCGATAGAGTGAAGCCGCGAAAGTCGAAGCGCGATATATCGAGGGATTACTATATATATATATATATATATATACCTGTATATAGTAGTCAAATGAGGTACTGCAAGTCCAAAAAAAAAATGTTGAGGTGCCAACTCGGTTGTCCCCATTTAATCAAAAACAAAAACAATGGACAAAATACACACACTGTGGTGCAAAAAGGGAACAAAAATCTTCCAGAACTCAAAAGGTGTTGTTGGGCTTGGGATGCCATATCACCACATAGGAGCTGCGCCCTATAGAGATTTTATACAGATTGATTACTCCTACCGGTGTACATGGGACTGAAAGGGGAGGAGTCAGATGCCCTTACTGGGTGTCTTCTAAATACTGTGGAGGGGACAGAAGAGGACAGAATTAGTGCCAGCGTCGCCTCTTGACCTGGGATGGTATTACATACTTCAGATGAGTCCAGAGATTGATCCATTGATAATATATAAACAATAATATATAAACTGTGCCTATAAAAATTACATTATTTAATCTCGATTTAATTTGGCTTTTTGACATTGATCAGCAGGAAAAGACTACATGACCAAGTGAAAACAGATCTTTGTAAAGTGATCTAATTTAATTACAAATATAAAACACAAAATAATTGATCACATAAATATTCACCCCCTTCAATATGACACACCTAAATCAACAGTGGTGCAGCCAGTTGGTTTAAGAAGGCACATAATTAGATAGTTTCACTGGCTCTTTGTTTCTTTTTCTTTTTTTTCCACTTCTTCACTTCTTGGACATCATAATTTACCTGCTGCGATTTTACTCTCACATCATTTGTTGTATTTGGTGTGTTTGTACACTTTGCTACAGTTTCCCTTTGTAATCTTGTCTTTTACTGCTACAGACAATTCATTATTTTGTACTTGATGTATTTTCTGTAAAGCGTTTTCTCATGTATCTTTATTTATATTTGACATCATTGATTATCTAAATATGCTGGACAATTTGGGCAGAGCGCTAATTTGAAAACTCATTTCCTAGAATTTCAGCAAAATTGTTTTCCCCTGGATGTAAGCTTTCCTTTGTAGTAGCTGTTTGATGAATAGAAATCAGCATATAATATAGATTTTCCTTTTTAATTTTCCCTTTTGTTTGGTATTTGGTACTAATTCCAAGGGTTATTAAGTTATAGTCTATTTTATTGTTGCATGAATGATTGGATTCTTAACAGCAGTAATAATGTTTGCAATCCATTTGGAATGAAACATATAATTCATTTTATTACCACATACATTACAAAATACATTCTTATAGATGGTACAAAAACACTGACTTCCTATATACGGAAATTGATTGTCTGTCTTAGGCATTTTTGAAAAAATGTATAAAACAGGAATGCTTTCAAAAATAATGTGAAGAAAAGTTTTTAATGATCATTATATTTCCCAGAAAGTGCAGAAAACAGAAAAAAATATGAAATTGAATCAGTATTTGGTGTGACCACTCATTGCCTTAAATTCCAGAGCAATTTTCTTAGGTCCACTTACAAGCAGTTTCTGGACATAACTTACATCATAACTTGTTCCAGGCCTCATGGATAACTTGCAAAAGTTCCACTGCAGCCTCACTTGCTTCAAGAACCTGCCTGTACTCCATTTGTCGAAATGCAGCCCCAAACCCTACAGGGAACCTCAACCGTACTTCACTGCCTGCAGAGATTCATCTGTGTATAGTTCTCCATCATTTCAAAGGACAAAGCTGCCTCTATTAGTGCCAAAAATGTCAAGTGTCAAATGTTAATACAGAGCACCTATTGCCTTTTTCTGCCCTTTATGTCTCTTTTTTGCCTCTCAATCATGCATAGGTGATTTGTTTGGCTTTATTTTCACCTTCAAGGAATGGCTTTTTGCCTGCAGCTGTTCTCTGAATACCACTTCTGATAATATTGTAGTAGGTTGAACCAGGGTCCTCAGTGGTTTCTGCAGTTTTTGAGAAAACATTTGCTCAAAACATGTGCTGGACATTTTCTGACTTCAAAGAAAAGTAATGTTGATATATTTCTGTTTGCTACACTCAGTTTATATGGTCAAACACTGTGTATCTTGTCATCAACCTTGACCATTGTTTTGTGCTCCAGCAGAAGTAGTAGGACAGAACATCTGGGGATACTTTTCTGCCACAAAATTTCTGATTTGGAGAGACTTTGAAGGTACATAATGACCACATTGTCCTATGTCGCTAAGCTTAATTTTGCCATAGTGTAAGATTGTCAGGTTAAACTCCCACTTCTACCACAAGCTCATCTTTTCAGTAAGGTTGTCCCTAGTCCATTGTTATTTTCTCTACACTGCTGTCTATGTTTCAGTTAATCACTTTGGTTCAACCTACATTTTATGCTATTGATTATTAGCACATGTTTGTTACATTTTGCTAATCAAGCACTAGGCCATATGCCTACAAAGATCTCAAGTTTTTTAACTAGAAAGGTGGTCTGTTACTATATTAGTATATTTCTTTAAAGACATTTTGTTGTATATGCAGTATGTATGCATTATATATTGTCAGACACTAGGACATGGAAAGCCTCTTATGGTAATCATTTTATGGGTACATAGGGTTAAGTGGGGAGACACAGAACAGTTATTCACACAATCTTTGCTTCCCTCTCCACAGTGGAGGAACACCATCCAGCAGAGAATAGGTTTAATTTCCATTCTGCCTCCTGTTGCCAAGGAAGAATAAAAAACTACGCCACCAATGATCAGGGTCATTAACCCAGCATAGACATCACGCTAGTGCTGTGGAAGAAATTCCCAGGAACTCTATGTATTTAATTTGAATGATGGTGGCATTGTTGCATGTTTTCACTATCAGCTTGAGCCCCATATGTTTTTCATGTTTTGTCTGATTCCTTATAAAATATTTACATATACATTGTGTGTATACAGTACAGATTTCTAAGACATATTACCGATAGCAAATGTCACAAGTTGTAAATATAGGGTTTATTGCATGTGTTGATTGCATAAGTAATTTTTTGATTACACTGTTTCTTTTCTTTTTCCTTCTGATTAAAGTTCATTAAGATTTTTTTCTTTCCCCTGATCATTTACCACTTAGTATGGAAATTGTTAATTGATGTTCTTTTTAAATTGTGTGTTGTGATTCACTAATTTTGTTTTTGAATTGATTTGTTTCTCTGCCTCATGATCAGTTATCTAATCAACCGTACCTGAGCAGTTTTTAGTCTGGCCAGTTTAAAAAAGTGTGCAGCAGCAAAATAAAGACACATCCAGAAAAAATAGACGGACCTGAAGACCATGCCCAGGCAAGGATATTGGGGTTCCTGCTGGACATCACCAGTAATTATAACTGTGGCGACCTGGAGTATGACAATTGAGGCTTGGAGTGGCACTGTTACAGATTTTCTTGCTATCTCAGCAGTTGGTGAACATGGATATTTTTGTTCCATTTTGTTAAACTGTTGTAAGCATATGATAAGAATTTTGTGTTTTTTGGTAATTGTTGGATCTATAAAACAGTAAGGCAAAAGTCACAGTTGCTCCTTTTTATTTATTTGTCACTGTTAATCCTGAAAGCTGTCTTGTTACACAGTGGCAATGTCTAACTTTAAATGTCCATTGGCTATGCAAGTAAACATGATAGAACCTTATGAAAACATGAAACTCTTGTTGAGACATACTGTATACAGTACAACAACTAGAACATCTGTGGTGATCTAAAAGTAGTGGCACTGCTACTAGGAAAGAATTTCGAATATATTATTTGTTTCATTTGTGGATTGGACAGTCATGCTATAGAGTCTTACTACATCAAAAACAACTAGCTGCTCTGAAAGCAGCAGAAAGGCATGGCAGATAAACCACTTGTCAAACCAACAAAGACATTTTTACCTTTCCTTTATGCAGAATATGGACTGATGAAAATTTTAGTACATGTGATGAACAAGGAAGGTGAAGGATTTTGATATTTGAGACAGATGTTTCCATGAATAACTGATGCCAAGATTAAAGAAGGATTTTTTGCTGGTCCACAGATCAGACACAACATTAATGACAAGTAGTTCAGAAGTTTGCTATTAAGGCAAGAGGAAATTGCATGGGAGGCATTCAAGGATGCTCTTGACAATTTTCTTGGCAATTTTGGAGAGCCAAACTACATCCAGTTGGTTTAAAACAAGCGTCAAACACATAAAACCATAAAATGCAATGTATTGCTAACGATTCATTTTCTGCATTCATACTTGGACTTTCTTGCTTATCTTGGTGCAGTTTTTGACAAATATGGTAGAAGGTTTCACCAGGACATTACAACAATGGAAAGTGATATAAGAGCAAGTGGAATCATCAATAATGGCCAACTACTTTTGGACATTGTTGGATCAAAATTTAGAATACTGTACAAAGACATTAACTAACAGAATAAATTTAAAATACAAAATAATTGACAAAAATGTCAACATCACTGAAAGAATTATAGAGTACAAACAGGATGAAAATATAATTTATATTTTCCAGTACTTATAATAGCTTATGTTTAACACTAGAATTACCAGAGCCTACGAGAAAACCTGTAAATCCGGCCCACCTTAAATCCCATCGCACCACTCCGTCAGCGTCTTCTGTCGTGTAAATGTGCCAATTAAGACAAGCAGCAGGCAGCCTGCCATTTTATCCCCCCACCGTCGCAGAACGTTCACGAACTTCTCCCAGCTCATGCCTTGTTTGATTATCTGGGAGTGAAGTGCTGGAGTTTTAGAGTGGAAATAATAGATCATTTTTTGGAACACATGCATTTCATGTGTGTTCTGTTTCTACAGTAATCTGTGTAAACATATTGTTAAAACAGAGACTTTTTCCTATTTTAGTAATAAATGTTACAAAATGAACGCATAAACTATAGAATATGTGAAGCCTGAAGTCCAAAGATCAAATAAACACTTTTACAAAGGGTTCAAGGACAATACAACAGCTTCCGTGGTGTAGCAGTACGATTTGCTGACTTGTGATCAAGAGTCCCCGGTTCGATCCCCACTGCCTCCTATATTTGCCGTTTTCAGTAGTGAGCTGCTCTTATTGTTAATATTATACAGTACACACATACATTGGTTTGCGTCTGTAACAGACAGTTTACATTTATAGTACTGTACTTGTAAAAGTTACCTTTTTTTTCACTTTTATTCTCTCAGTCATGATCACGATACATACAACCACCCTAGGGATCTGACGCTGTTAGTTTTTATTTGAAACTGGGAATAACTGTAGATGTGAGTAGATGTGAGGCAATGGAACTGGACATTATCTGATCTGGAGGGATAAAAGCTGACACACAAACGCTGGTGAATCTGCCTTCTTCGTATCTCATTGTCACTTGATTTATTTTTGTTCAGTTTTATTGAGTGTTCCTGCTCACGCAGAATTAGTATGCACCTTATGGTTTATGATGTCAAAAAAAAACCAACAGAGACGTAGCTATATATGATACTTGGAATTATTCATTTTATGACCTTTATGAGGTCAGTTCAGCGCTATATGCAGCTGCGTTGACATCGTGCACCAGAAGGCATGAGCTTATTCAGTGCAGCAGGATCAACACACATGTACTGAGCAAGGCATGCACGGGGGCCACTGTGAAAAGAAGAGTGTTCATGGCTCAACTTGCGGAGGAACTTCGTCGTCGCATCTTACTAGAAAAGGCGATGGAAAAAGAAAAGGATAATGTAACATCGACAAGCTTCTGTTCCAAGACAGCCGCTTCCCCAGGAAAGTAAACTGAGTCAGTGTCACGTGCCCTTTCAATGTAATAGAAACTACAGCATAGAGAGAAGCGTGCAACAGAATTGCAACAGGTACACATGTCGTAAATTTAGGAAGGATGGTTCTTGCAGCATGGAGAAAAAAAAGAAACAAACAAATATATAGGACATTGGGTATAAATTTATGGTACTTCTAAAAGTTAGCTTTTTTCAGTTTTATTCTCTCAATCACGATCACGCTATAATGACACACATAAACCCACCCCACCCCAGGCCCCCAGCCCAACCCAGGCTCTCCTAATCTAACTCTAAATAACAGCACCAGCACAAATTCACACCCGATCTGGACGCTGTTCTTTTTTAAATAATATTGCATTAGTGCGATGATGTTTTCTGATTGGTACAGGTCATAAAATGATTTCTTCAAAATGTCACATTGTCTCTTTCTTTCAGGTGTGTAATAGAAACCACAGCATAGAGAGAAGTGTATGCATTGCAACAGGTACACATGTCGTAAATGTAGGAAAGACAGTCCTTGCGTGTGTGTGAACTGTTAACATTTGAATTTGATGATTGCATATATTGCTGAACTGACCTCATAAAGGTCATAAAATGAATAATTCCAAATATCATATATAGCTACATCTCTGACTTTTTATTTTTGACATCATAAACCATAAGGTGCATACTAATTCTGCGTGAGCAGGAACACTCAATAAAACTGAATAAAAATAAATCAAGTGACAATGAGATACGAAGATTCACCAGCATTTGTGTGTCAGCTTTTATCC
Organism: Polypterus senegalus; assembly: GCF_016835505.1. Lineage (NCBI taxonomy): Eukaryota > Metazoa > Chordata > Cladistia > Polypteriformes > Polypteridae > Polypterus > Polypterus senegalus. The sequence continues at coordinate 119,205,139 of NC_053164.1, forward strand.
CTCCAGATCAAATAATGTCCAGTTTCATTGCCTCACATCTACTCACATCTGCAGTTATTCCCAGTTTTAAATAAAAACTAACAGTGTCAGATCCCTAGGGCAGTTGTATGTATCGTGATCGTGACTGAGAGAATAAAAGTGAAAAAAAAGTTAACTTTTACAAGTACAGTACTACAAATGTACACGGTCTGTTACAGATGCAAACCAATGTATGTGTGTACTGTATACAGTAATCCCTCCTCGATCGCGGGGGTTGAGTTCCAGACCCCCGCGATAGGTGAAAATCCGCGAAGTAGAAACCATATGTTTGTATGGTTATTTTTATATATTTTAAGCCCTTATAAACTCTCCCACACTGTTTATAAATATTCCCCGCAGAGTTATACAGCATAATCCCTTTGTATTCTCTTAGATATTAGGTAAGATTCATTGAAATTATGTATATAAACACACTGTTTATATACAGTAAAACCTAAATATTATTTTAAAGATATTGAGTGTCTCCGATATCACATATGTTACAGCCATTATGATAGACAGGCCACCAGCAATAAATACGTACAACGCAAGAAAAATAGTATACAGTAAATGTGTGTACAGTACTGTAAGTAGAAAATTAATTATGGTTACTCACCAACAATGACACGATGACTTGTCCGATAACAATGAGTTTAATTTTACTGCACAACAAAGGACAGCGTTACAGCTCTTCCAAAGGAGCCACTTCAGGTGATTGTGTAGCACTGCCGTTGTTCTTCTTCTGGCAGTCTTCAATGCAAATCCCTAAAGCAGTTTTCATCCAGACTACTGCCTTATTACATCCACTTACAACTCATTTTGCACCCGGGTTAAAAGGACACTGCGGCAGTAGATCTTATATTCCTTTCCTACTTTTTAAATAAAAAGAATCGTAGCCTTCAACAAATCCAAAACGTTTACCTTTTCGGCAATCGTTAACATCTTCCGTTTGCGCTTGGGCACGGCCCTGAAGCAGTAGCAGATCGTTTTGGAGCCATAATGAAGGGCTTGACTACGCACAAAGATAAACACAAAAGAGCACAACACTTTACACAGTGAAACATGTTGATGCTGAATGAGCGAGACGAGACTTCCTGGTTTACACTGCATTCAGCAGGCAGGAACTTAACTGCGTGCTCTGATTGGTTAGCTTCTCAGTCAGGAGAACTTAACTGCGTGCTCTGATTGGTTAGCTTCTCAGTCATCCGCCAATAGCGTCCCTTGTATGAAATCAACTGGGCAAACCAACTGAGGAAGCATGTACAGGAAGTAAAAAGACACATTGTCCGCAGAACCCGCGAAGCAGCGAAAAATCCGCGTTATATATTTAGTTATGCTTTCATATAAAATCCGCGATAGAGTGAAGCCGCGAAAGTCGAAGCGCGATATAGCGAGGGATTACTGTAATATTAACAATTAGAGCAGCTCACTACTGAAAATAGCAAATATAGGAGGCAGTGGGGATCAAACCGGGGACTCTTGATTACAAGTTACCAAATCTTACCACTACGCCACAGAAGCTGTTGTATTGTCCTTGAACCTTTTGTAGAAGTGTTTGTTTGATCTTTGGACTTCAGGCTTTACACATTCTATAGTTTATGCCTTTATTTTGTAACATTTATTACTAAAATATTAAAAAGTTTCTGTTTTAACAATGTGTTTACGCAGATTACTGTAGAAACAGAACACACATGAAATGCATGTGTTTCAAATAGCGATCTATTATTTCCACTCTAAAACTCCAGCACTTCACTCCCAGATAATCAAGCAGGCATTAGCTGGGAGAAGTTTTGCGACGGTGGGGGGTTTGGAATAGCAGGCTGCTTGCTGCTTGTTTTAATCGGCACATTTACAGGACAAAAGACGGTGACGGAGAGGTGCGAATGGATTTAAGGTGGGCCAGATTTACGAGTTTTCTCGTAGGCTCTGGTAATTCAGTGTTAAACACTTAAGACTTTGAACTTGAGGTACGAGTTAAGTCATATTTCATTCAGCCTGTCAAGGTGCGACACAATATAAGTCATATCTCGGTATACTGGCACTATAGAAGCAGTCAGCTCGCTGGTGAGCTTTGCTGCCACATCTGTTATCAACTGTAGTTCTGCCATCTTTTTGATAGTCATAGAATGTTTTTGTTCTTTTTTGATGCCAGTTTGAAGAAAATAATGTTATAGATTGTCCGTAGTTATGTTGTCACATAAAAGGTACAAAACTGCTGAAACGACTAGAATTGCTGCAATATAAATATTTTAATGATAATGGCAGTGATTGAGATAGTGACAATTAATTGGATGATGTGGCATGTGTAGGCTCTGGTGGTGATAAAGGCAGCTGCCCTGAAGTCGTTACTTTATCATAAGGCGTCTAACTTGTCACAACTGTCAAGACAGCACTCTGCCGGACACTGAGCAGAGTCACCAACTACCAAATGTGTTGTGTGCAAGAAGCGTGGATAGTGCAGTGAAACATGTTATTTTTGCGGCACATGTGCTTCTAAGCCTGCACTCTGTATCGTGCCATCCTTCAAGGACTTAATTGCAGACTGTAAGTCATGTTGCTGGTCAAAATAAAGTAATTACCAGTGCCCTCACATTTTCGACAAAGGTACTGTTGATAAAAAAAAACATTATTTTCTAATACATTTCTTTACACTGTGGCTTGTGCCTCCTCCAGACCGCGAGGGGGCGTCCGTCCTGGTTATATTGGGGGCCTCGGGTACAGGGCTTGGAAGCCCAGCCCTGTAGGGACCCGTGGCCACCACCAGGCGGCGCCCCGATGCCGGAGTATCCCGTGTGGGATCTGGTCGGGGCTGGAGCCCGGCCGGGATGCCCAGGAGGACCAGAGGAGGGCTTGTGCCTCCTCCAGACTGCAAGGGGGCGATCGCCCTGGTTGTATTGGGGGCCACGGGTAGGGGGCTTGGAAGCCCAACCCTGTAGGGGCCCGTGGCCACCGCCAGGCGGCGCCCTGGTTTCTGAGGAACCCTGGAGCCCAGCACTTCCGCCACACCAGGAAGTGCTGGGGGGAAGACGACAGGGGACACCCGGACGGCTTCCGGTGCGCAGCCGGCACTTCCGCCACACTATGGTGTGGCCAGGACTGATTGCCAGGAAGCAGCTGGAGCCCATCCGGGTTCCCATTTAAGGGGCCGTCTCCCTCCAGTCAGCAGTGGATATCGGGTGGAAGAGGACAGAGCTGGAGAGAGGACGGGAGGCGGCCAAGAGAAAGGCACTGAAAGAGTGAGGCCTGGACATTGGGGGAATTGGTGCTGGAGGCACTGGGGTGTGTGAGTGCACAAATTTGTATATAATAGTTGTAAAATAAACAGTGTGTGGTGGAACTATGTTGTCCGTCTGCCTGTGTCCGGGTCCCAGTCCACAACACCTTTAATGAATTTTGCCAAGACTTCATTATTTATTATATATGCATATACCTATACCTCAGCATCCTGGTAATAAATGGTCTAGCAGGCAATGCGTTAAAGCTGCTTATTAATATTCATGTACCTGAAATTATATTTTTCACTAGCTGTCCTACTCATCTAAAGACAGGATAGGAAAGGTCAGTGGCATGCACTGATAGAGCGCGTTGCTGTACACCCCACATGACAAACCACCTCTTGGTGGGTTGAAATCTAAGTAATGAACATAGATCTCAGTATTGCCATTTACAGTGTTATTTAAATGCATGCAATGCATATGTCTCCATTATATACCATTTGGTATGGAATTTCTAAAAGCAGTGTTAATGTTTCTTAGTGGCATCTATTGGGTGACTGTGACATAGCAAGTGGATGGACACATACATACAGATCCTTCTTTTAAATTGGATATGACATTTGCATGGAGGAAAGTTTTGGGATAATGTAGGAAAAAACACAGGTGGGTCTATCAAAAGGCACATCAATGCACTAATCAAGTGAATTTAGAAATTAAATTTAATATGCATGTCTAAAAGGTGAAAAAGAAACCAGAGTGACCAAGTAAAAGAAAAAATATTCACTAATTTGTGAAATTTTTATTTTAACATATTATTTGGGTGTGCCTAGTATTTGTTTCTGTGTCAGATGCATGTATTCAAGTAGGCTTCTGTATAAAGATATGTGTGTGTTAGTTAACTCAGTAGTAATTCTGTTTTGTGAGTAATTCAGTAAACAAGGATCTCCTTGCATATTCTGTCAGCAGTATTATTGAACATGTAATAGTGTCATAGGTCTCATCATGTGATTTTATTTTCTGTATTTTATTACATTTTTGGTTACATTTGTTCTGTTTAAGATAAATTTCTGTCAATTATTTTGAAATGATCTATTATTAATTCCTGTGTTTCTTTCATTGGTTTAATGCCCTTCTTTCTGTGCTTTTTTAATTTACACCTCTAACCTCAGGCTAAGTAGTCTCCTATTGTTGTTGCTATTAGGACTTCTAAGGAGTACATGAGGCTATTTGGATTACCTGGCGTTCACCTCATGTTATGTTTTTCTGACCCATTTTTGCACTCCTTGTATTAGTGCTATGTTTGTTTGACCATTCAATTTTAGCTTCTTTGTTTTTTTTATTTTTCACTTTTTCTTTTTTAAATTGGCTTTATTGCAAGTTTATTGATTATTTTCTAGAATGTATTAAAAAGGATTCCTTGAATGTAGTCTTCTGTCTTTCTTATAGTTCTTGGCATGATCAACAGAAAGACATTACAGGTAGTCCCCAGTTTACGGACATCCGACCTACGACTTACGAACGAGGCCACAGCTGCGATGCATGCGCCTCAGTAACTGTCGCTCCATCATCTTCAGCTTGGGGAAGCTGCAAGCTGTGGCTGGAGGCGGGCGATTTCACTGTTCGTGCAGTTTAGTAACCCTCGGGCGGCTCCCAGCAGCAAGCAGTGACCCATGGTCCATAGTCACCGGGGCCAAGCCTATCACTCGAGTGCAGGACGATGGCCCAATACGCCGCTGCAGCTACTGCTTCTGACTGGACGCAGGCTTTACAAACCTACAGTCCCTATCTCGTACATAACCCAGGGACTGCCTGTATAAGGACCAAGAAGTGGTACGTATCTGTTTATGTCTTATAATTCTGTTTTGTCCCTTATGAATGGTGGTTGCAATCACAAGAGGTAGGCCACCAAATCAAGAAAGTAGGGTTTCGCCTTAGTAGGTATTTAAGCTAAAGTTGCTAATAAAGGCAGAAGGCGGCATGGCTTTACCTAACTTCCAGTTTTATTACTGGGCAGCTAATATACAGGCGATAAGAACCTGGACACAAATAGAAGAACATAAACAGGCTTGGACCGCAATAGAAGTAAAATCCTGCAGTACTTCTTTGTATTACTTGCTCTGTGCTCCAATAAACACAAGCTATCGGCAATATACAAATAACCCAATTGTGCTCCACTCACTTAGAATCTGGAACCAATGTAGAAAGCATTTTAAGACGGAGAAGCTTCTATCTGTGGCACCTCTGCAAGAGAACCACCTCTTTCAACTTTCGTGAACATATGCAGTTTTTAATATCTGGAAAAAATTTGGAATTAACATGCTTAGAGATCTATATATAGACACCGTCTTTGCATCCTATGAACAATTACATTCCAAATTTACCATTCCAGCTACACATTTCTTTCACTATTTTCAAATCAGAAACTTTATTAAACAAAACCTTCCAGATTTTCCTCATCTTGCACCCTCATCCATGCTGGAAAAAATATTGCTCAATCTCAAGGACTTAGACACCATCTCTACAATATATAAAATCATTTTACAATCCCTCCCTTTCAAAGATCCAAGAGGACACTGGGAAAAAGATCTCTCAATTAACATATCAGAAAAGGAGTGGAAAGTAGCAATGCAGAGAATTCACTGAGCTCCATATGCGCAAAGCATACAATTATACAACTTAAAATTATATATCGAGCACATCTGTCTCGACTAAAACTCTCCAAAATGTTTCCAGGGCATGATCCAACCTGTGAACGTTGCAACCAAGTCCCAGCCTCACTAGGTCACATGTTCTGGGCCTGCACCAAATTAAAATTATTCTGGACAAAAATTTTTTATTACCTTTCAGACAGCCTTGGACTCACAATCCCTCCTAACCCATTAACAGCTGTGTTTGGGGTTCTTCCAGAGGGGCTTAAAGTGGAGAAAGACAAACAAATTGTGATTGCATTCACTACACTGTTGGCACGCAGACTTATTCTGATAAACTGGAAGAACCCAAACTCTCCTCTTTAAGTCAGTGGGAAACCGATGTGTTATATTATTTGAAATTGGAAAAAATCAAATACTCAGAGGATCTGTACAGACTTTTTTCAAAACATGGCAGGATCTAATCAGTAATATTTTGAAATAAGTTCATAAAGCACAGAGAATTTATTAATTTAGGTATGTTTACAAGCCTTAAATTTAACGCCGTTTGGCTTGCTCTCTCTCTCAGGGGTGGGGATCGATCTGTTCTTAACTTATTTTTGGCCAGGTTTCTGTCTCACCACTTTTGTATAGTGAGGACATTTAAAGTCATTTTTAAAGTCAAGACCTTGAGCCCATTTTGGGCCTGTGGAGACCAGAGAGACCTGCTGTTGCTTTATGCTAAGGACTGCCTCGGGTAAGGCCTGTCTTTAGGCAGATCAATGAATATCCTGGTACTTTGGAACTCTTTGCAGGCCCTTACCCCATTTTTGCTAATTGATGTGCTTTTGAAAACACAACAGTCTTGTTTTTCATTTTGTATTATTTAATTTTGAAATTACTGTTTGGAGTTTTTTTTTTTGATATGTGGGTACAGTTATAGACACTTTCCTTACTCTTTCCAAATTAGTTTTTTCGATCATCATGACAAGCAGTATCATTTTCTTTTTATATTTTATGATACCCAGGATACAATATACATATGGTAAGAATGTGCAAAACCAACAAAAAGAGAGAATGGACTAAGACGTCAAGCCAGGTACATGGAGCTGTGAGTCAAAATCACTAATCCCCAACCCACAAAATCATCCCTTCAATTTATATAGCTATATAATTATTAAAAAGTTTATTCTTTGCTCATGCCTCTTTTCCTTTATCACAAAATTATATTTCATATATGTATATATAAAGATGAATATGTGTATGTAAGATGCAATATATTACTTCTCTAATTATCTTCAGATGCACTTGCTGTCATTTCAAAATGGAATAACAAATATTTGCATTCAGGGTGGCATGTTGGAACAGTGGTAGCGCTGCTGCCTCCCAATAAGGAGACTAGTGGACTAGTGTTCGTGCCATGGGTGGCTCCCTGTGTGGAGTTTGCACATTCTTCTTATGTCCTTAGGGGTTTCCTCCCAAAGTCCAGACATGCAGGTTAGATGGATTGGCACTGCTAAATTGGCCCTTTGAGTGTGTGTATGTGTGTGTGTTCACCCTGCAGTGGACTGGCATCCCCTGGGGACAAATATCTATCTATCTATCTATCTATCTATCTATCTATCTATCTATCTATCTATCTATCTATCTATCTATCTATCTATCTATCTATCTATCTATACACCCTGTCCATTGTAACTTCAAGGTTTTTGAAAGTCTAAAAGAACAATCCCCTACAGTTAGTATCATGGATAGTAAGGAACCTGTTGTCAAAAGGCTAATTAAGAGCCTTGAAAAATCACTGAATAAACACATATAGTAAATATTCCCTAATAAGACAGATTAAGGTCATATCTCATATTGCCTCACTCTCACTTTTAGACTCTCTTGTGAAAATTCATGTTAAATTGTTCTGACTGATTCTCTTTCTGCTGGGCATTTCAAAATCAAAATATTAAAGTAGCTCCATAGTGATATTCTCCTGGGTTTTCCTGTGTGATTTATTTTTCTTTTAAATAAATGACTTAATGTGTTTATAAAAGAGGGCGACAAAAGAAAATGACAAGTAAAGGTGTTGTTGTTGTCTAGCTCTTAATAATAGAAGAATACTGCTGGGAAATTTGGAATGACAACAAAAGAACTGGGACACCAGCCAGGATACTGATGCAAGGACATTTAAAGTACCTTGCAGAAATGCATAGTCTGGCAATTATCAGTAAAAAGCCATACATTGCCTCCTTTGAAAGCGACATTATTCACCTTGGTTTGCCAAATGGGAGTGTAATGAAGTCTGAACATTGTGGCCACTTAATGTTCAAAATGTCACAGAGAAACAGATTGTGGTCCAGAAACCTCACTGCAGACATAGTGTAACTTAACTACTCAGGTGATTTTCAAAGGATCCCTACAGTACACTACATATTCAAAATACAGTAATAGCTTGATTATTAAAGCTATTTTATCAAGAAGAAGATTTGAGTTGAGTAACCTACCTGTAAGTATCCAAAGCTATTTGTCTTTATTATTATAGAAATTACACATTGGTCTCTAAAGCAAATTTTCACTTTTGAACTCTTTGTAAAGATCAGTGTGCATCTTATGTTGTTAGATTGAAATGTATTCTTCTGTACTTTATGAATATCTTATAAAATTGTACCCTGTGGAAAGTGCTATATGAAATAAAGCTTGATTAAATGCATTGTATGCTACTTTTATCTACCTACTACCCGGGCTGGCTCAATTATAGGACTTCAGTGATGTCAGTTTTTCTATACATTTAAAGATTGCTATTGCAATGCAAATGGTTCTTGGTATTGTCTGCTTAAAAGTTGTTTTTTTTTTGTTAAATAGACTGTGTCCATCATACTGCTACTCCTACTATATATCTGGTTTAGAGAGACCAGTTAACTGATCATTTGTGTGTAATCTATTACCTGATTTAGACAAAACATTGCAATTTCTGAAACTGCTAAAAGAAAAAAAAACACATTTTTTTGAAATAAACAATTAGTGGTCATGGGGTGGTTTATGAATTTTTCCACTTGAGAAAAGTAGTTTGTAATAACAATGTCAAGGAGCCTGAGAGCACAGAATTGTCATCTGTCGTTCCTCTATATGAAGCATTAGTGCCAACTAAACTTACACAAGACCAAAACAAAACTAGCAGGACATTGTCAAGATCAAGAGCTGATGCAGCTTTGGTAATCTGTTTCTCAGATGGAGCAAAATGCCCAGCAAATAAACGCGTTAAGGCTACTTCAGCATTAACATATTAAACATCCTTAAAATTTGTATTGGTAAGTTTTCTGACTCAGATAGGTAGCTTAACTAATAATCACTTTTTCCGGGAAAACAGAGAGCTCTGCCTCAGAGTATCATTGATATACTCCTCAACAGCAAGGTCTGTGTACTACCATTGCTGTGAGCTTCTCTCTAAAAAAACATCCCCTTTATTTCAGGATACAAGGACTGGTAAAAAATTTCTAATCACATATCTGAACACATTAACGCAGTGCTAACTCGTCCAATATGGGAAACAATGGATGATAGAAATGATTCCGGTCTAGCCAAGGATATAATTGTACAATAAGCACACTGGTGTAACAAACTGAAACAAACAAACACATAATTTCCACAGTAAAATTCCTTAATTTCCATAGTTTTCCTTATCATGGTGAGAATAAACAACTTTCTTCTCCAAACAATGGCAGTTTTTTTGGGTACACAGAGCAGAAACATTTAAAAGAAAAATCTTTTAATGAGATATAACTTGGCAGTGGTCTGTATGGGGAGTGGGGTTGAGGGGCCCAGAAATTCTTCTTGCTTATGTCTCAATATGACGTAAATCTTCCCCTGCTCGTAAATCGGTTGTATTTGGCTCTTTAAAGAAAATCCATTCATTAGTCTGTCAATTTTACACGCACTAGGCTAATTTAGAGTCACCAATTATCTGACCACATATGTCTCAGAGATACAGAAAGAATATTAGATACAGAAAAGAATATTAGAGTATCTTAAAAAATATCCACACTGCAAAAACATGCAGAATCCACAAAGAACTGAACCCAGTCTGCTGAAGTGGCGAGGTAGCAGGGGTGAGCAATGTGTCACAGTTTTGCCATCAATATTATTTTGCACTTATTTTTATTTCTGCTTTATGGTGTGTCATGCAAGTACATTAGAAGAACACCTTCCAGGCTCATCTTAGGTATGCCGTTCCCTGCTATGATGAGAGAGGGTGCTGTTGCTACTGGTATAATCTCTTTTCTTTATGAGAACATCCTGAAGAAACTAACCTCACCCCTTCTAGTCAAAAGACTATAAAAACAAAACGTTCTTGAATGGTGGCATCTCATTTGCACATGGACTTAGTCGAGGACAGAGCTCTGGAGGTCAGACGTGCTCTTAAGGGTCAATCTCTTTGAGAAGCTAGGAAGGCTATTTATGTTGTGTTATATTTTGCAAAGTAAACACCTGTATTGTTTAACAGATGCCGACCCCTTTGGCACTCCTTCCGTCCACAGGTGCTTATATTTTTGGTCACTATTTTCTGTCCTAAATATAAATGTAAAGGAGTAAGGTAATGGAGGAAATCCATGTTAATTAATAAAAAGAAATAAAAAAGAAATTAAGCTGTATATAACAGTGATTAAATTAATAAAACTATGTAACAGTATATGATTAAACAAAAAAAAATTATATATATACGTGATGGGCAGAAGTAATAATATCTCTTCTTATTGGCTCTCAACGTCATCACCCCTTCTACCCATCCAGCTAAGACAACAAAAAAAAAAGAAGGCAATCATGGAGTTGTTGATGGGAGAATCAGCTAAAGCTCTACACAGAGGGGTCCACAGTGAAAAAATAAGAACAGATATAAAAAAAAAACAAATAGTCATAAAGAAGAAATCGCATTACGGACCAGTCTTCAACCACCCTTTTACTAACCGCAGAGTGTAAAGCCAGCTTTGGCTAGTAGAGTTGAAAGAGTTGTTAATCCAAAATGACAAGAGTTCAACAAGAACATGACACCCAGAGTGAAGGAGCTGCATGGCCAAGAAGGTTTAAACGTGAGGCTAATAACAATATAACTGCAATGGAATCAGTGGGAAATAGCTTCTGCTGAATGTGAGAAAGGAAAAGTGAGGAAAAAGTAAAAGATTCAGGAGGAGAAGAAGGACTGGACAAAGAAATAGAGGAGCAAAGGTTTGTGGAGAGGGATTTGACCACATAGTGTTAGAGGAGTGCAGCGGGAGGACAGTCCAGGAACACATGGAGAAAGGGTTCATGGAGCTGATGAGGGTTGGGATTAGAATGATTGGTGATGTCTAGTTTTAAATTTATGAGGAGGCATCTCCTCAGGGTTGGGATAATAACATATTGGCAAATTGAATTTGTGTGTGCTGACAATAAGAATTTTTAAACAATTTCTAATGTTTTGAAAAATGGGATTCCAGTGCAGTGCAGGGTTTGGGAAAAGGTCTGTCACCTATAATTAGGTATGACAAGGTATGGCTATGGTAACCTTCAAAAATAGAGGATAGAAACCAAGCAGAGGTTTTGGACTTAGAAGTAAGAGTTTAAGCTAAACAGTACAAGAAAAAAATGGAAGAGAAGAAAAGAGAAAGACTCTATATGGCATGAGCACAGACCACTGCTGCAGATAGAAAAAGTAGGATGTGGAACAGAGAAGGTTTTTCAATGGAATAGAGTAGGATATGTTGAGTCTTGTACCCTTTAAAATGCCTCCAAGAGTGCTGATGCCTGGTTGACACCATGAGAAGGAGGAACTAGGTCAGCCAACACAATTTTGGGCCAAGTTATGAAACAAAAAAGTGGGGAAGTGCTCATCAATAAGTCAACTTGTTTCCACTTCTGAGGGATGTAAGAGATGAAAGAGCTAATGGTAGACATGGGTTTTAATTTATTAAAGAGAAAATAACCTGAACAATAGGGAGAGGCTTATTTTGTTATTTTTAGAAGCCAGGAAGGGACACTGAGGAAGGCTAACCCAGCTGCAGGGAAAGAGAGACACCCCCATCTAACCTGTTACTGATCAAAGTAAGATTTTATATCAGCTGAGGAACAGATGTAGTTATGTTGGATGATGCCATTTGGATATTTATCTGTTTCGTGACATAAATGTTTTTACATTCTCAAGAAAAGAAGCCATGAAGAGAGAAAGTGTCTTCTTCTGAACCATCTTCAATTCAGGATTATTTCTTCACTGGACTGGAAAGAAAAGAACAACTTCTTATTTGTGAGACAAACTTTATGAGTGGGGTACATCAAAGTTAATGTGTTGAAACAGTTAAGGTGGCAAGGAAGTTAACAACAAGCAAAAACTTTAAAGTACATGGGCAGAAGCAAAGCTAAGCTGGCATTAGCAGCAAATGTCATATGATCCACCAATTATGCTGCAATTATTACTCTATCTATCTATCTATCTATCTATCTATCTATCTATCTATCTATCTATCTATCTATCTATCTATCTATCTATCTATCTATCTATCTATCTATCTATCTATCTTTTTCTTCTTTATATCCTTTCAAGTGTTTTTTACAGTTAGTTTATGTTGCATCCCTGTGAAGCACAAAGTGTGGAGGGTCAGTTAACTTTTGATAGCCAAGGACAAGAGAACTCTGGCTAAGTAAAACCAAAATCTGTACCATTAACGTTTCATGAAAGGTCACTACCCTATAAACTACAAATTAATCTTAACAAAAATTAGAAGAAAGACATAATTAAATGGATCAACTATGACAATTGGACAAATTTACACTATGAACTTCCCAAAAGGAAACTTTTTATATTTATCATAGTGTTTGTACTGCAAAATTTCTTATTAAACTCGTCACACATTTTAGGATGGAATCTTTAGCAATGGAATTTGTATTCATGTTGGTTGAATACCAATGGTAAATTCTGCAATTTATTTTAGTGATAAAAATGTTTTCTTTTTTCACATCTTGCTATGATGATTCATTGCTTTGTTTTAATTTCCAGTTAGTTTGGTAGCATTTCACAATGGCAATTTTCAAGTGAACTAAACATTTCAATAAACATCTGTGGGCATGTCATAGACTTTCTTTGGACAGATACTTTTTTCCCAGGAAAAATTATAACGGAGCATTCAATAACACCACTGCATTTTCCATAATGTAGTTTATTTAACAAACATAACTCTATGAGCAAAATGCCTATTATTGAGCAACTGGAAGACTACTTGAAAATTGTGTATGTTTATGCATGGTACAAAAAGCACTTGTTTCAAATTGGTGAGTGTATAAAAGGGCACAAAATATATTTCCACAATTGAAATATTCACAACAAAATATAAGCTAGTTATAATTCCCAGATTTACAAAACCTAACAGCTATTAGTTAGATAGAAATTAATATCAAAGAAGAGAGTCAGAGTTTCAAATGAAGTTGGGCAGCTCATTCCAACAGCCTGAAGCTACATATGAAAAGAGTCTGGACTGAGATTTGGTACCAGAAGACCAGAACCTGAACCACTGGAGTTGTGCCACAAAGATATAGTATGATCTTGCAGGTATTGCATAAAGTGAATCTGCAAAGCAGAGAGATTGTAGCAACGTGGTCCTTGAAGGGTAGCTGGTTATCAGTCAGCACCCCAGGGTTGTGTTCCAATTTAGCAAGTGTTAGTGATAATGAACCAAGCTGAACAGAGATGGGGTGCTGTATAGATGGGTGTGCTGGGACAACAGGAAGGTCTGCCTTTGCCAAGTTGAGTTGGAGATGGTGTTCCTTAATCCAGTGAGACATGCAGAGATTCTAGCTGATACCATATGATCCTCTGGAGGTAAGAGATAAGAGGAACTATAAGACTGGAAGATAGGGCCTAGTGAAGAGGTGTGTAGGAAGAAGAGGAAGGAACCCAGCACTGACGCTTGAGGCACCCCTGTACTCGCCTGGTGTAATCTTGACATCTTTCCACTCCAGGACACAGGGTAGGATCTGCCCAAGATGTAGGACTCAAACCACCTGAGGGTAACCCCAGTGATGTCAAGGTCAAAGAGGATGGCAAGCAAGATCCTGTGGTTGACCGTATCAAAGGAGTAGAGATGTAGTATGATGAGAAAAGATGTCAAGCTGGTAGCTCTGGCATGCCATAATGTATCAATCTTGACTGATGTAGAAGAAAGGAAGAGACTAGGTTAGAGACAACATGTTACAGAGTTTTTGAATAGAATGGAGATGAGAGACCGAGGTCTGTAATTACTTACTTTTGATGAGTCAGTAATCTTGAGAGGAGACATTACTTGGTCCTGTTTGAACAGTGTGAGAAAAGTGCCTGTGCTGAGTGAGAAGTTGATGACGTGTAATAGCAGAAATAAGTAAGGAAGAGAGAGAGCCTGGAGGAATTTTGTGAGGCAATGTGGTTAAATGGACAGGTAATGGAGTGACTAGAGAGGAGTTTGAAAAATTCAGTGGCGGAGAGAGGGGAGAAAGGGGAGAATGTTGTGGTGTGATCAGGAGGGAGCAGGCTAGCTGGCTCAGGTAATAAGAACTGACTGCAGATGACAGACACCTTTTTCTGAAAAAAAGGTTGCAAAGTTATCAACAGTCAAGAAGGTTGATGATGGAGGTGGTGGAGGGCTGAGGAAACAGGCGAAAGCAGCGAACATGCCACATGTGTTAGAAGAGCTACTAATCCTATTTTGAAAGAAACTAACCTTAGCACTGGTAGTACCAGTTTTTAATGTTCCATGTTAACCCTAACTCAGCTGTGAATGAGATTCCCTAATTACTGACAGCATGACTACCACAACAAACACAATTTCACCCATATTACACATTTCCTGTAGTTAGATTGGTCCTGTATCTGATCACATTCATTCCTCATACAGCTTATGACCAGGTTCCCTTGGTACCACACTGACACCACATTTTCCAAAGGGTCTCAGCACAGTTATTTTGGTCAGCACCTGAGTGTGATCATGTCTACCTAAATGAAATGGGCTTTTAGCAAAATCCCAGCAGAGATTGAAAAAAATAAACCAAACTATGTGTGAAAACATCTTTAATCCAAATTAAGAACAGACATAGTTTGAACAGCAACATGTATAGTTAAAGCTAGAGTCAGACCTTTTGTTTCAGATGTTTGGTGAAATAAATACCAGCAGAGTAATTTGGTACCTAGGACCAGATTATGTGTAGTCCCAAAATCCGAGTCAGAAGAAAGACGTGAAAAAGACTAAAATAATGTCTATAAAATAAACACTGTATAATAGTTACATTTAAAAAATTAAGTTACAAATTGGGAAACTTTATTAAAAGAGATTGCAATAACACTGTGGTCATTCAGTACCCAGAAACATAAGAAAGAAAAATGATTCACTTGAATTGTGGTGTCATAGAGTGTAAAAAATTATTTAGTTTGATTGCTATTGAGGACACTAATATACTATAAAGTTGTGTGACAGGGAGGTCTAATAGCTGAGAAATTGGTTTTCATTTTTTTCCAAACTTGCTTAGTTTAAATGACTTTTGTTGAAAATTAAAAATTTTGTGTTGCACTGATAGTATACAGTAATCTTGGATAGTACTTAACATTCAAAACTCAAGCAAAAATAAAATGTTATTACTTGATTGGCTGGAAGCTTCTCAAGTACGTACAAAAATAATTGGATATCATGCTAGAAAAAAAGAAAACATACTATATATTATGAGTCAATGAAGAATCTTATAATCCACTGTGTCTAAGCTGAAAAAGAGATGAAGAAAAGAAAGCTTACTGGGTCATGCAGGGATGATGAGGAACTGGTCTGAAATAACAGAATGGACCCTGCTAGGAGGAAAATAAAATGAAAAAGAGGCTATGCATGAGTAGATGTAGAGAATAAAAATGAAAATCTTGTGAAGACAAGCTGCATTTAAAGTCATCCAGCTATAGTAAGAATGTGTAGTTGCTCTATGTTTCTTTACTTACACCATTATTGCATATTTAAAAGTGAATGACCCAGTAGACTAAACAAAAAAAAAAGAAAAAGATGCCAAGTGTCAGTTGTAATAAAAATATAAAATAACATTCCAAAACCCACTTACTCCACTGCACAGTTGAAGTTGGGAGGGTGGGACATAATTATAAACAATATTAATTGCTTTCACACTTTTTACTGACTGCATTTTTTGTAATGAAAATGACATAAATATGGAATATTATCCATTTAGTAAACCGTAGTAATCTAATTTTGGAGTGCAAAAACAATGTGTAAGAATAAAGATTTCTAGAATTACCTCATTCAATAGGACCACTGACACTTTGTGTGAGAAGAAGACAATATTACCTTTAAGGATAAACAGTTGTAATCTGGACTGTGCCTATTACCCACCTCCTTCAGTTAATCAGAATTTAAGACGTGACAACTACTATATTTACAACATTTAGTAATACATTAGTGACTATAACTAATTAGAGTCTTTACATAATTCTAGAATATACCATTTATCTGTATATTGATAGGTGAAAATTAAAATAGATTGATAGGTGTTATGCAAATGCATCTAAAGGAAAATAAACTGCGCTGTTAGATTTTTTCAGTCCGACATGGTGCAATAACAAGAGCAAGGGTTATTCTACCAGTTAGGGGGGAATAAAGGATGCCCATGTTGGAGTTTATTTATAACAATGGCTCAAGACTTTTCTTTATTTACTGAGTACTTTCCACAACAGAGAGTAAAATTAATTTACAAAAAAGTGTGAAGAACAAGAGGTGCTAGTAGTAAGCATTAGTACGCTTACATTTATCTAATAAAGACACGTGAAAGTTGACTGGAATTAACTGGAAGTAGTTTTGAAAGTAAAAGGAAATGAAATGAGCAGTTATTTATTGTCTGTTTCTGGAGAAAAGACTAAGTGAGTAGGCAAAATGGAGGCTACACAGAGGGAAGGAGACAACATATTGGAGTTGGTGAGAATCAGGGAGTCATGCAGACAGCTGTAATGCAAGACAAGAACTTTGAATTGAAGCCTAGCAACAACAACAACAACATTTATTTATATAGCAGGTTTTCATACAATTTATGTAGCTCAAAATAGGCTTTGCAAGATGAAGAAAGAAAAAAGAAAAAAATATATAAAAAAATTAGGAAGTACTAATTAACAGAGAATAAAGTAAGGTCCGATGGCCAGGGAGGACAGAAAAAGAAAAAAAAAAGAAAAACTTCCAGAGGGCTGGAGAAAAAAACAAAATCTGCAGGGGTTCCGAGGCCTCCAATGGACATTCTACTTATCGTAAATGATCTCAATCAAGCCTTGAGAAAGCCATGTTAAACGAATGTGTTTTTAGCAGTTTTTTCAAGTGCTCCACTGTATTAGCCTGGCGAATTTCTGTTGGTAAGCTATTCCAGATTTTAGGTGCATAACAGCAGAAGGCTGCCTCCCCACTTATTCAAGCAGTGACTTGAAGTCAGACATGAGTTGGAGATATCAGGAATCATGTAAGCAAGGCAAAATTAGTTTAATTCAGATACAAGGTAACTGAGTTAAAGAGGGTGTGACAGTTATTCACATACAAGCAGCTGTCTGAAAGCCATTTAGTGTCATGATCTTTTAGTACAGACTAATATATTCATAAACATCCTTGTCTATCACTACATCACTCCTAGATTATCTATTGGAACATTTTAAGCAACTTTTCCTCTAAGTAAATTTGCATTTCAGTCTTAAAACAGGTCAGATCCAAGAATTCAAAAGAAACACATCTAAATTTGCAAAGGCTACATAGATCTCATGTGAGAAAGCAAAAAAAACCATTTAAACTTCACCTAAAGCTTAGTTTGTGGTTCTCTGTCACCAGTAATGTTTTATATTAAAAGGTATAGTACAGTTTACTTCCTTAAATCCTCCATGTTTTTGCTACACAGAAATATTCTAATTTTTACATTATTTTATATTTTTCAATTTTTTTCATCATTTCTTTCAAAATTCTTCTATGTTTTTCACAAACTGGCCCACTGCTATAGCAAGATCAACTACAAGTAGATGTTATTTGCTTCCTGCATAATTAAAATTAACATTCATGATATCATCCATCCATCCATTATCCATCCCGCTATATCCTAACTACAGGGTCACGGGGGTCTGCTGGAGTCAATCCCAGCCAACACAGGGTGCAATGCAGGAAATAAACCCTAGGCCAGGCACCAGCCCACCACACAATTTAGAATCACCAATGCACCTAACCTGCATGTCTTTGGACTGTGGGAAGAAACTGGAGCAAACCCACACAGACACAGGGAGAACATGCAAACTCCACGCAAGGAGGACCCGGGAAACGAACCCGGGTCTCCTAACTGCGAGGCAGCAGTGCTACCTACTGCACCACTGTACCACCGTCATGATATCATCCATCCATCCATTACCCAACCCGCTATATCCTAACTACAGGGTCACGGGGGTCTCCTGGAGCCAATCCCAGCCAACACAGGGCGCAAGGCAGGAAACAAACCCCGGGCAGGGCGCACACACACACCCTCACACCAAGCACACACTAAGGACAATTTAGAATTGCCAATGCACCTAACCTGCATGTCCTTGGACTGTGGGAGGAAATCGGAGTACCCGGAGGAAACTCACACAGACATGTGGAGAACATGCAAACTCCACGCAGGGAGGAACCAGGAAGCAAACCAGGGTCTCCTATCTGCGAGGGCAGCAGCACTTCCCACTGCGCCACCATGCCAATCTCATGAAATCATGTGTTATTAAAACCATGAATTACAATAAAGTCCCATGTAGTTGTTTCTCTTCACATTAAACTGCCTGCCTAAAATATGTGTTTACAATTAATATAAAACTTACTGTGTCTATTTTCAGGAAAGTTTAAAAAAATGAATAGTATCTTGTTTGATAAAATATTTATGCACAGTGAATTGGATAGGTATTTCTGAATGTAGGAAAAATGGGATTGAGAAACATAATACTGTTAGACTAGCAACACTAACACTGGTCTCTAATCAAAGATTGTGCAGCCCTCAAGGAATGTAATTGTCCAAAACTACTATCAATATTTGACCACACTGCATAATTTTCATATCACACAATGCACTCCCAAAGGATCATGTTATCATATCAGTCCAAATCCTTCTCCAAAGAGCTATCATATTGTAGCGTTTATTACTTTAAACCTCATCTCCTTCTAGACTTTATTTAATGAAGATAATAGATCATGACAGAGGGCACTTAACAGCTTGAAGTGCTGCTATATGGAGAGGAAGAGCTTGGACATACAGTAGTTGCCATAAAGAAAATGCCATGGACAAGCACAGCATAAAATGCAGCGTTCTGAAGAAAATTAGTAAAGAGTTCAAGTAATTGCATGTGGTGGAGTCAGATCGCCATAGGTACAGTGTCACAAAAAAGCATTTGCCTCTTTTTGATTCCTTCTGTTACTGTGAACATTTGTCACTGAATGTTTTCAGCTCTTCAACGAAGATCTAATATAATATAAAGGGTCTTTGAAAAAGCAAACCACACTTTTTAAACTTTTTTTTTTACTATAATGAATATGGGTATAAAACACCAACAGCTGCTGTAAGAATAATGCCACTGTAGGTTTTGATAGTACTGTATATGTAGAATGAAGGCTGCAACATTGATTCTGGTGGCTAGTAGATACTTTTGTTTCTACTTCCACAGGATGTAAGGTGTACAAGGAGCAAGACAACAACAGCAGGTTAATGATTTTTTATGGTTCAGATTCAGCTTGCAAGCATCATTGTAAATTCAACATCACAACTGTAGCTGGAAAAAAGTTTCAGCAAAACATTAAAGTTGCAAAAAAAAAAAAAATACAAAATACAGTGGTAACTAATAATACAACTGGGTGGCCTGAAAAACAATTCACCTTAATGCAAGATGCTTCAGTGTGCACATCCATAACAATCTTTGTATTCATAAATTCTTTCAACAAAATAAAGAGTATCTTTCACTTATGTGAATTTGGTACAATTTTTGAAATAATTAGATACATTAGCATGGTGCAAATAATCCTGTCTTTTATTATGGGTGTCATCCATCCATTGATCCCCTTTTAATCCACTTATCTAGTTTGTGTTCAAGGAGGTCTGGTGTTTATTCCAAATGTTTTTGGCACAACACTATAGTGTGGTGGTGTAGTACAGGGCACAATCATGTAAAAGTCCACACCTATTCATACTGGGCCAGCCTGCAGCATCCAGTTAACCTAGAATATGATAGTAAATTTTATGAATCAGATGAAAAAAACCCAGAGAACTTGAAGCTTGTCATGGAAGAAACTTTTCTCTGTCTTCTATATTTTTATCCATTACCACTAACATAGGACCACAATTTATTCTCAAAAGAAAATGTTTTGGTGAAATCATACTGACCAATGAATTCTTTTATCACAGTCATAGCATGCCAAAAATGCATTGATGATTCATTCTCCAGTTTTGCAAACAATTAACTGATTTGGATAAAGGCTAAAAGGTCGGTATTGCAACTCATTGGGTGTAAAAATGCAACAGTGGGATAATGCTGGTGAGTAACACAAGATTGTGCAAAATTGAAGATCTGATTTCCAGACTCTATTCATGGCATACATTATAAAAACTACCATTGACCTCTTTCTCTTTCCAGCTGTAACTGGACTGATGTTGGACTCAAGCAGCCTGGATTACAACGATTGGTGCTGGATCTTCTTCAGCAATCCATTCCACATTTTAGGGCTGACAACTGGATATGAACATAGAAATGACACAAACAACAATAACAACAAAAGTGAATGTAATGCTACTACAGTAGAATAAAACGTGCCATGACCTTGGACACCAATTCCTCTTATGGCCAGTTACCAATGCATATTGTTAAGGGCAATTTAATAGTGTGACAGTGCATTAGGGAGATCCTGTCACCCATCATGTGGTATGGCAGGCCAGTCTGGTGATATTTTCCATCAGACTAATACTGTAAAACATGGCTGTCACACGATTCCAGCACCCTTCCATGACTAGCCATATTTCTGAAAGGTCTTTGATAGAGCATAGTTGGAATATTCTAGTCTACTTTAAACTTTCCAGCTGTGATTGCTGCCATTGAGGATGGCTTTCTCTTTTGGCTGCTTCACAGGATGCGATTTGACACCTGCATGACTATATGTTAGGCTCCATGGCTGTTTTCTTCATTTTCCAAATACAAACCAACCAATCAATAAGTATTTATGTTATATAGCACCCTTGATAGAATACACCATCACAAAATACTTTATTAAGTAAGCAAGAATGCATCTGATAACTGAAACATGAAATGCCTCAATAGCTTTCAATGTATCTTAAAGTTACAAGGAACACACACAAACATATGAGGTGAGACACAAAAATAACCGGACTGGGTTAGGGGCTTTCCTGGAAAACCGCCTGGAGGTCGGCCGAACGTGTATCATAGAACTACATCCCCCCCTACATGCCTTCTCAAACTGACAACCAGCTAGGTATATCCTGTGAATAGCCCAGTCAGTATTTGCACTTCAATTGCTACACGACTTTCCACTATAATGTCTGGTGAAAAAATCAAACAGCGAATCAACATTAAATTTCTCGCAAAATTGAACAAAATAGCCACAGAAACTTATGAAATGATAAACACAGTGTATGGTGATAACAGTTTGTCTCACACACAAGTTTTTGAGTGGCACAAATGTTTCAAGGAAGTAAAAGAAAATGTGGAAGATGTTCAAAGTCCAGGTCGAGAAAGGCGGGGTGGGGTTTCTTCACCAATAGAATGCTCCCGCACACAATGCTTTTTCCGTAAAGCAGTTATTGAATGACAAAAACATTCCTGTCCTCGATCATCCTCCTTATTTGCCCGATTTAGCTCCCTGTGATTTTTATTTGTTCCCGAAAATCAAAAGTGATCTGAAGGGAACACATTTTTCTTCAATGGATGAACTGAAGACAGAAATGGCAAGTCTGTTGAAGAGCCTCAAGCAAGAAGACTTTAGCACTGTTTTAATCAATGGAAGATATGTATGGAGTGGTGTAGAGATCGGGAGGGGGAGTATATAGAAGGTGACAATGTTTAGAATGCTGTAATTCATCAATATTTTATTTTTTTACCATTCCGGTTATTTTTGTGTCTCACCTCGTACATAAAAAATAAGTAAGTGAGAAGACAATATATTTAAAATAAAATTTGTTCAGTTATTAAAGAATTAAGTTAGGCAATAACGTTATTATTAAAATATTTTAAAATGAATGCAAAAGAGTGTTGATATACAGTATTTTTAAGTGAGATATAAAGGAATCAAATAACAGAGTAATGATACTAATGAATGCCTTGTGCATCCACAGTCAGGATCTTTGATCTGGCTTTAGAATCTTTTATTATTCATATGTTATTTGTTGCCATTCACAAAAGCAGGACCATTGCTTCATACTGTAACTATTCATTTGGTGTATTTTATAATCACTATGCAATACTTAGAGGAAGGAAGGTGTTGCCCCTAAATACCAACCTGGAGGCCCAGGCTTGGGATTTACTGTTCAAAAAGGCCTTTCTCTCTGACATTAAAGTAGGCTTTTTACTACACAGGTTCAAAAAGGAAAAGCTTAGTAACAAAGCACTGCTTCTTTGGAAAAATCTATGGGTTAATTAAGTGAGAGAGAGAGACTGTGTAAAACTCTGGCTGATTGCAAACAATAATAATTTATTATAATGATTAAGTAATATAAAAATATAAAACAATAGGCATTACAGTTATCCCTCAAAGGCAACCCACAACAAACACAGACAAATCCACAAAGCAGAAATTAGTACTCAAAAACCAGAGCAAGAAAAGATCACAGTCCAGTACTCATGATAGCTCTCCACAAAGGTAGTGCTTATCTACAGGACATCATCAATCGCCTGGGTTTTTATAGGCACAGGGCAGTCCTTCAGCAGTATATTATGGTGGTCCTGTCCCTGAAACTCAATTTTTAAAGGGAAAGGGCACATAACTAATGACATAAACACAACTAATAAACAAAATAATATTCAACATAAAATACAAAAAGTATATAACAAAACAGAAAGATCAATAAAAAAAACAGAACAAACAATGGCTAAACCACAACATAAGGCTTTTGAACAGTTATCTGTACTGATTACTTTTCTATGAGCATCATTTCAGAAACAGTTTATATTTAGAATAAACATGACATAAGACACTAATTCAATATTAAGAAATCAGACTTAGACACTTGGGGATAATCTCCAACCCTACAAAGGAAATTAATTTCCACTGCTTGCATCAGTGATCTCCTGTAGTTGTTTTGATCAATACCCAAGTTGCATATTAGGTAAAATAGTTATCTATTAGACAACAATGTTTCCTCTACTCTTTGTGTCATTTATACTCATAAAGACATTGTTAGGGCTTTTGAGTCTAAGATACTATGGTCACAGAACTTTCTGAACATTTAAGATCTGGTCGGTATCCATAAGAACACAATTAGAAATTAAAGGGCAAGAAAATATCATCATCAGGGATTGTAATAAAAAGTTGGGAGCAGAAAAATATAAGGAAAGCACGTAGGGACAATAAGGAAAGTTAATAAAATGTTTTTGGGTTAAGTGTATCCCTAGGAAAACAGAATTAAGGTATGTGTTGTAACAGATATTAGAAAATTGGGTATGGCAATCAAATGTCTTTTAAAGAGAGCTGCCATTTATGAATGGAAGGATGACATAGTTTTGACAATCTTCAAATAGGGATATTAAAAATAATCTTCTTTCTCTGTAATTACTCAAAATATAATTGCTTTTTTTATCAGACTTTTTGAAGAGTATTTTGCCAGCTAAGACAAGGCAAAGCTGCCCCTATTCTGTTAGAAACCAATCAAAACATTACGTAGTCTGGCAGTCACCAGCTATGGTACCAGCCGGTTTTAATTAGTCTTATTAGAGAATAACAGTTAAGCATGACAAATAAATATTTTGGCAGGAGGTTTACTTGTTGTTTTCAATCCTATTTTATTTTGGCACCAGTAAAGCAGTCTAACAATACCATGTTTTATTGAGATGTACAAAACAATGTGGACTGGCATTGTGTTAGGTAAAGAACTTTACTTGCTGCCCAGTTCACTCTTTTGTTTGGGTTCTTGGTTTGATGTTATTTAGTTAACTTTAGAGGGTGGGTTCTTTGCTGTGTGTTCTGCATCTTTTTAGGAAAAGATGTGACTCTTTCTGGCACCCAGCTAGTGAGTGATACTTCTATCATTCATTCTACAGAGTCAGTTCTCCATTCTTGATTGGATAGGAAATGGGGTAAAGAGACCCTGCAGTCAGCACGTTTTTTTAGGTCCGTTGCTTTTGCAGAGATGTCTGGTTGGAGGCAGGAAGCATAAAAAGACAAAGCATGGTCTATTCAGTGCCTGGCTTTTGTTTTTTTCTCCTGACCCTTACCAGATGACAAAGTCAAAATGGCTACAAAATAATGTTCACCAACCTTTTCCACTTCAAATAAGAACACAACCTTGGTCTTGCAACCTAAGGTGGGTAGTAACATGATACTTTGAGAAAATGACTTTTATGCATTTTACTTTTCAGAGTAGTTCTTTGCAATGGTAATTTTTACTTTTACTCGAATACATCTGTAAACCAAAAAAAACATTTTTATTGTTTCATTTCTGTCACTCTTGAATTTTTCACATTTAATGTTTTACCTTCCTCAAGTCTCTCCTCTGCCATGAAGAATTAGTGACAAGTCCTCATCATCAACTGATTTGATTACTCATTTTTTTAGATTTGTATTCTAGTACTGTGGGGATGGGTGGAAGAAACAGACGATGCCCGTATGAAACGATGTTGTGCCATCCAGGTTGTCTCTTTTAATTTCTGTGCCAGATAATAAACAGAACAGGAGCTTCAGGTTATGAACAAGAACATAAATTACCTTTTCTGTCACTATCAAGAATGACTCTTAAGAGAGAGCAGCGAACTCAGAGCTCTGTCCTCAAGAGTCTTCAGAGTCCAAATGCAACGTCGACATTTGGGGGCATCGGCTTTTATAGCTCTCAGGCTGGAAGGGGTGGGGTTAGTTGTCCTCAGGTGGCACCTTCTTGATGCTGAGGAAGACTGTTAGCGGTAGTGCCCCCTCACACCCTGGTGGGGTATTGCATACCTTGGATGAGCCTTGAAGGTGTCCCTTTGATGTGCATGCATGGCAACTTATAGTGAAAAGCAAAGCTGTTATGAATTAGTATTTTGGGATTCAGTTTTGTTAAATTGGTTTTTGAGTTTGATACATTTTGCAAACCTATAAAATTTTTCAAGGAGATGTTATATTATGGAGCTTCCAGGTCCACTTTAGTTCTGCTTTAATAAGTTCTTGTTTAATCTTTGTGTCATGTTGCAGAGGCATGATGTGACATGATATGGGACAGTTACCAGAGTGGTATTGTGTTTAAACCAGTTGTACAACTTTGTTTAAATAAGTGGCACACTTAAGGTAACTGTCCAGAATTTTTTATGACTTATCAATAAAAAAAAAGAAATTTTTGAAGAATGTCTTTCATGAAGACAAATCTTCATACAGTTATTGACTTGTGATTTATTGATTTTGTTTTCTTTTTGTTTTCTTGGTGCTGTTTTCTCAGCTTTCAACATTAGTATGTTTTCTGACCAAGATTTCTGTCTTATTCATTTCCCAGTCTGCTTGCATCAGTATCTGATTGTGTGACATCTGGAAGATCAGAACAGAAACCATATCAATTGGCTTATGAATTATAAACAGCCTTATGAATTATTCTGAGGATTTTATTGGGTGTAATCGGCTTTCAGTCACTTATGCCCTAATAGTAGTCAGCAGATATGATACCCATTCTTCTGGAGGATCCAACATAGAAGATGAACTAAATCTCCAGTTTATGAAAAACATGTCTGGCAGTGGTTGCGTTTCTCCTTTGTGTAGTAGCTTGCCAGCTTATATTCGTGGTAGATAGTTAGCTGTGCTTATTTTATGAACTGTACTTCAATATAAATATTAATTATGGAACATCACTAACACAGTAGCTTTATTATACAAAATTGCTTGTTTGCAAAAAACTAAATATTAAGATTTGATGATAACTGCTCTATAAGTCTAATGTCCTCAAAGAATCATTAGTAGTGGTACTGTTATCTAGCTGTCAAATTAGCTAGACAGGGTAAAACCAAATCGCTAAATCCCTTAGTGTGTGGATCAGAATGCAATAGCTAGCCATCATTTATTTAAATTGCCCTTTGGGGAAAGCGGTATTTTGAAGACAGCATTTCAAATTCAGTTAGGATAAAAGGCAAAAGATTTGATTTTTGTTGCAAACAGCAAAGCCCTCTGTAAAGATTTATGAGTCATTTTTAAAAAGTTGGTCCATGTAAAATGCAAAACAGTAGTGGATTTAATCTATTGAAAAGACGTATATTTTTAAACTTTTGAAAATAGTAACATTGCTATAGTTTCTTTACATTAAAAACTAGACAAAAAAAAGACACATTAATGCCAATAATTCTTGATTTTTCTTATTGCAATTGCTTCTTGATGTCAACAATTTATAAAGCTAAAAATTACCCAGGGAAGCACTCAGTATTTGGAAAATGCTATAGCAAAACTTTGCTCACTCAAGTAATTGACTCATTTCGCTCCAGTTTAAACTGAAAAGTAAAGGCTGGGTACCAGAGAATGGGGTGGACATAAATATTCTGTTTAAACACTCAATGGCTTCTTGAGCCTTGGGAGTCCAAAGAAATTTTCTTTTTTCCTATTTGATAGGAACTACATTTACATATATAGCACAGTAGTAGTTACCATAACCCAGAAACCTCTGCACCTGTTTTATATTCAGCAATGGCTGAATGACCAACTACTAATTCAACTTTAATTAGAGTCCAAAAGGAATTTTATTGACTTGCCCAAGACATCTTAAGGCACTTAAAATGCAAAATATACAATTACAATTTTTACATTAATGAAAAGAATACAAAAAACACAAACAGCTAGGATTTTTGCTTGTAATAATGGTTTTAAAGGAATAAACAGAAACAGGAATGAACAGAACACAAATACATAGCTTTAATAAATAGACTGATACATGTAAAAAATAAATGGGTCAGGGAGATCAGTTAAATAATTAATTACATTAGTACGTCTTTGGTCTACAATTGATTTAAACAAGACAGGTTGTTGAATTGATCTAATATGGAGGAGTAAAAGGATTCCAAGGTTTTGCAACTAAATTTTAAAAACATAAGCTCCCAGAGTTTTGTGAGGCAGAATGGACAAAAATGGGCTTCAACAGAGTGAAGGGTTCTGTTTGGCAAATAACAAATAATTAAGTCTGTTTAATAGATCAGTGAGAGCTTTAAAAGCCAGCATTAATGTATTAATTTGTATTTATTGATTAACAGGGAGCCAGTGCAAATGAGACAATACTGGGGTAATACTGATTTTTGAGTCATGTGAAGTTTAGTTAAAAAATGCTTAGGAAGACCACTGCAGGAGGCATTACAGTAGTTCAAACATGAAAAAATAAAAGCGTGAAAAAGGCCCTAAGTAATTGGATAATCTAAATAAAATCAGATGCAAGACATATTCTTAAAAAAAAACAAGCAGGTATGCAGACAGCCCTTTTACATGAGTTTGAAAGGACAGTTCAATATCATGCATCACAACTCAAATTTGCAAATGGGAGACTAGTGTTGATCATTGAAATTCATCAAATTGTTTCTCATAGTGAATTTGCTGCTTTTGCTGGTGAATTTGTTTGTCAAATCTTTCAATGAAAATATTTGCATGCAGCTAGCTTAGGCAAACTTTTTCCTTGTGCCACATGACGCTTTGCAACACCTGCATAACATCACAGAGCTGTAACTGATAGTTTTAGATGTGATAGTCCACTGAGTATATAATGCTGAACATTTGCATCACAGGCTCAGAGACTGCCAGTGGAAGGCAGCCTTCAACTACTGAACAAAGAGGCTCATATTGAAAGGCAGCCCGTGTGCAGCTCTCCCACTTCCAGGCCCTCCTCTACCCCTCCTGTTAGTGTACTGTGCCATTCCTCCATTACCTTGATGCTGAATCGTAAGAGGTCCCTCCCACCCAGACACCCCCAAATCCAGCATCTAAATGGGCACCTGGCAAAGGTGCTGCAGCTGGAACTCCGTCCCTATTGGCTGGTGGACATGGCCCCCTTCTACCAGCTAATGAGTTGTGGCCTTCCCAACTGGCAGATCCCAAGCTGCAAATACTTTGCAAAATTTTTGGACAGACTGACATTCATGAATCAGCATTGATCAGCAGTACCCTACTGCTAATTCCAGATGAATCCCTTGCCTGTCCCTCTACATTGCTTTCCCAGTGGCTTTCTGTAAATCTTATGTGCACTGGAGTTGTGGGGGCCAAGCCTTACTGTTCTGGTATTACATTCTGCCATATTTATTTCAGATGTATGTATTTGGGCCAAATCTCAATGAATTCATGCTTCCTGCTCCTGTTGCCACTGTCTACAAAAAATTTTACTGTTCTGATATTTAATTCATTTAATTGTCCAAACAAAACTAAAACTATTCTTTAACGAAAATTCTCTGGATTCTTGAACTTAGAGTCTTTCAAGACAAAAGCCAAACATGATTAATATTCAAATTAATTTTAGGAAGTTAAGCTAATTGCATCACAGAATCAACCACTTATAAAGGTTTTTATTCCTGTAAAATATGAGACTTGTGTGTGACAATAGTTAATCCAGCATTTCTCAAACTTCTGTATGTGTGAAGGAGTGTTTTTGCTGTAGCTGGCCTGGCACTAGAAATCAACAATACAGCTCGATATCAAACATATTTTCATTTTTTGGGTGGGGCATGCTGAAGTACAGTGGTTAGCACTGTTGCCTTACAGCACAAGTCATACTTTTGGCCACAATAATCAATCCAGCATGTTTGGCAGAAGCTTCCCTAGCCCTTAGAAATACTTAAGAGACATTTGCACCATTATAATCCACTCAAAACTAGTCAGGTTTATACCTTCTTAATTGACTTCAATGCCTTTCACAGAGTTTGGCAAAATTCCTGAACCTTTCCACAGTTTTTTCATACTTGAGGCGAAGTGAATTCAGCAGGGTTTGCTAATCAGTTCAGGAGACTAAAAGCACTAATTCCTAAATTAAATGAAGCTAAAGACATTGAATTAAAAGGTTCCAGAACTAACGCACATCACCTCCATTGTAGTTCATGTACAGAAATCTGAAATTCACCCTGAACTGGATTTCAATTAAACAGTTAAATAATAGGAAAATAGTGTGTAAGGATCAGTGCTAATAAATAAATAAATATGGGTATCATCCACAATACGTATTAAGCTGAAATCTGTATAACTGTGACCCAAAGGAAATACGAAGCTAGCCGTCCACTGTGGCTCCACCGCATAGTAGTGAAACAGGACAGTGAGGAGGGCCTGCTCGTCTCCCCATTCCTGACATCACGCTTCCCCCGTCCCCTCGGCCCACAGCCTCTATCTTGGATGAGCGCGAATATATCACTCCTGCAAGTGAACTATGATTCTTAGTGCTATGAGAGAAGTCACAAAATCAACTAGAATGTTTCAAGCAAATTCTAGAAAAAAAACCTGATTTAAATCCGTTAAGTTGTTCTCTTGTTCACTCGGTAAGCGAAGGTAAGGTATGCCCCTTGGCCCTCCCCCCTTCCCCCTCCCCTCAGCCCTCTGTGTGTCTCTCGGATTTGCAGAAATAAATTGGTATAGCAAGCGAACTATGATACTTAGGACAACGAGAGAAGTCACAAAATCAACCGGAATGTTCAAGCAAATTATAGAAAAAAACCTGATCTAATTCTGTTAAGTAGTTCTCTTGTGAAAAGTGGACAGACATACAGACAGACAGACACCTGTTGGATTTTATATAGAGAGAGATAAAACGGGTAATAAGATTGATGTAGATGTTATTTATTTTAACAAATTGTCTTTGGTTTGACAAATAAAGGAAAAAATATTTTAAACAGTACCACATACAGATGTGGGTGGCACAGTGGTGCAGTGGGTAGCACTGCTGCCTCGCAGTTAGGAGACCCGGGTTCGCTTCCTGGGTCCTCCCTGCATGGAGTTTGCATGTTCTCCCCATGTCTGTGTGGGTTTCCTCCAGGTACTCCGGTTTCCTCCCACAGTCTAAAGACATGCAGGTTTGGTGCATTGCTGATTCTAAATTGTGCTTGGTGTGTGTGTGTATGCGCGCCCTGCGGTGGGCTGGCATCCTGTCCGGGGTTTGTTTCCTGCCTTGTGCCCTGTGTTGGCTGAGATTGGCTCCAGCAAATCCCCGTGACCCTGTAGTTAGGATATAGCGGGTTGGATGATGGATGGATGGATACAGATGTACAGTATGTATTTGCATGTGTAGTAAAAGAGTGCAAGAAGATCTGATGATTTACACAGTCCAATGCAACTTACAGATCCTGCAGAAGCAAAACAAGCCAAAACCCATTGTCATACTTAAAAAGTAAATCACTTAATACTTGGTCTTAGTAACATGAGTTTGTCTAAAGCATGAAACTGCTCATAAAGGTCATTACAACCCATGGACCACAATTATTTCAAAGATTTTGGTAAGAAACAAAGGTGGGAAATAGATTGGGAATATGAGAATGCTGTAAAGTCTAAATTTAATGTTTATTGAAATGGAGAAAGAATAGCTATTTTAAGAAAATCAGAAGTTACATGATAAGTAAATGAGAGATTTATAATATGTAAAGTGGCAGGAGCATCAAAGGACATGTTAGACTTTGTAAAGGAGTTGTGAATTGCATCAAGGGCACAATAGGTAGTTTCAAGAAAGTTCACAACTTTACCTAGGTCAGCAGTATGTGCACATTAAAAAGATGGAAAGGGTTTAGCCTGAAAAGCAATTTTGTTCATATGTCATTGATACAGACAGTGTTGGAACAGGAACAGCATGTAAGTTCTTAATCTTATCTTTGAAATAGCACAAGTCCCTGACAGTCTGCATCTGAAGAAATGGGACATGTAAAAGCATTCTTTGGTGATGGTAATCTGACAATTCTGGGGAACAGACAGCAAGAGTTACTTTTATTAGCAATGATAAAAGAACAGCAATAGTTTTTTTTTTTCTGTAACCAGATCTATTTGTAAATCTCAAGTTGACTAGATTGCCATTTCAGTTTAGTTTTGTGTATTTTTGATTTCACTGAATTAAGGCTGCTAGCAAACTTGGGAAAGTATATTGAATTTTTTATAATAAAGGATTTAACTGGGGCCAAGGTGTCTGACGCTGCAAATATTGAATGGTTATAAAGGCTAAGGCAACTATTTAAACCAGAATTTATCAAAGTGTCAGTGACAGAAGATGATGAAACTTTCTTCCAGAGACAGTAATGAACAAGTCCATTTTGTAGTAGGAGATATGCTAATTTAAAATCACCCTGCACAAGGAAATGATCTGACAAATTTTTATGTGAGAGACATAAATTTGAAAAATGAGTGTTTTTTTATAATATTAAGATCAAGCATCTTAGAATTCACATACGTTTGAGAATCAATAGCCTGAATTAAGTTAAAAATTGAAAGTAAACCATAAAATTTCATTTTAACTGTGGAGGGCAAAGAACATATGCTAAAATCTCCCATCATAACCTTTGCGTAATTCAAGCAAACAAAAAATGAAGAAAATTAATTTAGGAATACAGAATCACTACTTGCAAATATTAGAAATGAGTGCAGCTTTTAAAGAAAGGTACACAGGACTGCTATGATATTGTATATACAAATGAGCTAAAATAACAAGTACAGATTGATCACTGATTTTCCTGTACCCTAGCTTCTGGAGTCTAGCTGGTTTACAAATTTTGCTACATTAAAAGATGTCATGCAATAATAAGAGTAAAAATGGCCAATAGAAACTTTTTTTGCTTTTTTTTAAACAAAGGGTAGTCAACCTGTATAAGGTAACAGTTTAAAATGGAGTGATGATCAAGAAATCATCCCAGCAGCGTCCCCTTTACAAGATTTCAAATGCAACTTGAGCATATAGGTTTATCCTGGAGGAGATGCCTCAGTCAAAGTGGTTGAGTTATTTTCAGGTACAAGGACCTGCACAGGATATTATTATAAACTACAAAAGTCTTATTGCATATGAGAAAGAAATGTCAGAAAGATAACAGATATCTTCTACACAAGTATGGTTGGATAGGCCTCACAAATTAACGACACAGGAGTCATAGTTACAGGAAGAATATATACGGAGAGAGAACTTAGAGTATTTGAAGGCCCCAGATATGCTGTTTAAACAAATGCTTCTGATTTATTATTATTTGAATTCTATTTTGAAATGGCCAAAAAATAAATGTGGGATCCTCATTGAACTCATAGTGTATACTCCAGAAGTCATTCATAGTGTATGTCTTGACCCGGTACTGTTAGCTAGGGTTATAAATATGACAAGCAGAACTGCTGCTTTTTGTACACAATTTAACTGAGATCAATGCATTACTAATTGGGTGTAACATCATATAAAAACACACACAAGGGAAACAGGAAAACAATTTAATCTAGTCTTTTAAACTTTTAAACTTTGTGGTTATTGCTCTTGTAGCACTTTGAGATTTTGTCAATGAAAAGTGCGTTATAAATAAAATCTATTATTATTATTTATAATTATTATTAGGAACAAGGAAAAGTAAGTGAGACAGGAGAAGACAGAAAGAGAGAGAGGCAAACCTACACACAATGCAAGGTGAATGAGTGAGGTTAGCTTGCTATCTAACATTAATTTCCAGTAGGCTAGCCTAACAATGTCAAGTAATTGGGGAAAATATGAGGACAAGTAGTGCAAGGATTGGGAAAAGTAAAGAGGTTGTTTGGAGTGAATTAGAAGTATTCTACGTGATGACAGCAAAGCATATTGCAAGTACTGCAAATCAGAAATACAGGCATATCGCAGTGATCTGGTTTCCCATGCTGCAACAGAGAAGCATAAAAAAAATGCTGCACTATTTTCAAATTCCAGAACACTGTTTGATTCGAGCTGATCATTTATTTGAATGAATGTCCCCATGAATGAGGCAGAGTTGCAGCTGGCTACTCTTATTGCTTGTCATTCAGCCATCTTAAGAGTTGATCATGTGAGATGTGAAGTTGAAGAAATTTCCAGAAAAGGAATAAGTTTACACAGAACAAAATGCACAAAACTAATCAATTCAGTGTGGGACTGTGGTACATGAAGATCTTCTAGAGGACATTGGGAATGGACCATATTCCCTTATTATAGATGAACCCACTGATGTGACAACCAAAAAGCAGCTTTTTGAAGTCATCAAATATTACATTAAAAAACTCTTGCAAATCATCAGCAGTTTTGTTGGACTGATACAAATTGCTGCTGGGGATTCACTAACCGTTCAAATGCTTGGAAGACAACAAGATGCTAGTACAGAATTGCAACTGATGGCTGTAACACAATGTGTGGGCCACATAATTCAATGCTACAGAAATTTCAGGAGCAGAATCCTCATGTTACGTATTTCAAGTGTATATTTCATTACTTTCAGGTATGTGGGTCTAAAGCAGTGAATGTACTACCCTGAAATGTGGAGTATATGGTTTCTCTGACCTACAGTTGTTTTTCAAATGCTACTGGGCATCTTCAAAATTATACAAGTTATACAAGACCATACCTGTAGATGAAAATCTCCTTAAGATACTGCAATTTTCTGACAGTAAGTGGTTTGCAATCAATGAATGCATAAACCGTATCCTTGCAAAGTATGAGGAGTTTAAACTGGATTTCCAGGTGACAAAAGACAGTGAAAGAAACTATGTAGCTGAATTGCTCTACCTAATGTACAGTGACAACATAAATCTAATCTAACTCAAATTTCTCCAACCCATTGTGTCAGAGTTAAACAGGATTAATAAATCTTTCCAACTTGAGATGCACAACTTGACAAATTTCTTGAAGAAATCATAACATTCTATCAGTCTCTTCTTAAGCGCATAGTACTGTCACAGCCATTTCAAAGCTGCCATGACATCATGGAATTTACTTTGTCTGATGAGCATTTTCTGCCTCTTGATGCTGTAGATTTTGGGGTGCAAATCTGTCTTGGTTTAAAAGGGGGACAAATTAGCAAATGCTGCTGGATATGAAATGCTGGGGTGAAAACTACAGTAGTGGCTAAAAGGTTTGGCAGAGACACAAATGTTGTGTTTTGCAAACTTTGCTGTTTCAGCATTTTGAGATTATTTTTTACATGTTTATACGGTATAATGTAAAAAATTGCAAACATTTCATAAGTTTCAAAAGCTTTTTTTGGCAAATACATCAAATTTATGTAATGAGTCAATATTTTCAGTGTTGGCCCTTCTTCATAACTTCTGCAATTTGCTCTGGCATGCTGGATATCATCTTCTGGGTCAAATCCTGACTGATGGTGATCCATTCTTGACCTTTTAGTGCTTGGAGTTGATCACAACTTGTGGGCTTCTGCCTTTCCACCCGCTTTTTGAGAACTGACCACAGGTTCTCAATGAGATTAAGATCTGGGGAGTTTCCTGGCAACGGGTCCAAACTTTCAATGTTATAATTTCCGAGCCATTTCGGTATCACTTTTGCCTTGTGATATGTTGCTCCATCATGTTGGAAAATACACAGATCATCACCCAATTGCACAATTGGAAGACATTTTGATACCATTCTGTATATATTGCAGTGTTCTTGGGCTGAACTGTGAGTGGGCCCACTCCCTTGGATGAGAAACAATCCCACACATGGGTTGTCTCAAGATGCACTGTTGGCACAACACAGGTAGCATTCACAATTTCCTTCTCCAGACAATCAATTTTCCAATTGTCCCAAACAATCAGAAGGAGGATTCATCCAAAAAAATAATCTTGCACCAGTTTTATGCTGTCCAATCCTTGTACTTCCTTCAGAATTTCAGTCTGTCCTTGATGTCTTTGCTGCCCTTTTTGACACAAGGCTGTTGTCCAAATGTCATTACTTCACACCCATCTACTGTCAATACTGTGCAAGCTATGCACTGGTGGCAACACGATTCTGTAGCTGACTCCACTGGTCCTAGCACTTACTGGACACTTTTAGCTGATCGTTTTGTGCCAGGTCCAAGATTAGTGAGTTTTTGTTAACTTTTTATGCTAATAGAGCTCATTGCAATGACTTAATATGCATCAGATCACCATCCATCCATCCTCTTCCGCTTATCCGAGGTCGGGTCGCGGGGGCAGCAGCTTAAGCAGAGAGGCCCAGACTTCCCTCTCCAGCTCTTCCGGGAGAATCCCAAGGCATTCCCAGGCTAGCCAGGAACATAGTCCCTCCAGCGTGTCCTGGTTCTTCCCCGGGGCCTCCTCCCAGTTGGACGTGCCCGGAACACCTCACCAGGGAGGCGTCCAGGAGGCATCCTGATCAGATGCCCGAGCCACCTCATCTGACTCCTCTTGATGCGGAGGAGCAGCGGCTCTACTCTGAGCCCCTCCCGGATGACTGAGCTTCTCACCCTATCTTTAAGGGAAAGCCCAGACACCCTGCCGAGGAAACTCATTTCAGCCGCTTGTATTGCGATCTCGTTCTTTCGGTCACTACCCATAGCTCATGACCACAGGTGAGGGTAAGAGCGTAGCTCGACTGGTAAATTGAGAGCTTTGCCTTACGGCTCAGCTCCTTTTCACCACAACAGACCGATGCAGAGCCCGCATCACTGCGGATGCCGCACTGATCCGCCTGTCGATCTCACGCTCCATTATTCCCTCACTCGTGAACAAGACCCCGAGATACTTGAACTCCTCCACTTGGGGCAGGATCTCTCCCCAACCCTGAGAGGGCACTCCACCCTTTTCGGCTGAGGACCATGCTCGGATTTGGAGGTGCTGATTCTCATCCCAGCCGCTTCACACTCAGCTGCGAACCGATCCAGAGAGAGCTGAAGATCACGGCCTGATGAAGCAAACAGGACAACATCATCTGCAAAAGCAGTGACCCAATCCTGAGTCCACCAAACCGGACCCCTTCAACACCCTGGCTGCCTAGAAATTCTGTCCATAAAAGTTATGAACAGAATCGGTGACAAAGGGCAGCCCTGGCGGAGTCCAACTCTCACTGGAAGCGGGCTGACTTACTGCGGCAATGCGGACCAAGCTCTGACACGGTTGTACAGAGACCGAACAGCTCTTATCAGGGGTCCGGTACCCCATACTCCCGGAGCACCCCCACAGGATTCCCCGAGGGACACGGTCGAATGCCTTTTCCAAGTCCACAAAACACATGTAGACCGGTCGGGCAAACTCCCATGCACCCTCCAGGACTCTGCTAAGGGTGAAGAGCTGGTCCACTGTTCGCGACCAGGACGAAAACCACACTGTTCCTCCTGAATCCGAGGTTCGACTATCCGACGGACCCTCCTCTCCAGAACCCCCGAATAGACTTTTCCAGGGAGGCTGAGGAGTGTGATCCCTCTATAGTTGGAACACACCCTCCGGTCCCCTTTTAAAGAGGGGACCACCACCCCGTCTGCCAATCCAGAGGCACTGTTCCCGATGTCCATGCGATGTTGCAGAGACGTGTCAACCAAGACAGTCCTACAACATCCAGAGCCTTAAGGAACTCGGGCGTATCTCATCCACCCCCGGGGCCCTGCCACCAAGGAGTTTTTTGACCACCTCGGTGACTTCAGTCCCAGAGATGGGAGAGCCCACCTCAGAGTCCCCAGGCTCTGCTTCCTCATTGGAAGGCATGTTAGTGGGATTGAGGAGGTCTTGAAGTACTCCTCCCACCGACCCTAACGCCCCGAAGTCGAGGTCAGCAGCGCACCATCCCCACCATATACGGTGTTGACACTGCACTGCTTCCCCTCCTGAGACGCGGACGGTGGACCAGAATCTCCTCGAAGCCGTCCAAAGTCGTTCTCCATGGCCTCTCCAAACTCCTCCCATGCCCAGTTTTGCCTCAGCAACAACCGAAGCCGCGTTCCGCTTGGCCTTGCGGTACCTATCAGCTGCCTCCAGAGACCCACAGGACAAAAAAGTCCTATAGGACTCCTTCTTCAGCTTGACGGCATCCCTCACCACCGGTGTCCACCAACGGATTGCCGCCACGACAGGCACCGACCACCTTGCGGCCACAGCTCCGGTCAGCCGCCACAACAATAGAGGCACGGAACATGGCCCATTCGGGACGTGGTTGAAGTTCTGCCGGAGGTGGGAGTTGAAGCTACTTCTGACAGGGGACTCTGCCAGCCGTTCCCAGCAGACCCTCACAACACGTTTGGGCCTACCAGGTCTGACCGGCATCTTCCCCACCATCGAAGCCAACTCACCACCAGGTGGTGATCAGTTGACAGCTCCGCCCCTCTCTTCACCCGAGTGTCCAAGACATATGGCGCAAGTCCGGACACGACCACAAAGTCGATCATCGACCTGAAGCCTAGGGTGTCCTGGTGCCAAGTGCACATATGAACACCCTTATGCTTGAACATGGTGTTCGTTATGGACAATCCGTGACGAGCACAGAAGTCCAATAACAAAACACCGCCGGGTTCAGATCGGGGGGGCCATTCCTCCCAATCACGCCATTCCAGGTCTCACTGTCATTGCCCACGTGAGCATTGAAGTCTCCCAGCAAAACAAGGGAATCCCCAGAAGGTATGCCCTCTAGCAACCCTCCAGAGACTCCAAAAAGGGTGGATACTCCAAACTGCTGTTCGGTGCATACACACAAACAACAGTCAGGACCCTTCCCCACCCGGCGGAAGGAGGCCACCCTCTCGTCCACCGGGGTAAACCCCAATGCACAGGCTCCGAGTCGGGGGGCAATAAGTATGCCCACACCTGCTGGCGCCTCACGGGGCAACTCCAGAGTGGTAGAGAGTCCAGCCCCTCTCAAGGAGATTGGTTCCAGAGTCCAAGCTGTGCGTCGAGGTGAGTCCGACTATATCTAGCCGGAACCTCTCGACCTCGCGCACTAGCTCAGGCTCCTTCCCCTTCAGAGAGGTGACATTCCACGTCCCAAGAGCCAGTTTCTGTAGCCGAGGATCAGACCGCCAAGGTCCCGCCCGCCACCACCCAACTCACACTGCATCCAACCTCCTTGGCCCCTCCCATAGGTGGTGAGCCCATGGGTGCAGGCCCGGCCACCAGGCGCTCGCCATCGAGCCCCACCTCCAGGCCTGGCTCCAGAGGTGGGCCCCGGTTACCCGCGTCCGGGCAAGGGAAAACGTCGTCCAAGGTTTTTATTCTTCGTCAGAGGTTTTTTTGAACCGCTCTTTGTCTCATCCCTCACCTAGGACCAGTTTGCCTTGAGTGGCCCTACCAGGGGCATAAAGCCCCGGACAACATAGCTCCTAGGATCATTGGGACACGCAAACCCCTCCACCACGATAAGGTGACGGTTCAAGGAGGAGGCATCAGATCACTCTGCACAATAATATAAAATCAATATGAATTGCCACCACAAAAACTGAAGCCACAAATTTTGGAAAACACAATATTTGTGTCACTGCCAAAACTTTTGGCCAAGACTGTACATTTTGATGATATAGGTTAGAGAAATTAGAAAGAGGCTCCCAGACAACATGAAACAGCTCGAGGCTCAAATTTCTGTCACCAAGCCATACTCTATATTCAGGTAAGACAAAGACAGATGACATTATTTTTTCATTTAAAAGGAGATCTAGGAAGAGCAGAGCAACACTGGAGAATATCGCATAATCTGAAATGGAAAAATAAGGAAGACAGCAAAATTGAGGACTTCTGGATAGAAAATGCAGCACACACAGACTCTGCAGGTGATAGGGATTTTGAGGAACTCGGCAGCTTTGCTTTTTTTATTTAGCTTTGCCTTTTAGTAACAGTGCTGCTTTTGAGCGATCATTTTCCCAATGTCTCTCATAAAGAATAAATTGCAAAACAGTATGGGACACATCTCTGTTAAATATAATGAGGATCCTTGCTTACATGCAGAGGAACAGAATCTGCTGTCATAAATTCAATCCATCTGCAAAGATTCTCTCTCTTTTCACTGCAGATATCTGCTCCTCTCCAGCTGAGGGAAATGAGGAAGAGAGCACTGGTCTTTAAAAGAAGAAAGCATTGAGTCTATATATAGTTCTTGATCAAAGCAGAGTCAGAAGGAGGCTGCTCAGTAAGGAAGTTTGTAGAGTTTTTAACGAAAAATGTTTGTAAAGTTACTGAAGAAGACAGGACAGAAAATGTCAGGTAGAATTTAATGTGTGCTTGTGTTTGTCTGTGATACAATAACTGATAACAGATGGAAAGGACAGACCAGAAAACCTATCAATAGTTAATGTAACCTAATAAGAAGTCAAGCAAAATGACACCTTTCATTGGCTAATTAAAAATATTACAATATGCAAGCTTTTGAGGCTGCTGAGGCCCTCTTCTTCAGGCAACACAGACCTGTGCTCATTTTTCTGTTGGTCAGCATATAGAAACTTGACTTTCAGGGTGCTGATATTGTTGAAATGTGGCACAATTATACTTTAAGAAAATGTGTAAAGAAAGTTATATTTTTGTTTAGATACCTCAAATAGAATGCACTGTGTACATTTTTGAAATTTCAGAACTCTCATTGAAAAACACTGGTGTATTTTCAAATTTGTCAGTCTTAAATAAGAAAGACATTCTGCATGATTAAGTGATTAGTTTACTACTTCCAATTCACCTTGAGAGGATATTTTATATATTTTCCTTTTTTACTTGTCCAAAAGATGGTCTTGATACCATAACACTAGCAAAGTCACCCAAGCAATAAAAGTTTATGCCTGATCCTAGCTGTGTAAAGGGTGACAGCATGGGAGTGTCTTACAAAAACCTCTCATTACCAGGTCACTTCTCCTACTGCTTAATATTAATGACCTTATAAGCAAAAAATAAATAAATAAATAAATAAAAGGCAACTTAACTAGAAATGAAGAGTAGATGACTTGCTCAAGCATGACATTTTATTTTGTTATACATACAGTGAATTAAACATACTCAGTATTCAGTTTATTATACTAAAAACATCTTTGCAGCTGCATTATTTCAGATTATAATAATTCAATATTTCTTTAACACTATATCTATATTATACCAACAAAACACCTCAAGGACCTGCTTCTATCCATTGTGGTCTATTTCAGCCAGCCATTTTAGCTCAAGACATCAACATAGATTTTAAAGATCCAATGGGTACTTCTTTAAAAAAATATATATTTAAAAAAAAAAATTAAACAGCAATTTGCCATGGACCATCCACGGCAGACAACTAAGAACAGTCAAGTCAACTTTTACATCACTTGATTTGGAATCTCTTGTCTACAAAAGCTATTAGTACCACAACATGCCTTTCTGGACCTTCTTTTTAAGTGCACAATGTTGTAAAATGCCGTTATCAAATATATACTTTATACACTCCACTAATAGATGTAATTATATTAAATTACAATTATTACTAGATATGACTGTTTAAAATTTTATAAAATTCACAAAATATTTAAGAAACAAAAAAGTGATAACTGACTCTTTGATGAATTGATTAAATCAAAATTAAAGCTACTCAAATGTTCAAAGTAGGTAAGTAAATACCTAAACACACCAGAATATTATGCTGCTGTACACTGACTACTGTCCTGTTTACCCACAATAAATGTACAAACTGTAAATATATGTCCATGTGCGTTTGTGTGACGATGTGGGTTCTGGCTCCACTCTCCCTTTGATGTTTGGGAACCCTTGAACCCAACACCGTCGTTAATGAAACCGAGTGAGCTAGTCAGTGAAGGCAAATAATTGAGCATCTGAACAAGGGGATGGTTAAAAGTGAAAACAGTACTTTTATTAAAAACAGTCAACAAAAACAGTGTTCCATAAATAGTGCAGTTTCAATAAATAATCCATAAAATGAAAAAAACGTGGAGGTTAAAACAATAGAAAAAACAATCCTTTAAAACGAGAGGTTAAAATCTTCTCATGGAAGCAGTCTTTAAAAACAATAACAAATCCGGTGCTTTTCTGTTAGCGTCTCACCTGCTTATCCCGTTTGGGCTTAGCAGCAGGCAAGACGCTCTCTGCAGCTGCCCTCCTACAACACACGCAAGACTGGAGACCTCCCGATCCCTGGCTCCGGTATGGCACTCATCCCAGTCCCCGAGACTTGATTACCCCAATAGCCAGGACGCACACATTGGGGACTCCACCACCAAGCCTCCCGACTTCCGCTGCCTTTCCACGGTCTTCTGCGGCTTGTCGCTTTCCTCTAGGCACTCCCGCTACCTGGTCACTCAGCGGGAGCAACCTCAACTCAAACGCCTGGGTGTCGGCCTAACACTCAGCTTCCTCGCAGCTGCCCACGAGCGCTCGATCGCGCGCTCACCACACTCACGCACCGCCTGCTTCCTCGCTCCCTGTAACCTCCGTCCTCTTTCCTCATCTCCTTTTTCCCCACAACCGACTCGCGCTTCTTTTTAAAACGTGAGGGGCCATCACAGCTGTAGCATTAGCCACGGGAGCAATCACGAATGTGGGCAGTTCCTCACCTGTGCACACGGTGAGAAACGCCCACATCGACGACTGCCCCGCGGCTCGCTACAGCAACGCCCCCCTCACGAAGCCGCCTCGGGTGCGGTGATTATTTATTTAAAATGAATGGCCTTTTCTCAACGAGCTGTGGACCCATAACACCACAGTTTGTTCTTGTTGTTTTTCATGTTTTGCATTGTTTGACATGGCCTTTGTTAATCGTTTGCTAGCTCATGTACTCTGTCTGATATAAAGCAGATGACAAACAGCTGTCCTTTAGTCCACTTTTTTGGAAAATAAAGTAGCTTTAAAAATCTTTCTGCAGTGACTGTGGGTGAGAGTGATAACAGTATGGCTTTTTCAAATTCTGACCAGGAGTTGCACTGGCGACATAAAACGATAAAATCAGCGTGGTTGTTAAAAGAAAAAAAAAACTTTTTAAAAAAGCCAAGGATATGAAACAATATAGTCGAGAGTAAAAATGGATCATCATCTAGTAAGCTGAACACCTCAATGAGACACCTCTTTAGAAATAGCCACAAATTTGGGCAAGTAGAATGTTCCCAATGCTAACCATTATACTGTCTCAGGGACAATGTCATATGTCGTGCACTCCCATTCATCCAGCCTAAGCAGCAGCTTGGCAACCAGTCCAAATGAACTACAAAATGAAGGTACCCCAAACACGTTGGCAGAACATATTTAGTTCTTAATGTTGATTAAAAAATGTATCTAATTAAAATAATTGCAACCACAAATTGATTCTCCTCCCAAAAACCCTGAAATAAGTTTTTAAAAGATTCAAGATACAACTTCATACAGCTCATGACAATTTAGTGCTCTGTGTGAAAGAAAAACTAAGGGGAGCTTTTGTGTTTGCTGAGGAAAAGAACTAAACAAACATTTAGCAGTTGTGATAAAAACAGGAAAAGAAAATGTTTATGTTTTGGGGTAAAAGCTAAGAAAAACTGTAATGCTACATAGACAAAAATCAAGAATTTGTACAACAAGGCGAAAAGTCCACAGCAGCACTTGGAGTCATGCTAATTTCGATCTTGAATGTCTTCCTTTGTTCCTGACCTAACTGCAAATAGAGTTCTGCCTGTCCCCTGTAACATTATCAGAACAGATTTAGTGGCTCAGTTTTTGCCATTTTTATGAGTACTGGATCCTATAACTTAGATGGCTTTAGAATATAAGATGAATATAAGATGAAATGACAAAAAGGACAAAGTCAGTCCAGCATGGTTGTTTGGGTAGGTATAGGTAAATAGTCCCAGTTTATTTTTTTGTTTTTTGTTTTATGGAATTTATTAAAAGCAAGTAATATTCCTTATAAACAAGTCAAGCTTGACAAAACTAAATTCAATTCAAGGTTACATTTTCAACTTTGTGATTCAATAATGTGTTTTCCACTGTTGTTTTTATAATACACTGCTTTCTAGATTCCATTCCAGATTCCACAGCAAATTCATTTGTCTCTAAAATATTTTTCTTAAATATACTTTATGATCCACTATTTTAATCTGCACACAGTGTTCTAGGTTCTATTTCATTTTTGCATTATGGCATATGACCATGCTGTCCCTTTATTTTTATTCTGTTTGATGCCTTTAAGTCAGCAGCAGCCATCTTGTATTTAAAATTAATGTTCATTTAGTCTCAATTAAAATAATTTACTAGCTTTGATGTTAGCAAACTCTGATTAAGAATCTTCTTTTCTCTTCCAATTCAAAGGTATTGGCCTTGATGGATTTATTTATTGTATCTTAAGTCAGACCATTCTCAGTCTCTGTGAATTTAAATCATTTGTTTGACTCCACTGTTTGCCAGAGAGAAATCACTTTTATGCTCTTTACAAGGCCCCTTAATTTTGGCTTCAGTTTATATTTAAAAGAAAAAGGTAATTTACTCACATATAATCCATGTTCTTTAGTAGAAAGTAAATAAACTCCCAGTGTAAGTGACTTGGCATAAGGAAGTCCTTCTTGAACACAGCACAGGGCACTGCCAAAACATAGCGTCTGCTCTTGAGATGAGAAATAGTACAATTAGACATCAGTCAAAGGAGGTAAGAGGCTAGAATCAATTTGGGTAGTAAAAACGGGCGTGTTAATCCAGAAACTGCAGTTAAAAACTACAAAATAGTGGGGAAAACAATTAATTTAAAGCAAAACAGAACATCACAATAGAAAAGCTATTACAGAAGTGGTGACATAAATGTTGCGTTACAGTTACCTTTGATATCAGATGACGGAGCTAAGAATGATGCCATACCTGAGTTAACCACATTCTAGTAAAAATTCTCGGGAAACCAATATGGATGTTTGCAAGAAAGCCTTTCTTGTGCTTACTCTATTGGAATAAATAGCAGTTGAAAACAACACAATATGTGGTATTTTGCGTTTCCACACACAGTTGCAAAATGTCCACAGATAGAAGTTTGACAGTATTGTGTGTACGACTA
Source organism: Polypterus senegalus (assembly GCF_016835505.1). Lineage (NCBI taxonomy): Eukaryota > Metazoa > Chordata > Cladistia > Polypteriformes > Polypteridae > Polypterus > Polypterus senegalus. The sequence goes on from NC_053164.1 coordinate 119,249,027, forward strand.
ATTTACTGAGACAAAAATAGAGAGAAGTGCTAACAAACAGTGTAATACTGCAGCTTTTACTGAAGTTCATGGTATACAGTATGTCATCATATTGGATTGATGACATGATCTGAAGTTGAACAAAATTGTGCTTAACAGACCAGCCCCATGTCGGAAATATGACATAAGGTATCATTCCAGTTGAAACTTTGGACTAGGGACTCGTAAAATTCCGACTTCCCACTTCAAATCGAGCTTAGCAAAAGTAGATAGAATGTAAAATGATGATGGGCTTTGATGGGAAAAAGTCACTTTTTTGGCATTCAAAAAAGCCAAAAACCTCCCTTACAGTAGATTCTGTCGCTTTCTAAGTTTGCTGATTTGGTTTCTCTGGCCAGCTATTGAGTGCCTCACTTTTCCGGAGTAGCAACAAAGCCTAACTTGGTATATCTAGAAAGGGACAAACCTACAGTGATTCTTATTCAAAAATGTTACTATATGAATATGTCAGTATAAATCGTTATGTTTATTAGTGTCCCTTTAAGGGTTTGTTCTGACTTTATGGAATGGGGATATGCTGCATCATTTTTAACCCACCATATAGGTCAGTGGTTCTCAAACTGAAGATTTGAAAAAAAGAAAACAAGAATCAAAAATATGAAAAATACATCTATCGAAACCAAAACAAATTAACTTAAACTACATTCTGATACTAGAAAAATAAATATAGAGTTAAATAAATGTTGATAAAAGTTAAATAGGTAAAATATGCATCTATGATATATCTTTAATTAAAAAAGAACAAATTGGTATTAGTGGGCTAATTTCAAAAAAAGTTAGGGGGCACAATTAAAACTGTTATGAAAACTCGGGTCGCAAACACTTAAAGGTTGAGAAACGCTGACATAGGTTATATTATTTCAGTAATTGCTGCTGAATGTACTATTTGATTTCTTCCCCTCAACACAGGTTGTAAAAGCACATACACTAGACATTTTATATGCTTAGTGTGCAGTATACTGTTCACTGTATAGGAACAGAATTGTGCTCTTAGGTATGCAAAGTGATACTATTGACTTGTGTTCACTTTTTAATCTGGTATGGCTTATTTTTAAATTTCTTTGAAATTTTCAGTTTGCAATCAGCAGTGAGTAAATAATTGGACTTTTTAAAATTTAATTCAGCTGTCAGTTTGTAATGAGGTTAGAGAGACGCAGCAACACCAGGCTTGATTTTGGTTTTCAGCAACAAAAAGTGGATTGAAAAGATCACAAACAACAAAACATTTACTTTTATTTACTTACTAGACGCTTTTATCCAAAGTGACTTACTAAAGAGGTTAACATAATCAAGTACATCTGTCTGGGGACTGTTTAGGAAACAAGTGTAATAGGACAAGGGGACAAAATTGATCATCACAAGTGAAGAGCTCAGAACAAAATCAAGTGAATTACAAGATTCAGATTTACAAAACAGCCAATATAATGATCCAGTTATACCAAAAATACAAGCAACTTATTAGGTTGTACTTTCTACACATCTGTTATTCAAAGAAAGCACTGCGACTGACAACTTTAAATCACTTTTATTGCTTTTGAGTGAAACCTGTGTTTATGTCCGTTGAACAATTTATAGAAGAACGCTAATAAAAGACTAAACCCTACATGAATAATGTACCATAAATAAATAGCTATACTGTATATTACAAAGTTCTGGAAAATAATTTTGAAAACATGCTTATACAATGGAAAGCTATAAATGTACAGACCACTTATGTTACTTCTTACATCATATTACTAGGTTTTATTGTGTGTGTGTGGCTGGAAAATGCAAACTTTTCAAAAGTACAGTAGTTGCTGTCTTCTACCAAAATGGTTTCTCTACAAACCTCAAGTGGAAATCTCTCTAAAAAAATAACTGGATGAATGTGCTCTTTTTGAATCCTCCCGCCTTGTGAATTTGTGAAAAAGTTGTGAAACTAAGCAGGGCGTGTGTGGCATTAGCTTTAAGGTTCCCGGTATCTGGTTTATTAACCTATTCCTAATACACTGTTTGTGAATACCTAAATGGCCTTGCACTCCAGGAAGATATTGTAAAATAGGTTTACACTTGTAAAATGCCTTGGAATAATGTTCACTGGGTAAAGGAGCTATATACAGTACACTATAAACCGTGAGCTTATCATGCAATGTCAGAAACACACAAAGCCAGGATGTAAAAAGAGCTAATAGACAAGTATGGTGTACCACAGAGCTACAATATAGTCTTCGAGCTTCAAGCTTGCCTGACCCAGCTAAAGGAAATGGCTGTTGAAGACTTGATGCAACATACTATAAGTAAAACTTACTTTATATCTTGTTATATTAATATAAAATAATTACATACAACTAAAAATAGAATTTGTTTATAGAATTATAATTCAATATTACAGTTTTCTTTAAATTCTATTTTAAAATTGTTAAAGATAAAAAACAAAGTTTTTCACAGCAATCATACCACGTGCACTTCAGAACAGGTAATACACCTGAAGCTAACCATGTTCAGGCCCGACTTGGATGAGAGAAAAACCAATAAAAGCTTGGGTTGCTGTTGGAAGAGATGTTGGCGAGGGCAAGAGTGGGTGACTATCCAGGGGACTGAATGTAGAGCCCAATGCCCCAGGGCATTGTAAATATGTCACTGATGTTAAATCGAAGTCCTGGAACACCTGGACATCCTTTGTAAAGAACAGAGTGTATACTGATGCCCTGGCTAAATTCCTCACCATGGCCTAGTCATTCTGGCTCCCTAATCATCCCCTGTCTCTACCTGGCTATTTCTCACCCCTTCACCATGTAACTGCTAATCTATGGTGAGTGTACTGGCACAAAATGGTTGACGTTACATCATCCAGGTGAATGCTGCACATGGTGATGGATGAAGTGGCTCCCGACTCACTGTGTAACGTGCTTTGAGTAGTTAGAAAAGTGCTATATATATATGTGAAGACTTATTATCCTAGTCAATATATACTGAAATGGCAATGCTAAATCTTACTGGGCATATCACTCTACTGTATTATGTTAATTTCATTAAGCATTTGCACACAGACTCCACAGAACTACTGGGGTTATGAAAATATGTTCAGGTTCTAAAGACACTATTTAACTGTGCAACAAATAAATAAAATGACGTCTGTACCAACACAAATTGTGCCAATATTTTGAACTATAATTCTTTCACAAAGTGCTTCAGTAAAATTGAAAAACCTCATTAAAAGTTCATTATTTCAGAAACATCTTACAAATTGTCACCGCTCTGTATTCAAATGAGCAGCCTGTCAAACTGCATTCTATGAAAGTTGCACAGATTTCTACAGAACAAACATATTTCATTACAGCCGGTGTTTGCTGAGCATACCATGATTAGCACATTACTATTTTTCTAAATCCTTCCTTTTGTTTGAGCAACTATATTTGCACAGTACTGAGAGAATCTTTGCAAGGTATTGAGAAAAATCAACATTGAGGACTGCTTCCTTTTTTTAAGACATACGTTAATTGATTTGGAATCAATGCTGTGATGCCAGTCAGAAACCTACAAAGTGGACACAGACTAATAAATTGTTTCATTATTTGTGGCATGGCTTCCCAGAGTGAACGGGTACTTCACCTGTATTAAGCTACTTCTGGGAACCTATATGACTATAGAGTAATTCAATGACTGTATTCCCTAAATACAGTACTCAGTTATATGCCCCCTTATACATCTATTTTAAAGGAATAGTCTAGTTTTATGAGACATTTGCTTCTGTCCCACCCATTCTAATTATCTTTTATTCTCCTTAATCTCTTTTCACTAGTACTACACATTTCACTAATTTGGCATAATAATAGGTTGGCTCCCCATTCCTTCTTTCTGATTCATTCCTTTATTCCAATCCCTCACATTATAATTCATCAGTATGGCTTCAGTCATGATATCAAGACTCTCTGTGTGCTGGGTCAGACACACACTTTTAAAAAACTGCTTTTCCAATTGTATTTTATTTCTTCCCTTGTTCAGATCAGCACCATTTGTAAATGACTGCATTTAAATGTAGTCCTGCTTTTCATTATTAATTTACTTGTTGTCTCTTTATTCCTTAATCATTTCTACCTTTTAACATAAAAGTTTTGGCCATGTTGTATAGCTCCTTAATGTCATGTGCCCAAGTTTAAAAATATGAGTGCTATTTGTTTGTAGTGTTATCTTGTCCCCATTGTGTTTCTAATAGCTGGATATATGTTTTTAATGTGTTGTCATGTGTGCAGAACAATGTTTATAGCGTTGAAGGCCATTGACAGTCATGTAGAAGTGGTGTGTGAGATGTCAAATAAGCTTGGCTTATAGTGTCATTACTTTGTGATTATTTAAAATGGGGATACACACTAAGATGCATTTCAAAAATAACAATAACTTTGTAGATGATTAGGAGAAGGATTATAGACCAGACTCATACTTTGTTTTGTTACTTTAACATCAATTTTTGGCTCCATCTATTGCACTATATAATGGTTGTTTTTTTGTCCTGGTCTCTATAAAATCCTCTGCTTTCCTCTCGGGACTTGCCAATTTCTCCATCTAACGGAACACCTAATTACAGTGTTTTTACATAGTTATTACTCTGTGATGACCTATGTAAGTAAAGTGTAACTCTGTATTACTATAATGTACAGTACGTAAGAGTATGAAATATTTAAAAAATGCTTTTACTCATTTTTTACATTAAGTATATTTGTAACAATACATACTTACACTGCGGTTACAGAGATTATTACAGAGTAGTATTTTATAAGAAAATATTAATCAGTACACCTAAACTACAATAAATCCATGACTAACTTCCTTTACATACCTGAGACTTTGTGACACCTCTTTGTTATTGGAGATGAAAAGCTTGTTGACATATTTTGACTACTGCAACTATTTCCTTCTGCTCCCTTTTACTTTTCATTTTCTATTTCTCTATTCACCCTGGGGGGGCATTATCAATGCTAGGTAAAAGTCACAATGGTAAAAATTACTTTAAAAGTCCATACCTACTGCATGGCAGTCTGCATATTGCTACAGACTACATTCAGACTGCAGTTCAAAGTGACTCTATTCAGACTTTTTACTCACATCAGATTTTTTTTAACAATTCAGATTATTGTTATAAGTGATTCAAGTTACATATAACTGTGTACTAATATACTGTATATTCTTAATCTATAGAATTTGTAAAAAAAATAATTCATAAGACAGAAGCAACCTAATAAACAACCATGAATACCACCTACATGGTGACTGCTGACACGCTGACTTCAAATTGTTTACAGTGTAGGATTTCTGAGATTTCATCTGTTTATGACTGAAAGAGGTTAAAAAGATGCTTTCAATGGAATCATCAACACTGGCTAGATATAAGGACAAAATGCAGGATTTTTATAAAATAAAAAGTGTGTGAAGTTGCCAGCAACTCACGGCAATCCAAGTGAATATATATACAGAATCCAAGGCATAGTTTAAAACAAGAGCACAAGTTCAAAATATCCAAAAAATTATAAGCACAGAAAAATCACAGTAGTTCACCCTAACTCCTAAGCACATTTTAAATGAAACACCATAAACTGTAGGAGGCCCTCTGGAGGTATAGGGTGGGGTGCAATTATTGTTGGCGACTGCCAGGTAACCCCATCCTTTGGAGGGCCGTCCAGAAAACACATGGAGCATAGCAGAGGCATAGAAAATAAAGCACATAATAAATAATAGTAAAATGTTTAAAAAATGGGTCAAAAGTGAACCAAAAACACATTAAACAAAGATAAAAACCCCGGCTAGGGGAGGAGCCCTAGCCTCAAAATAACAGGAGCCAGGACTGGTGGGAGCAAGATGTGGAGGGGTTTGATGCTAAATAGTGATTTCACAAATTCAAAATGTTAAGGGGTATGTTCAATTACTTAATGCAAGTCAGTCTGCAAGACTTTCTCAGAAAACTATGGACTTCAGATGTGAACGTTCTGAAAAATAGTACCTACTGGGCTGTATTGGCAGGATTTTTTGCATTTTTCAGTTCTATAAAAATGAAATCTGTTTCACGTGAGTGAAAAAACATACCAATGTTTGACACTACAACCAAATGTTGAAAAAAATCCCATTGACCTAACAGGTAGCATACAGTGATAGTGAAATCATAATTATTATTTTACCATTCAGTTCCATGACCCAAAAACATATACATTAAATTTACATCCCAGACATAAACTGACTAGCCTATTATAACCACAAAATTCAATGAAATCGAAGCATAATATTTCCTTTAAACATTTACCTTTGATTCCTGTTTACTGTATTCTTGCTAAACTATGCAAATAATGCAGTATCACCAACTAATAAATGCACAACATCACTTACTTTTTCTGACAATCTTGGACAGCTATTTTAGTGTGTCGGGAATGAATGTGAAGAGTGTAATCAATCAAGTGATAGATGGTAGGGAACAACTGAGAATAATTGTGTAGTTTTACAACAAGTTTTACTGTAAACCCATTTAAGACATTCTTATTCTTTGTAATAAAGACACCAATAACGTTTCTGGCTCAGGTATATCACGGGGTGTTCGACACCATCGATGCTTTGGCTCAGTACGCCACCCAAACCTGTGTCTGAAGCATCGGTCTGGAGAATAAAAGGTAGTGATAAATTAATATAGGTGCTAAAGTAAGGGCTTGTTTCAAGTCACTGAATGCTCGCTCCGTTTCCTCGGTCAACACCACATGTAAAGGGGCCCTTTTCTTTGTCAGGTTCGTCAAGGGTGCTGCTCTCTCGGAGAAGCGAGGTATAAACCGGCAGTAGTAACCTGCTAATCCTAAGAAGGCTTGCACCTGTTTCATGACCATTGGACGGGGCCATTCCAGGATGTCTTTTACTTTGGTACACTGTGGCTTCACCAGCCCTCCTCCCACTAGGTAGCCCAAATATCGGGTTTCACTCATCCCAAAGTAACACTTGCGAGGATTGATACGAAGCCCGGCCTTCACTAGTATCAGGAGAACTGTGTATACCTGCATGACATGTTCCTCCCAGGTGCCGGAATAGATGACTACGTCATCCAGGTATGCAGCACAATAGGACTGGTGGGGCTGTAGCACTCTATAAAGACACGACAGCCCCATATACTGTAAATGAAAGTCATCAATTGATTTTCCCAAAAACTCAAAAGACATTGAAGGGAGGGAGGACAGACATTTTATGGTACCGGGTCAATCAGCTGTTCCCCAAGCGCTCGTGCGTGACAACTTTGAATTACATCAGCCTTTAGCAAAAGCTTCAAAGCTTGGAGCTGTGGTTCTGTTGCTGTGTTGATCATTTAATTTTATTTTGTCACATTTGCATCTCCTATGCTACTCTAGTTTGGTTACTGTTTTTGTTGTGATTCTTGGATTATTTAGATAGAGATAGAGATAGAGAAATAGATAGATCTTGTTCTATTGTTCTTGTTCTTGTTACCCATTCTTATTTATTCTAACAATAACAATCATGGTTAAAAATAAGTTCAGAGAACCTACTACTAGGTGTGCCACTTGCAGGATTATAACTTCTACTTACTGGGCCCCAACCTATATGCTGACAAATAAAAAGAAAATTTTGGGTTAGTTTAAGAAAATAATAAAAAACAAATGAAAATATATTGTCCAGAAAGAAAGTAAATAACTAAATCTACTACATCTCTTGGTAAAGGGTTGCATCATAAAGAGAATGTCAGAGCTCAGAAAAGAGAGTAAGAATATTAGCACATACTAAATGTCACCTTCAAAAGGTGAGCCTTTAGATGTTCTATAAAGGTATAAGTGGAATGAGCAGGTACAATAACCTATTGAGATCACTCCAAAGTCTAGTTGAAGTACTTTCCAATACTTTTCTATTGAACGTCTGTGTAGATATTAATGTACTTTAGCTAAATTTCAGAAGGTGAGAAAAAGAAAAAAAAAGTCATATTTGCATTCCCAAACATTTTGAAAGATTTAAAATTGTTAGTGACTCATATAAAACTAGCTATAAGCAAGTTATAAACATGTCATCCTTTGGGAACAGATATGGTACAAATGTATATACAACACCCAGTATATTTAAGCTATGTTTGAATATTTTTGAATGCATACTTACTTTTAATATGAGTTGTCACACATGTGTGTTTGGGAGAAAACCTGAAGGCTTATCAAATGGGAATTCCACTCCGAGTCAAGTGCTGGCACTGTTGATTGATGCTTCCCCTCCTTTTTCCTGTACAGATCAGATGACCAGCAGTCCTAGTGTCTCACATCCGGGTTTCCTGGCCCCACCCCTTCCAGATAGATAGATACTTTCTTAATCCCCAAGGGGAAATTCACATAATCCAGCAGCAGCATATTGATACAAAAAACAATATTAAACTAAAGAGTAATAAAAATGTAGGTAAAAACTGACAATAACTTTGAATAATGTTAACATTTACCCCCCAGAGTCGCATAGTGTGGGGGAGGAACGATCTCCTCAGTCTGTCAGTGGAGCAGGACAGTGACAGCAGTCTGTCGCAGAAGCTGCTCCTCTGCCTGGAGATGACACTGTTTAGTGGATGCAGTGGATTCAACATGATTGACAGGAGCCTGCTCAGCATCCATCGCTCTGCCACGGATGTTAAACTGTCCAGCTTTATTCCTACAATAGAGCCTGCCTTCCTTACAAGGTGAGGTGTCTAGGTGTGAGGCGTCCTTCTTCTTTATGCTGCTTCCCCAGCACACCACCATGTGGAAGAGGGCACTCGCCACAACCGTCTGGTAGAACATCTGCAGCGTCTTATTGCAGAAGTTGAAGGACGCCAGCCTTCTAAGGAAGTATAGTCGGCTTTGACTTTTCGTACACAGAGCATCAGTTTTGGGAGTCCAGTCCGACTTATCATCCATTTGCCCTCCCAGGTATTTACAAGTCTGTACCCACTGCACACAGTCTCCTCTGATGATCATTGGGTCCATGATGGGCCTGGGCCTCCTAAAATCCACCACCAGTTCCTTGGTCTTGCTGGTGTTCAGGTGTAAGTGGTTTGAGTCGCACCATTTAACAAAGTCCTTCATTAGCTTCCTATACTCCTCCTCCTGCCCACTCCTGATGCAGCCCACGATAGCAGTGTTGTCAGCGAAATTTTGCACGTGGCAGGACTCCGAGTTGTATTGGAAGTCTAAGGTATATAGGCTGAACAGGACAGGAGAAAGTACAGTCCCCTGCGGTGCTCCTGTGTTGCTGACCACAATGTCAGACCTGCAGTTCCCGAGACGCACATACTGAGGTCTGTCTGTAAGTTAGTCCATGATCCATGCCACCAGGTATGAATCTACTTCTATCTCTGTCAGCTTGACCCTAAGGAGCAGAGGTTGGATGGTGTTGAAGGCACTAGAGAAATCCAAAAACATAATTCTTACAGCACCACTGCCTCTGTCCAAGTGGGAGAGGGATCGGTGTAGCATATAGATGATGGCATCCTCCGCTCCCACCTTCTCCTGGTATGCAAACTGCAGAGGGTCGAGGGTGCAGCGGACCTGTGGCCTCTGGTGGTGAAGCAGCAGCCGCTCCATGGTCTTCATCACATGTGATGTCAGAGCGACAGGCCAGAAGTCATTCAGCTCACCAGGATGTGATACCTTTGGGACTGGGGTGATACAAGATGTTTTCCAAAGCCTCGGGACTCTCCCCTGTTCCAGGCTCAGGTTGAAGATGCACTGTAAAGGACTCCCCAGCTCCAGTGCACAGGATTTCAGCATTCGTGGCGATACTCCATCTGGACCCACTGCTTTGCTGACACAAAGTCTTCTCAGCTCTCTGCTCACCTGCACTGCTGTAATTGTGGGTGGGGATGTCTCTCCTATGCTGGTATCAGTAGAAGGATGGTTGGAGAATTCAGTACTCCGAGGTGAGCGTGGGTTAGGGTGGTCAAACCTGTTAAAGAAGTTGTTCATTTTGTTTGCTCTCTCCACGTCTCTCTTGATGGTGGCACCCCGCTTCGAGCTGCAGCCAGTGCAGCCCATCCCATACTTCCTTCATGCTATTATTCTGCAACTTCGGCACCAGCTTTCTCCTGTACTGCTCCTTCGCCGCCCTGAGCTGGACTCAGAGTTCCTTCTGCACGCACTTGAGCTCATGCTGATCACCACCTTTAAAAGCCCTTTTCTTCTGGTTCAAAAGGCCCTTGATGTCACTTGTAATCCTGGCTTGTTGTTAGCCTAGTAGCGTACTGTTCTTACTGGAACTATAATGTCCATACAGAAGTTGATGTAATCAGTAGTGCAGTCAACAACCTCCTCAATGTTCTCACTATGTGATCCCTGCAGGATATCCCAGTCTGTAGTTCCAAAGTAGTCTCTCAGAGCCTGCTCTTCCTCCGGGGACCACTTCCTGAATGAGCGTGTGGTTGTAGGTAGCTCCCTCACTCTTGGTTTGTAGTGAGGCTGAAGCAGAGCCAGGTTGTGATCTGCTTTCCCAAGCGTAGGCAGCCAGTCTAGTTTCCTCTTAAGGGGCTCTGCCTCCATTTTGTGTCATTCTGTATTTTGACTCCAATCTGAAAAGACCTTTCCTCCTCTTAAGGTGCCCCAACACTTTATTTTTGTCTCGTCTTATCTTACAGAGTATTCATATTTTTGGCCAATTTGATGGTCTTATTGCAGATATGCATGTTCTATAATTAAATTTCAAATTGAAATTAAAAATGTAAAACAAATTAAAGTGTTACCTTTATACCCCTGCCCACTCCACCCCATGTCTCAGTCTGGAAAGCTCTGGTCTAGGTGTGAAGGAGCTAAAGGCTCAATCACCAACCGAACTTAAATTAGCTAGGAGTAGAACAAGATTAGCAACATTAGTTGACTAGAGCGCAGGAGTTTGTCGATGTAGTCCTTTGTAATGCCAGTTAAATGTTTATAGATTAAAAATGAGATTTGGTGCTCTGTCCTGAAAAGAACAGGGAGATGGAAATAACTGAATAGAACAGTGGTTATGTGCTCACTACTAGGAGCCAACAGAATGAATGTGTTGGCAGGGGATGTGGCTGAAAAAAGACATTTAAATCTGCCTGAAAGGAGTTGTGAAAGATCAGTCATGTAAAGGTGAGACACTGCATTTCATTATGTCTTAAGCTACTAGCATCAATGATGATACAACGTCAGCCATGGCATTAAAAAAAGACTCAAAATAAAGATCTGTCAGGATATTGTCATACAGCAAAACTACCAAAGTACAGAATCAAAAAATATTTTCAATATTGTAAGTCCTCAATAGTGAAAGGGGAAATGCAAAATAAATTTCCAGTTTTTGTTCAGTAGGGAAAGTGCTGAATCATATTTTATATAAGTAATTGATGTAATTCATAATATTGATGACAACTACTTCAAAATATCAAAATGTACAAGTATATGTGCACAACTTAAACTGTGACACTTAAAAGGAGTCAATGTTTCAATCCCAAAGAAAGAGCTGAACAGTCCAGGCTACACGTGCACAAAAATATTCACAGGTATGGCTAGAAAGCTGCAGAGGCTTTCCCAAGCAACTCAGATGCAGGCTAGCAGCAGTGGCCCAAAGAACATTTTACTGACTAAAAAAAGATTTTTTTCCCTTTATTTGAAAAAAAAGCTTTATAACAGAATACAATTCAATCAAATAAATAAGATTAACATAGCAATGCTTGAAAATTAATCATATAAATAGAAGTTGGCATTTAGCTTAAATAAATATTTTTCTAGACAAGAAATTGCACCAAGCTTATCATGGAATATCTGAACAAATTATTATGACAGCTCACTACGTAGGGCAGTACACCATTTGCACTCAATACAGAGATGCCACTGGTCTTCTAAGGAGAGTATGACTTGTGATGGAAACGGGCTACCAGTGAGCCCCAAACATGACTACACAAATACAGTCCTGGGTTCAAATAAATGAGGATTTATTACAACAGTACCTCTGTATAAGCACAAAAACCACAAGTTATAACTCCATAATCACTTCTCCTCTCACCACCGCACTGCCCTCCTCCAGTTGAGTGTTGCTTTCCTTCCTCCCAGCTCTGAATCGCTCGGACAAAGGACTGTAGTCCCTTTTATTGAGGACCCATTGAAAGTACTGCTGGGTCATCTGAAAGTCCTATATAATACTAAGTACATCTCCCTGCAGCATCTTCTTGCGGCACCAATAGACCCCATCAGGGCTGTGCTGCTGAACTACAACTCCTGGCATTCCCTGCTGGTTCCCAAATAGGCACCTATATGGAGGGCTGCTGCCATCTAATGCCTGGCAGCTATCCTGGCCAGGGAAGGTTTTACACATGTGCCTGGTCGGGACACTTGTCCATTTGGTTTCCCAACTGGGTAAGGAATCATCTTGTCCTGTTGATCTGTCTGTCCATCCAATCAGGAAGCTTGGTCCGGGCTCTCTCGGCCAGGATTCCTTTCTGTCCATTTCGGGCCTCCTATTCAAGTAAGGAATCTTCCCGATTTCCTTATAGGATGCCTGTTCATTATATATGCCATATACAAACTGTATTATCTTCTAGGAGGGGTGATCCAAAAATTCCTGGAATTGTTAAAAACAAAAACTTAATTATATGGCTCACAGCAATTCCATTTTAGCCATTATCAGAATAGCCCCCTTGAAATGCAATACATTTGCCCCAGCACTTCTATTCCTAGAATCATTTTCTGTATTCATTTTTTGCTACCATGTCTGGAACCTCCTGTCATTATGGTCCTCCTTCTGGGTACCCGTTATGGTACTGATTTTCTTGTTTGGGACCCTAGTTTAACAACCATTCCATCTAGTCTGACATCATTTGCATACTTAACTAGCTTATTATTTATATTCCTATTAAGATTATTTACGTATGATATGTATGTCATATTATAGGGAGATACAGTATTTCTTTTTTGTATATTTTCAAAGTGACAGCAATCATTTAGAGTATATAAAATGACATGTAAATTTGTCAAGAGAAACTAAATCATTTCTATGTCCATCCTTTTCAACACAAAGGTAACAATACTGAGAGCAGAAAGCAGAAAGTGCTGCAAAGAAGCAACCCTTTCTTCTTTCCCAAGTAACACATAACTCGTATTCCATCCTCTGCCATTTCACAAAATAGAACAGAGTAAATTACAATATTAATCAGTGACATCCATATCTCTCCCATTCCATTGGGGATACAAATTTAAAGAAACTGTACAATTTTATTTTGTTAAGACTTCCCACCTCATCATGAAGATTGCATGTTTTGTGAGTTTCAAGATAACATATGGTAGCAGAGGCAGCTTACAGAGGCTGTTATTGATTTTTGCCGTGTAAAGTTAGGAATGATATGGCACTTACGTAGATCCATTAAGGTGAATATGTTTACTACCATTGCACTTACAGCTTAGATCCTTGCATGTTCAAATGCTTGTGTTCAGTACCACTTTTGGTAATTGTAAAGTAAGGAATAATTGCATATTGTTATCTTTTTATAAAAAAAAAGAAAAAACACAATAAAGATATTAAAAACAAAAGTTATCTTGAAGGTTTTCTAGATAACAAGTTAGATGCATATTCTAGTAATGGACATTAATCAGAGTAAAAATAATGACTTCCCCAAAAATGAAATAAATTTTTAGGTTAAATAATCATGTACAGTATTTCTTCAAATCACTTCATACACAATATTAGATATAAAATCATTTTTATTATTAAGTATTTCACCAGGCCATATTGTTTGATTGAAGTTAATTTTAAAGGTTTGTGGAAAATATGACCATGAAAGTAAACCTGGTCTTGTACAGCGATTTCCTGGTAAAGTAATTCCTGTTGTTCTGCTTTGGAGAGCAACTGAAAACATGTGGGGATTCTGATTATATTAAAAAAACAGAAGTTAAAAGTGGTTAAACGGCTTGATGTAGATGTAGCTGTAAAATATTATTAGCTGCGCTATAGAGAAGCCTCTCGACTAGTTACTAGCTACAGTCATTGCCATTGTCATTGCCTGTACTGTAGAAGGGAGGTGCTGTCAAAGACATAGGAGATATAGATATATATATATATATATATATATATATATATGAACAATGCATGGGTGGTGACATAGAGATTTGCAGTTCAGCACTACCTCTACTCTGTCAAAACATATTTCTAACATTCAGGCATCAGAGCACTACTGACAGTGTGATTGACAGGTTCTGCCATTTCTACTGCCCTCATGTATGTGAAGTCCTTTTGCAACAATGTAATACTTGTATTATCAGCTAGGCAGTGCTGTTCATTTCCACACATGTCCTTTAGTGTTTACCAACATTTATTTATAGACAGATTCAACTTTGGACAATTTTACTGCTTCTAAAGCATGTACAGAACATCTGTCTTTATTAGTAGTAGAACTGAGTGAGAGTAATAAGTGCTGAATTTGTAATCTTTGTAATCTCCAGATGGGTTTCTTCCTTACATATAATGCTGCCCGGAGATAATTTGGTTTCTTGCATCCTTAACTAGTTAAAATGAGTACAAAAATAGATAGGTTGATAGAAAATTGGTGTTTTTTATCCTTTACTTCTTAATAATCAGGATGCAATACAATAATTCTCAGTATAGCATAAAAAAATCACATCCAGCACAAAAAAAGTTTTGTCAACCTTAGCAGCTCCTATGTCTGTCTTATGGAGTTTTACTGTTATTTTAGATTATAACATACAATGTTAAATCATGGCAAATAAGATTAAGACTAGCAGAACATAGCTAAAATTCTCCATATTGCATTCATCCAGTTCAGTACATTTAAGAAACATTATTCTCAAAATCGACCTCAACACTGTCCTGTTTTCAAAAATGCTATTAATTGAGCATCAAAAAAGAAAACAAAAGAAGACAAGCAAAAATGGTTTAATTCTATTATACTACCAATATTCAAAATGCTGCAGGGATTTTTTTCATGATGCATTGTTTATAAGACTTTAGTACACTAAAAGGTTTAAAATTAGATTTTCTTTTGCTGAAAATGACCTTCATTGAATATAAAATGTTATTATGTGGCTGTTGAACTAAAAGGCAAAATCTTGTTGATTTCTCGCATTTGAAATGGCAATTTGTGTGAAGTGTCTGCCATGCCTCCCACTAGCAGAGCATCTACAGCATTTAATACAATTTCCCATCAGTCAATTCTGTGAATATAATGTAAAAATAAAGATCAAATTTCCTGTAACCAATATCTAGTTACATAGCAAAATCTGACGGGTACTGTTTTATTTGGAAGAAATAGTTTATGTGTAAAAATGGAAAAAGAAATAGTTGTAGGTGAAATTAGTTATGCTTACAAAAAAAATAATGGTTTTATTTCTTTCCCTTGTTTTTCCCAAAATTGCATTTTCGTATTCAGCATTTTGAACAGCTTTCAGTCCGGAATTGGACACAACACAATTTAACAATATTTTACAGAAGTGAGCAAAAGTAACCTGGAATTTTCCCAGTCTGTTATTAAGCCCTTTAATTTCACATGACTGTTTTAATTCATTGCTGCTACCTTCTACTGTTGCTAATTATACTCTCATAACACAAATACCGAGAATTCGCAAAATGGTTATACTTTTCTGTTCTATTACAAATTAATTTTCCAAACCTACTTATACAGGGCTGAAGGAAGCGGGATACAATCCCAATAGCAGTGCAAGTAATGCAGGAACCAGCTCCGGCAGGAATACTACAGCATAAGTACATATTCTCACTCATATTGGAAGAATGTATCATCACTAACTAGCCAAAGTTAAGGGATATGTTTGGCATTTTTCAAGTCAAAGTTATTTTGTCAAAAATATCATATATATGCATTTGCCACATGAAATTATTTTCCAAAGTGCAGTGATTTCTATAATGGTAAAAAATATAATCTTGCCTGTATTGCCATTTACATTGATGTTAATGGGGCACAGCTAAAGCCGTAAAAACAAAAGCCTTATGACTTTCTGTATACGTTCATTTTACAAGCCAAGACAGTTGTCGAGTTTTGATCCATGTTTTGTGATTACACACACATTGTAAAATAACTTACTTGTGTCTTTTTTGAACAAAAAACACCAATATTATGAGATTCAGCCATTTGAAAATAAAACAAGCAGTGCACGCTGCATGGCACTTGTAGTCTTCTGTTAACCTTTCACCCTTCTCGGAGAGAGACTTCCTCCATATCAAACCAAATCATTATAAACTATTTATTCCACATGGTTGCTTTTGTTTTGATGTACTTCTGTATTTATTTGTGAACTCACACAGGCGAACAGAAAACATTTTTATCTCGAGACAAATAGTACCAGGAGTATTCGAATAAATAAATATTTCCAGATCCCTTTCTTTGGTTGTCACAAGCATACAGTACGTTGGAAACACAGAAGGCATATTTTCTTTTATTGAAATACAAAGAGGACATGTTTGGTAAGTTTTAGGCTTTTATTTTCTGTTGGGGCATCATGCCATATTCCCCTCATTGTAAATCGCCAGTGAGGGTAAGATGCTTTGTTAAATTTGTACACATCACTGCAATTTGGAATACACTTTTGCATGTCAAATGCACCATGTTTGTGAAGAAATAACTTTGGCTTGGAAAATGCTGAACTTTTGAAGTCTTTTTGACATGAGATTCAGAGAAACTCCAGAAGGAAAGAGGAGATTATCAAAACTCCAAATTGTCTTTGACTTAGCTGAGCACCAAGATGTGAGCCCTGGAGCTGTGAGACAGTAGTGCCACATTAAATGTAACATGCTCAATGTCAGTTAATTCAATTCATGTCTTGGGAGACTGAATACTATTCAAACAACATCAGATAAAACATCACTGCCTCACACAATGACACTGATGCAGAGCCAGTTTGGAATCGTTGATTAACCTTACACATATGACTTTGAGGATTTTGGAGGAAAATCTCATGCTGCCATAGAGAAAATGCACAGATTTCCCATAGACAACCTATGGCGTTTGATCTCAGGACTTTGGATTCATGAAGCCTCAGTGCTCACTATTTCACGATGCCACCCTAAAAAATATGACAATATAAAAAATGATATTGGACAATACTTTAGCATAATGCTAAGCATTTTTGCCTCATAATTCCATGGTCTTGGGTCTGAATTCTGTATCCATCTAAATATCAGTGTGTGCATGAATAGGCATTGCAATGGGTTAGCTCCCTATCCAAGGTTACTTCCTGCCTTGTGCCCGATGCTGCCACTATAGGCTGTGGTTCCTGCAACTCTAAATTGGATTAATTGTGTTTGATAAAGTTTGTTTATAGTATGATATACCTTCACTTTATGAACCCACTTTTTTCAATAGACAATCTGCAATTTGAGATTTGATTTTTATGTACAGGGTATCATAACAATTAAGGAGAGAATGATGCAATTACAGTTTCCATGTTTAATAAAGCAGCTGAAACCAGGGTATATAAGAAGGTCCTTGTTTATTGTATTAATTGCAGAACAGAGCTACCCAGTGAACCAATAGGTACACATCTAAGTAGAGCAGCCTACAGGAACACATTATGACTTTCATACAGACAACTTAAAAAAGTTTTATCTCCTATAACACATTACATTTCCTCGAGTCTTACTGAAAAAGACATATATTCATTTCATAATTTACTAAACTAGAGGTATGGTATATACATCCATAAAGCTTCTAATAAATTTTTGGGATTATGCTGTCCCATAACAGAACAGGCTTATTATGATAACTATGGGAAATATAGCCTTGTTTATTGTTTCCCTGTGCAAATGAATAATCTGTGCATTATTCAGTGGATGTAGGTTCAACGGTGTGGTTTTGCAAACCAGCCAAACACAAAGCAGGGATACCTGGTGCAGCTTGGGTTGAGGGCACCTAAAAAATTTTGGAGGAAACACAGCCTATAGTCTTTGTCTGTAGAGAATAGTTACTCTGTGCAAAATCTGGTGGAGATAGTTTCAATGGTGTGAGTTGGCATACTGGATGAACACACATTTAACTTTATTCATTAGATTCAGCCAGTCGTTCTTTATTTTTTTTCCAATGTTAATAGATCTGGAGGCTTGGTCATATGATTAAGGTAAGACTGAATATGTATCTTTGTTAGTGGGGCATCATGCAACTTGTGAGATTCTAGAGCATTTTCAGTAGTACTAGTATAAGTTTGTTATTGTCCTTCTTTAGGCATGGAGGTCTTCTTCTTCTGTGATCACTCAGTTTTTGTGGATGGCCTGATGTAGACAGATATATAACTGTGCCATACTCTGTCTATTTTTAAAATCATTGTACTACAAGTGATATTCAGTGATTTGGATATTTTCTTCTCTCCATTCCCTAACTTGTGCTTTTCAAATTGTTCCTTGGAGCATTCCTTTATGTCTTAGACCTTGATACTGACTCACCACTAGTTATACCTTCTAAATAAGATGTATTTATATTATAATTAGCTGAAATTCCTTTACTGCATGAAGGCTTTCTCCATTTAACTAATTATGTGACTTCTTAAATCAACTGTTTGCACCTTGAATAGTTAGGTGTGTCCTATTAGCTGGATTGAGAATGGTCCGTAAGTAGATGGTTGGATAGTTGTCATTTAATTTATGGCTATCACATCATCCATCCATCCATTATCCAACCCGCTATGGATTGATTGTGTCTTTGTTTAGTGATTTAGCTGTGATAAATGACTGGTCTGGTTCAGGGTCATGGGGGTCTGCTGGAGCCAATCCCAGCCAACACAGGGCACAAGGCAGGAAACAAACCTTGGGTAGGGTTCCAGCCCACTGCAGGGCACACACACACACACACCAAGCCCAATTTAGAATTGCCAATGCACCATAACCTTCATGTCTTTTGACTGTGGGAGGAAAACAGAGTACCCGGAGGAAACCCATGCAGGCAGAGTGAGAACAAGCAAACTCCACACAGGGAGGACCCGGGAAGCAAACCCAGGGTCTCCTAACTGCGAGGCAGCAGTGCTACCATTGCGCCACTGTGCCGCGTGCTATCACATCAAATGCCTTTTAAATATTTCTTTTATTCTTTTATGTAGTACTTCAGCTTTTGTCCAAGTAGCCCATTTCAAAGATGAAATATGTGAAAAATATATTTAAAAAAATATTGTAACCTATATGAATATATTTCAAATATTACAATATGAGCAGCACGGTGGCACAGTGGTAGCACTGCTGCCTTGCAGTTAGGAGACCTGGCTTCGCTTTGCTGCGTGTCTCTGTGGGTTTCCTCCGGATGCTCCGTGTTTCCACCCACAGTCCAAAGACATGCAGGTTGGGTGCATTGACGATTCTAAATTGTCCCTAGTGTGTGCTTGGTGTGTGGGTGTGTTTGTGTGTGTGTGCCCTATGATGACCTGGCAACCTGCCCAGGGTTTGTTTCCTGCCTTGTGCCCTGTGTTGGCTGGGATTGGCTCCAGCACACCCCTGTGACCCTGTAGTTAGGATATAGCAAGTGGGATGATAGATGGATATTACAATATACTTCAAGGATAAATATATTACATTATACTGAAATATATTGTGCAATATGTAAATTAATGCTGTTTTCATATATTGTAAAATATTTTCCAAAATAAAATGTATTTCTTAAGATATAAGGAATAACATACTGTGAGATATATTTTAGAATATATAACATTTGCCATTTTAAGGTACTATAGATACTAGTTATAATATGCTGCAAACAAACACATATATTAAATTCATGACTTACTAAACAAGTAAGCCATTTTGGGGCAATATATCTTAAAAAATATATTTTAATAAATACTTTTCATTTTTGCATGCTGTAGTATATTTTTAAAAATATATTAAACTGTTAATGAAAATAATGAGATATCTCATAGGTATTTCTTATATGGAGATCTATCACAGAGTAAAATTAAATTTTGACAGAATTAACTAAGTACAAGCAACTAATAAGGTTGTAATCTGTAATGTTCTGTTATCCATCCATTGTCCGCAAATGGTAACTAAAATAATGTGATTTCATATAAATTGTATCAAAGTAGCTTTTTAATTATTTTACTTTCTTGTTGTTGATACGTTGAATTATTTGTTTTTTTTTTAATTGTAGGGTTTGTTGTTTGCTAAATGAGAATCTACAACTGTTTATTGATATAACTTTTGCTTATGAACCAATGCTCTAATGTTCCAGACATATTTTTTTGTTAAAAGTGTTAGCCTGATTGTAGATTTTTTAAATCTCTAGAAAAGAATAGTAAAAACATATACATTTAACAGATTTTCTGCCAATAACTACATTGACTAAGTCGTCTAACCTGTACATGATATAGTAAAATCCATTGCTGTTCACCTTGTATCCCTTTGCAGTGTTAAATTTTCTGTCTACTTTGAGTACTCATAGTAAGGAACAAGTAAGCTGATTCCTAAAAATCAAGGAAAGCAGATACAATTGATGCAGAATAGAATAAATTACAGCCTGCATATGCCAACACAGCTACCTACTTGAATTACTTTTAGTGAATTAAAGAGAGTTGTTCAGTAAGACTGAGTTTGGTTTTATTCCAGGTAAAGGATAAACCAAATAAATTAATAATCTGTTTGAAATGTGGGGCAGAGCACACAGTATATTGCATGCCTTATACACAATATATTTGGAAATATGTTTGTTACAATACAGTATATGAGGTGATTTCAGTCTTAAAAATATTTTAAAAATACATCCATCCATTCATTTTCCAACCCGCTGAATCCAAACACAGGGTCACGGGGGTCTGCTGGAGCCAATCCCAGGCCACAAGGCAGGAACCAATCCTGGGCAGGGTGCCAACCCACCGCAGGACACACACAAACGGGCCAATTTAGAATCGCCAATCCACCTAACCTGCATGTCTTTGGACCGTGGGAGGAAACCCACGCAGACACGGGGAGAACATGCAAACTCCACGCAGGGAGGACCCAGGAAGCGAACCCAGGTCTCCTAACTGCGAAGCAGTAGTGCTACCACTGCGCCACCGTGCCGCCCTTTAAAAATACATATTGGAACTAAATATATTTTAAATGATACTGAAAGATATGTCCATATATTTTTGTCTATACTGTAATTTAATTTTTTAGGTTACTTCTGTCTATAGAATATGACCTAATCTATACTAATAAAAGGAAAAGCCCTCACTGACTGACTGACTCATTGACTCATCACTAATTCTCCAACTTCTTGTGTAGGTAGAAGGCTGAAATTTGGTAGGCTCATTCCTTACAGCTTACTTACAAAAGTTAGGCAGGTTTCATTTTGAAATTCTACACGTAAAGGTCATAACTGGAACCTACTTACATACATATATACGGCCATAGCCTGCAGCTGCGTCCTCCATCAGCCCGCCTCCCACGTAATTGACTGCCTACCTTTATAAGGCCGTCTGTCAGCAGCAATCCAATAGACACGCGGCCGCTAAATATTCACAGGTGAAGAACTGTGCTTATGCAAATGAAGATAAGATGGTCAGGGATAGACTAGTGTTTGGCACAAACTCAGCGAAAGTGCGAGAGAAACTTTTAAGTGCCGGGTCTTAGCTAACATTAAATAAAGCCCTGGACATCGCAAGATCGCAGGAGATAGCACAAGCACAACTGAGAACCTTCGATGAATGTACTCCGAGCGGCTCACGTGAACTGACTGTGAACGCAGTACTCAGAAAACAAGCGAGAGCTCCAAAGAGCGCTGAACAAAAAACGTATTACACAATTGAGAAGGCAGCAAAAGAATATGAAGCGAGTGACGCATACAAGCATATTCATAAGTGCAGCTACTGCGGAAACAAAGCACAGTGTAAAACTTAAGTTTAAATTAAGTTCATAGACACGCTGTGGCTGGTATTTGTCATGCCTACGACGAATACGATATTCGCGAGATACAAGTTTAATGAGAGGACGCAGGATATAAATGAGACTTTTGATCACTTTGTAACAGAGTTAAAATTGCTGGTGAGGGACTGTGCTTATGCAAACGAAGATGAGATGGTCAGGGATAAAATAGTGGCACAAACTCAGCGAAAGTGCGAGAGAAACTTTTAAGTGACGGGTCTGAGCTAACATTAAATAAAGCTGTGGAAACTGCAAGATCGCACGAGATAGCACAAGCACAGCTGAGAACCTTCGATGCATGTACTCCGAGCGGCTCACGTGAACTGACTGTGAACGCAGTACGCAGACAACAAGCAAGAGCTCCAAAGAGCGCTGAACAAAAAACGCATTACATAATTGGGAAGGCAGCAAAAGAATATGAAGCGAGTGATGCATACAAGCATATTCATAAGTGCAGCTACTGCGGAAACAAACCACACGGTGGAAAAAGTCAATGTCCAGCTAAAGGAAGACAGTGTAAAAAATGTGGTAAATTGCACCTATTCACTAAAGTTTGCAGGACTGGGAAAGGTAAACCCATGCATGCAGTGTGTCATGTCTCAGATAAAGAGGAAGACGAGCTGTTTATTGATGCAGTAAGAAAGGAACAACCCTCTGAAGCTGAACAAGCCTTTGTAGACATATCAATAGGAAAGTAAGGTGTAAAGCTTAAGTTTAAATTACTTTCATAGACACGCTGCCGCTAAATATTCGCAGGCAGATCCACAACTTAATACCGGGAATGCCTGTTAAACATCTTAGATTCACGAGTACCGATTTGGGGGGTGATCACTTCGATGAATGAAACCTGTTATCTTTACAATGGCTGACAACGAAGATGAGATGGTCAGGGATAGACTAGAAAAAACACGAAATTTAACTTGAACACAACATATCCTCCAAATACGAACCTGATTGAAAGAAATAATGATAATCAAATCCTTGATGACAGCAACACTCATAACACAAAACAATTACATTGACAATCATGTTATGTTATTTTTAAAATGTTTCCTTTTCTTTTTCATAACTTCTTTAACACACTACTTCTCTGCTGCGAAGCGCGGGTATTTTGCTATCAATTTGCTATTTCACTTTACCACCATGAACACTTAGAAGCTTTTAATTTTCATTTTACCCTAAAATTATACCAACTTTTCCTTAAGATGGAAATGCAATCAATTATTTTGTGTTTTACATTTATAATTATTTTAGACCACTGCAAAGATTTGTTTTCGATTTGAGATTAAATTGTCTAGTTCCATTGTGATTCAGTTTTGTATAGCAATAAAACATGTTTACTTCCAAGTGGGTGAATACTTTTTATAGGCACTGTACATGCTTACTGTCATGTTGTTCCAATGGGAGCTTACAACAAATAACAATTGGCAACACTTTATAATGCTGGATATTGGGTATTTATTAATAATGTACTGCTATTTAACACAAGCAAAGCCTTATTAGTTAAGTATTGTTACATGGCAGTAAGAGACTAATAGATGCACTGTTGTTGGTGTCTATTAGTGTCATTGTGTTTTGTAACTCTCACTAAGACCAAACAATGTATGTTTAGGGTCTTCTTACATGCTAGCAGCAGATTCATCTATAGTATAGATAGGAAATATAGCTATAGCCAAAGAATTTATAAAGATTGAAAGTGTGCCTCAGGCAGAATGTAATACAGGTTTTATCATGAAATGCAAATAGTTTTACAAAGTATTAAAATTAATGAGAAATTCAAAAATGGATATTACTTACTGAGGAAAGCTTTTTTAGATGTAATAATACAAATAGGAGGAATAGCAGAGTTGTTTAAAAAGCAAAAAGAAAAGCTGCATGTCTTTGTTCATACTCTCCGTGTATGGGTGCACAACTTCCTGCAAAATAGGGTTGCACTCTTGGTGTACAGCATATAAAACAAGAAAGAAACTAGGCTTTCAAACTCAATAATAAAGTGGCAATGCTGTAAAAAAACAATCTAAATATAACATAATTTGAAATGTATGCATTGCTTAATAGTTACATGCATATAGTTTGCTATTTGGTAATTACTAAAACAGACTGTTAGTTCTCCAAACCCACAACAGATTCATGACAGGCTCTACACTGCACTGAAGCAAGTCACTCTATTCCATTAAAATCTGATTTTCCATTTTTATTGGTCTGCATCACAGATGCCACATGGATTATTTGGCCACTTCAAAGTCAAAATATTTTAATGACAACAGCTCATTCAGCCAAATAATGCTTGCCAATTACTTATTCGTGTAATGTTTTCAAAATAGTGACTAAAAGGAGGAAAAATGTTTTTTGAAGAGTGTTGGAGAGTTACGATTTTTCAGCTTTGTGAGTTTGGGCAAGGTTTCAACAAATAAATGTACAACTTTCTGTGTTGTTATTGGAACCAGGAGCCTTTCAGCCAAGTACCACATTAATTTAAAAAATGAAATTATAATAACACAAGAGTTATAAAAGATACATTTATAGTTCATGATCTGACTGTTGATCTATTACATGATTTCTGGTCAGTTGCCCATAAAATGGATAATCCTTTGCTTTATTTTACAAGTTCTTCAGTGATTGCACATTTATTTTCTTTCACTTTGAGTCAGATTCTGTGTAAATCTGAGTGCAGTGACACGGGCAGCTGAGAGAAAAACTGGATATGGATAACAGAACAAAAGAAAAAGATTTTTTAGTCTTATAAACTCAATTTCATGATCAATAATATGTTCACCTCTTGAACAAGAGGCAAAGACACTTTAATTCCGTCACATGGGGGGACTGCTTTCCCCCAGTCCGAAGAGAGCAAACCAGCCTTCTTTGAAAAAGGATTGTGATCTCAGATTTAGAAGTACTGATATGTCCATTCCAACAGCATTATGCTAAACTGCAAACCAATCCAGTGCATGTTTGAGATCACAGTCTGGGGAAACAAAAAGGTATACATCATCAACAATCAGTAGAAGTGGATTGCCAAGCTGGATCTCTGATCTGCAAACCGCAACTGTGCCTTGATATTCTTTCCATGAAGATTACCAATAGAAGAGCTAACCCACATTAAAGATACCTAATTTAATGCAAACTATATAAACACAACTCTCGTTCCTCAAATACAGAGAAAAAATTGGCATGCTGTCACTCCCTGCTTTGATCCCTCCATATAAGTAAACTATCAAAATCATACATTTTTGGAAATGAATGGAAGAGAATCTTTTAAAAGGGAATGGCAAATACATGTAGCAAGATTCTAAGAACTGAATATGCAAACACAAGATGACCAAAACAAAAGGACAAAACAAACCTGCAATCAGGAAAAAAAACAAAAGCAAGATATAAAATAAAATATCTTTCCAATAAGTATGTTCTTTTTTAAATAAAGCTATACCAATGACATGCTCTTGATGTCATGTATCGTGCATAATGTTGGTACACACAAGTGGCAAGTGATAAATAAATACATATAAAAACATAATATTACACGTTATGGTTAAGTCCTGACACACACAGCAGCAACCATGGAAACCCTTACACTTATAGCACCTTGCACAACAGGGGAACATGTTCATAAGCCTTTTCTAAGTTCATAAAACATATTTCAGTAGGTTAGACAAATATCCATTACACTTCAATTGCCTGTGCCTTGTTGTTCCACTACTAAAACAGAATCCACTTGGTTATTATCGAAATTCAAGGTCAAATATCAGAAGGAGCTTATTACTCAGAGGCAGTGAGTTGTAATCCCTCAGTAAGTGGAACACACTACCTTTCTTCAATTTTTAAAATTGGCAAGAACACCTCAGACTGTTATGGTTCTCTTTTTCTTTAACTATTTCTAGATTCTAGATTAATTTAGTGTTCCTTTCGTGTTCTTTGTGTTGTTATGGGGTGTTGAAATATTTAGAATCCATATTGAAGGTTATTTCTTTAATAAAAAGAATCATTAATAAAGTTAAAATGTTTAACGGTTTATCATAATGCCATTTGATTTTGGGCTTTCTGTACCATAACTATCTTCATTGTCATGTAGGACTACCAGAGGTCACAACCCATGATGTCACTGTAGGGAGGGTTTACAAATTAGTATCATGTACTTCCTGGTTATCCAAGATTGTGGATAATAATTTAAAACTTCACAAGTGTTTTATTAGGTATTCAGCTTTCTTGGTTTCTGAAATTTATGCAGCTATACTTTGATTGTGTCTTTGTTTAGTGATTTGGCTGTGATAAATGACATGTCTGGTTCATGTTTTTGACCTAAGCTTGTTTTGTGACTTATGTTTCATCTGTTGATCTCTATTTAAAAATACATCTGTCTTTTACTGAGAAGGTTTTACACCAGTCTAAAGGCACATCTACTTACTACCTTCCATACAATACTGAGGGGTCATGTTAATCAAAACACCTCAACAATGCTCAGTTCTTACAGCATTTCAAACTTTTCCACTAATGAAATTTGAATATTTATAGTGACATCAGTCTCAAACATAAACCCAGTTCCATTGAATATTTTTGGCACTACCTACCTCAAGGACTTTGGTGTGACTGCCGATCCTAATGTGAAGTGGGAGACCTTCCATGACAAGACCCTGAAAGTTGCTGAGGGTTGTGTTGGTGTTACCAATATTCCCAGGAGGAAGTGTTTCATCTCACAGGGCACAGGTGATGGCAACTCCGGTCTTTACCAGGAATTGAGAAGGATGGCTGCGAAGGCTCTGCAGGTAGATAAGGAAGCATTTGTTAGAGGAATCTGTGAGCAAGTGACACACCATCTATGGTCTTGTGACCCAACGTCCTGCTTACAGAGAAATTGAAGCATTACACACATCCGAATCTGATGATCGGAGAGTCAAGATCAGTTTGGCTGATGGAACCTTCCTTACAGATGACACTGATGGGCTAGCTACTTTGAGTGCCTTTTTTAAAGCGCCTAGGATGTTGGATATTTTTGGGTCCACGATTCTTCCTCCAATTAGCTGTAAACCACCCAATCTCATTGAGATTGCACAAATGGTGAACCAACTGATGATAGGGAAGGCAGTGGAGATCTATGGTACCTAGAGTGAACTTCTCCAGGCTGGTGGTAAGGCTGTCCTCCTGGCATTGCAAGCAATTTTTGCTTCCATTTAGGAGACCAGCATCATCCCAACTGACTGCAAAATGGAACTTGTCATCTCTCTCTGGAAAGGGAAGGATGATCGCTTGAATTGCAGCAGCAGTAGGGGGTTTCACTACTCTTGGTGCCAGGAACGGTCCTTGCTAGGGTTGTCCTCAATAGGATTCGTGATCACTTGCTCACATACCAGAGACTGGAGCATCTGGTTTTACGCCTAAGAAGTCTACCATTGACTGTATCCTGGCACTGAAGGTTGCCATGGAGCACAAACATGAATATTGGCAGAGTTTCTTTGCAGCCTTTGTTGATTTTTATAAAGTGTTTGACTCAAGGTTGCTGGATATCAAGGCCAGCCTGTTCACTGGTATTGTAAGTGCTGTGCAGAGTGGAGGCAGAACCTCTGCATTTTTCCGAGTTGATCCTAGGGTTTGTCAGGGGTGGGTTCTTGTTCCTAATCTGTTCAATGCTTGCATGGACTGGGTGTTGGGGAAGGTCGTGGGGTCTAGTGGCTCTGGAGCATCTGTTGGTGATGAAAGCTTCGGTACTGTGATCTTCATGGAGTCAATGGAGGCTCTGATGGGGGCTTTTGAGAAACTAGCGAGGAGTCTGATTTTATTGGCTTGTGAGTGTGCTGGATAAAAATCAAGCTCCAGGGATTTAATGACCTCTTGGACCAAGACATCAGCAATGTGTTTGTCTGCGGAGAGAGTATCGAATTGTCAAGAGGTTTACTTACATTGGCAGTGACATTCATGTCTCCTGTGACTCTTCCAATGAAGTCAGTAGATGGATTAAGAGAGCATGGGGGGTCATGAGGGTGCTGGAAAGGGTTGTGCGGCACTCTCAAAATCTATGGAAAGGGACGAAGGTCCAAGTATTGGTCCTGGTGCTTCCTGTCTTGCTATATGGTTGTGAGACATGGATGCTATCCAGTGACCTGAGACGAAGACTGGACTCCTTCGGTACTGTGTCTCTTAGGAGAATCCTTGGGTACCGCTGGTTTGACTTTGTGTCGTATGAGTGGTTGCTCATGGAGTCCTGAATGAGGAACATTAGAGGCATTATGAGGGAACATCAGTTACGGCACTATGGCCATGTGGCATTCTCCGAGGGTGATCCGGCTCGCAGGATCCTCATTGTTGAGAACCCAAGCGGCTGGACCAGGTCAAGGGGATGCACACATAACGCCTGGCTTCAGCAGATAGATGGTCATTTCCAGGGGGTGGAACTGGACCACATGTCTGCCTGGGGGGTTGCCAACCAGGATCCCAAGCTGTTTCATCGTGTGGTGGGTGTGGAAAACGTGCTGTACCAGTGCATGCTCCCCAACCTGAGTTGACCTACCTCAAGAGTGTTTTATTGGCCATGTTTAGGAGTACTTCAGCATTATCTACTATTTAAATAAGACCAAAAATACCAGAGGAAAATCCCATTTAAGTGCAGTTGGCAAATTGGGAAAAAAACAAAGATGAGAAATAATTTCTTTCTTTCTGAATTGGACAACGTAAGTACAGCTATGCCTTTTTCAGTGGTGTTCTTTCAGTGAGCTTGCAGGATTTTAAAGAGTCATAAGCTGAAGAGATGGAGTTGGAGATGGAGCCCTCATTTCAGGTGTCCTTTCCTGAGGACAGAACTACTTTTTTACTGCTCGTTTTATGTGTTCATAAGGTTTACTGTTAGTGCTAGTGTTACTGTTTCATAGGCATTAAAGAGCATCCTTGTCTTCAATTGTTTCTTCTTTTCATGATCATTGATTGCTGAGGTCTGTTTAGCTTCCCTACTGTTTGTAATTGTTGGTGTAAAACTGTACTGCATTGCACATTTCTTTCAAATTTAAGCTATTGTTCCTGAACCATCTGTACATCAATAGTTTGCTCCAGTTTATTGCTTTAAGATTTTGTTGAATCTGCTTAAATTTTTCCTTTTTAAAGTTAAATGTAATAATTGTAGTCATTGGTTTTCACTCTGAGAGAATCCAGTGGAGTCTAGGAGCACAGGATTCTCACTGTTCAGTGATCATTACACTCTGAAAAAAGTGTAGCAGATACTTTGGCAAATGAATTCACAATAAATAAACAATTATGAGTTACCTTCCTTGCAGAATGAGTTTCTAAAACCTGCTAATCTAACTCAGGGCGTCTGGTAGCTGGGGCCAATATTAGTAGTATTGGGTGCAGACAGGAAACACCCTCAGACAGAACGTCTGTCCTTCGCTGGGCCCACTTAAGCACACACCCTCACACAGACTCAAGGCCAGTTGGGAACTGCCAGTCAGCCTAACCTGCCTGTCTTTCAGAATTCAAAATTAAACCAGAATTGTAATTCATGTAGACACAGGGGAAATGAGAAAACTGTACACTGACCACAAGATTAGAGCTCAGGATGCTGGATCCATGAAGGGGCAGTTCTACTTACTGTGCTGCTGTGTACTTCATTCTGTTCCATTATTTCTGATGTTTTCCCATACTAAGTCAATCAAAGGTCTTTTGCTTTTCACATTAACATAAAGTCAGTTAATGAGGAAGTATAACACACTTCCATGGACATAGCTCTGTTGCTTCCTGTCAGCCATTCATCCACTCTTTGACTTGCTTAAACCAGTTGGAACCTATACTGGAGACAGAGAGGAGACAGAAATCAACCTCTTTATAGGATCTCAATTCATTGCTCAACATATTTACTTATTCACATGCTCACATCCATGCTAAATCAATTTAGAGAATGCAACCAGCCTAACCATCATGTCTTCAGGATGCGAGGGGCGAACCAGAATATCTGGAAAACAACCTCACATAGACAAAAGAAAAATTTTCAATAGAAAGTAGCCTCATTGGTATTCAAATAGCTCTGATTACTGCATCACTGTGCCTCTTGTTCTTACCCCAGTAAGATGTAGCTTATATCTCAATTGACCAAGTCTTGCATTTAAATTTTCTCTCAAATTCTTCTCTCAGATTCCTAACCTTTTGAGCTTGCCTTTCTTCTCTAAATAATGTGGATCTATTTATATCTTATTCATCTCAAGCTCAATGGTCTATCTTTTTGCTTATGATCTCTGCTGTCTAGCTTTACTTTAGAATTTGGTTTAGAGGAGTGAAGCAGGGCTGATTGCCATGGATATTGAGAATTCTACATCTGCCACTAACTTATTTGTGAACTGATGTGTTTGACATCTGTGACTGGAAGTCTAGCTGTCATAATTAAAACTGCTGATTCCAGGTGAAGTTTCAAAAAGAAATGAATTATTTGTCTTTTCAGCCTATGATTATGCTTTCTTTGCCTTTAACCTATTGTAGTACCACTGGCCCTATGCAGGATGCAATTTCTGATAATTTTATACACTTTAGACACTTGAGATATTCTTTATTATACTGTAATTTTCCAGCACAGTTATTTAAATATAGAATCTTTTGGAGCTGCAGTCTAATGTTTATATCGGAGAGCTGTTAGGATTGACATTTCACAATAATTTGAGTAATTTTTTTTACTATTTATTTCTTGTTTTTTTTATGACTGCCTATCACACACTGTTTTCCAGGATTTAAGATGGCCATACTGTTATGACATAATCTTTATCACATTGTATATCTGTCCATGAATGAGTGACATCTTGACATTCATTTTACTTACATAAAGAATCACAAGGTCAGTAAGTTTGACATACATTCTCATTTGTTCAGAGAGTCAGATACTGTCATTATAATGCTCAATTTTACTTTGTCCTCTTTTGCTAAAGAATTATTTTTTGTGCCTATACTATTTCTTTTATGCTGTTTATCCAGTGTATAATGATGTTTATTCTTCTACATTTCTTATTTAAGTTAGCATTTAAATATGCTATGTTTATTAATTTCTCAGGTTGCCCTTTAATTCATGGATAATGCTATTTTGTTAGGCTTCCAATAGGGATAGCCATAAAGTTCCTGGTAGCTTTATCTGTTGCTAGTCCTATGTGTGGCATGTGATGTCTAACTGGCCTTCCTGTAGAAAAAGGTGGTGGGCAACAGTTAGCATCCTAAACAAAACAAAACCAAAACATGTTAGTCAAACAGTGCAAAACAAATGCAAAAGTCCCAGACAAAAGGATGGCTGATATCGAAAATGACTACTGAAAATAACTATTAACTAAATAACTATTAATAAATAATAGCACTAAACTGAGTACTGCTAAACATTTTGTTGAAAAGGCAATCCACTCAGGAATTCTGAACATGCTGATTGTCGATTTTTTTATACTGGATGGTATAATGATGTTAATAACTGCAGTGATGTGGTAACTTCCAGTATGTGTTCAAAATAGTAGTTCCCAAAATGTCTTTGCAGTAAATAAAAACAAGACCTTAAAAAATTAGGTTAATTCAAAATCACTAGTATAAAGATATATTTATAATGTACTGTCACAAGTACGACAAAGAGACATTGGGAAGGTTTGGTGCAGCCACCTGTATAATATTTCCCGGCTGCAAAATTGATCAAAAAGAACAGACATGTTCACATTACTGAGTCCAAAACAGAACTGACTTGCTGTCTTAAAATGGCGGCCTTTAAATGCAAGTAGAGGAAATGATGTCATCAGTACCGGAACCGGAAGTGACATCATCGGTTGCCCCGGACTTCTCGAGAACGGTCTGCAAGGAATTGAGAGAGAGAATCAGTGCACTTCACTGCCCTCTGGTCAGGCGTGAGATTACTTTTATTCAAGCCCTTTAGTTGTCCCCTAAGCGTGCGTGTGTGATAGTATATATTGTAAAATATACTAATATAATATATATATATATATATATATATATATATTATAATAACATATCGTATATTCTATGGGCAGCACGGTGGTGCAATGGGTAGCACTGCTGCCTCACAGTTAGGAGACCTGGGTTCACTTCCCGGGTTCTCCCTGCGTGCAGTTTGCATATTCTCCCGGTGTATGCGTGGGTTTCCTCCCACAGTCCAAAGACATGCAATTTAGGTGCATTGGCGATTCTAAATTGTCCCTAGAGTGTGCTTGGTATGTGTGTGTGTGTATGTTCCCTGTGGTGGGCTGGCGCCCTGCCCGGGGTTTGTTTCCTTCCTTATGCCCTTTGTTGACTGGGATTGGCTCCAGCAGACCGGATATAATGGATGGATGGATGTATATTCTGTATATTCTATTTAAGAAAGGGCAGAGCAGGCTTTTCTTCCTTAGGAGACTGCATTTCTTTAATGTGGGTATTGACATCCTTCACATCTTCTACAACTGTGTGATGGCTGTGGTGTGCTGTGCTGGTAAGATCACCTCAAGGAAGGCCCACCAAATGAACAAGCTAATTAAAAGGGCAGATTCAGTTATGGTACCCACTCTGGTCCACCTAGAGGTAAAAGGAAAGGAAATATTAAAACAAAACTGAGTGCCACTATGAACAATGTCGATCATCCTCCCCCTGACACATTAACACTGAGGACTTTCAGCCAATGAATTATTCAGCAGATGTGTGTACCAGCAGCAGTACACTTGAATATTGTCTCACTGGGACTGGGACTGTCAAGTCAGGAGTTTTCTCTTTTGTTTTTAATTTTCTCTCCCTTTTTAATCACTGTGGTGTGTGTTCATAGTGTGTTCTTTTATATATTAATTAATCTATATATTTGTTATTTATTTTTTTAAAGAGCTTTTAAAAAAGACAGACTTCACCCTAGGGAGAAATATCTATTTATCTATAATTTCAAAAAAAGTTGAAGCAAAAGCTTATTTCACCTAAGACCTGCTCAGTATTTTAGGCACTACTTGCCCATAACAGTTTGAGATCTTTGTGTTTTCTTCATCGAAAATGACACATGTTACTTTTGCAAGTTTTGCTTTTCATTTTTTGTGTCTGCTTTAACAGTATGTAAGTGAATAACACTGCACACTCACAAAGAGAGTCACGCTGGGCCTGATTACAGGAGTTAAAATGATTCAGAGTTAGCCACTTTTTCACCTTTTGAGCTATGCTGAATATCAGAGTTGTATAGGTGATTTGTTGCAGCATTTTTATAACGTAACCGGATGGGCCGCGGAAAGTGAGGACACGTAGAGAATCAGCAAGAGATGAGTGTAAACCAGTGCACAGTGCTTTTATTTAAATTCAAAATCAAAACTGTTTGAAATAGAGCAGTTAGAAATCATCCAAAATGAATTAATAATTCATAAAATTAGTGTCCAAGTGGAGTTTAAAATCCAGAAAATAAATACTCCTTTAAAATGAGGTCAAAATCGGAGACCTTCTCCTATTAAAACACAATAAGCCCCAATGCTGTCTTCTAAAAGTGACATCTCCTCCGCTTACCCCATCTGGGTTCATTGCAGCCAGGGGAGACATCCTCCCGACAGGCACAGTCAACCAATAAATTCAGGCTCCATTCCCTGTTGCCTTTCCTTCAGCATGTACAGGCTGTCAAGCCACACATGCCTCTCCTGCCACTCACATTCGGCCCTTGCAGGTAATACAGTCAGTCGTGCCACTCCTGCTCCCTGGTGTTCATTCAACAGGAGTGCCATTCCTTGAGCTTCAGGCTCCTGCAACCCTGAGGCTCTCTCCCAACCACCTGCCTCCATTCTTCCCAACGCAGGCTCTCTGTCTGCTGTCTCTCTTTCCTTCTTTAACCTCCAATCACTCTGTCTGTCCTCAGTTCCTGTTCTGTCCTGTACTGTCGAATCTCGTCCTTTCCTTTTTCTGTTCTCTCCTTCTCTATCACTTGTGTTTCCTTTCGAGGGCAGGGGTGAGGCACAGCTGTGGCAATTACAGCTAATTAGGGTCATAAGCAATGATATATGTATTTATTTAAAATGTAACAGAGCTGCAGATTTCTTACCACAAATCATACAAGTATGAATACATACCTGCCAGAATCTATTCCACAAATAAAGAAGCACTTATCTGACAACTACATCTCCTTTCTTAGTACTTTTTTGTCATATTAGTTTTCACCTAGTGTATATTAAATTACTAACCAAATTGTAATTTTATTACTATAAATGCTTTTAAATTTTAATATTTTTTTTATTTTTATGTTGATGTAAAATTCTGGGGAAACTGCATTTTTTATTCCATCCATTCACAAAGATATTTGAATTGCCAGTTTTTATAAAATAATCTTTTTATGCAAAGAAATTTTCCTTTACATAAGTATTTACTTTATCTTGTTAATAAACATTATTAAGTTTACTGAGAGAAAACATTGTGTATTTTGCACCATGACAATGTTTTTTAAAGAATTATGAATATCAAGTACAATTCTGAATTTAGGAATGGGATATTGCAACTATGCTTCATCTTTTTGAAATGAGAGAAAGCCAGCGGTAACAATACACCATTTTCAAATGTGTTACCTTCACATGTTGGTAATCATTTGTCTTTAACGTGCCATTCACTTTTGCTTTTTAACGGCCTCCTACAGCTACTGTGTGTTTTTAATGTGATGAGTACATTACTTTCTAAATGGCACCTGCCATTATGATGGATTGTATTGTGTATAGTCATGCATTTTCACAGAATTTCACTAAGGAACATGAGGCTTCAATGGGCTGTGCTCAAGGACAGGCCTTTTGTAATTGGGAAGAGGGCTGATGGACTAGTTAATGATACAACATGAACATTAACATATGCATCAAAGACAAGGTCCTATTAAATCAGATATTCTAAAGAATAAGAAATTTAAGTTCATTTGAATTAAATTGCATGGTTAAACCTTGTAAGTGCATATACAGCAGGAAAAAAGGTAAAAAAAAGAAAAAAATGAACAAAAGGAACTTTTAAAAAACATGTGACATAGAGTGTGTATTAAGAATGTTGTGTGAATCACTTTATCACATAGGAAGCCAATGAAAGGGAGTGTAGCATTTGTTATCAGCAAGTCATTTTGGTGGCATCTTGCTCAAGGCTATTATGTGGATAACTGATGCGTAAAATACTTAGTCCTAATATAATGAGCCACAAAAGATTCTATGACTGATAATGTGATGAGCTGGATGGTTTGGGTGTGTATATACAGTATGTTATTCTAGTGACACTGGCACTGCAAATGGTTATTCTAAAATATAGCTACAGTGGAACCTCGGTTCACGAGCGTCTCTGAACACATACAAATTGGGTTAGACCAAAAAGTTCAAACTTTTGCATTTGTTCACGACCACACACTTGGTATACGAACAAGCCAGTTTCCCTTTTGGTTTGTGCAGGCCGATGATTTCCGCACTTGTTCGGTCTCTCCCTGTGCATTCCCTATTCAGCCAGCAAGAGAGAGCGACACACACAGACACATGTGTGAGAGAGAGAAAGAGACACGCACACATGCGTGCAAGAGACACGCGTGCGCGCGCACGAGAGAGAGAGACACGCACACACACACACACACACGCACGCGCACGCGCACGAGAGGGAGAGCGAGACAGAGGGCTTGCCACATAAGGCCGAGAAGGCAGTTAAAGAATGCACCGGGCTTGTTTTTACAGAGACAGATTCGAGCATTGTTTTAACTTCATTGTATTTAATGAAGACCTTTTTCTATTGGATTTTAACCTCCATTTCACTTCTGTTTACAGCGATCGGTTCGTAGCATGCATTGTTGCAATGTTACTTTTCATGGTGGTTTATTTAATTATGGATTTTTCAAATGTTCATGTTTTTCCCTGTGCTTAAATCTCATTAACAAAGTGTTTTTAGCGAGCGGATCGTAGCACTATAGCGCAAACTCTTGAAGTGTTAGTTTTCTCTGTTGTTCAAGGTTTTCTCTGTGTTATTCAATGTATTTAAATTTAGTTTACTATTACGCTGTGCATTCTATGGTATAATGAACTACATTTGTGCTTAAAAATGTTTTAAAAAATATATTTACATGCAGTTTGTACGGTCTGGAATGGATTAATTGTATTTACATACAATCCTATGGGGGAAATTACTTCGGTTCACAACCAAATCAGGTTATGACCAGAGTTTTGGAACGAATTACGGTTGTGACCCGAGATTCCACTGTATGTGCTAAATAAATTTTAGGCTATTATATGATAAAGAATTTTTTCTCAAAGCTCAGCTGGCAGTTTTCCGTTTGTTCTCACACATTTCATTTTATATTGATTGCTTATAATATAAATCAAGTGCAATGTAGATCCCTAGCCTACAGTTTATGCAAGGATATTTTTAATCCAGTCCTGTTTCCAACTAGAGTTTGCCTTTACCCTACTCCTACTAGCAGAGTAGACTTAACCTGCTTTAATGTTCTGCTATCTTTGGCTAAAGGTACATCCTTACTTATTGTCTGGCTAGCTACTTAGATAAAGCTACACTCTCATGCTTTGTTAAATGCTAAGTGTTGCTTCCCTCCGTTGCCTGCCCATCAGATATAGAATGCTGCCGCTCTGCTCAAACAGAAGTACAGACTTACTGACACTGAGTGCACATTGCAATCTCAGCCTTCCCAGGTACACAGTCTCTCTTCTTTGTATTCCTAACTGGACAGCCTCATTTTCCTCCACCTGTGGCACACTCTACTCCAATGGTTATAATTTGGAGCCCCAAAAAACAAAGTCCCAAAACTGCTACCCAAAATGTCCAATAGATACATCAACAACATTTATTTATATAGCACATTTTCATACAAATAATGTAGCTCAAAGTGCTTTACATGATGAAGAAAAGAATTAAGAATAAGACAACACTAATTATCATAGAATAAGAGTAAGGTCCGATGGCCAGGGAGGACAGAAAAAACAAAACAAAAAAACTCCAGACGGCTGGAGAGAAAAAATAAAAACTGCAGGGGTTGCAGGCCACAAGACCGCCCAGCCCCTCTGGGCATTCTATCTAACATAAATGAAACAGTCCTCTTTGTATTTAGGGTTCTCTTGGAAGGACTTGATGATGATGGTCATGTAGACTTCTGGCTTTTAATCCATCAATGTAGGACATCACGGTGCTTTGATTAGGTGGTGATGGTGCAGATTGCAACCACAGAAAACTGGGAAAAGAAACAAAAGAGAGAGTAGGTGTCAGTATGGATTTTAGAGCCACCACGAATAGTTATTATCATGAATTGAATATACAGAGTATCAGGATTAAATGAAGGTGAAGTTATCAGAAAGCCATGTTAATGTGTTTTTAGCAGTTGAATATTTACCGTCAAATTCCATCTAGATATAAGGACAAGCACATGATCTTTAGAAAATAAATGTTTTATTTATGTTTTTCATTAAGAGGGAAGCTCTGTTGAGCACATAAGGCAAAATGATTTCCTCAAAATAACAAGGCAATCCAGTACAATAAAGTTCCAATACAGTAATCCAGAGAATAGTCAAAAAATAGAGCAGAAGTTCATAAAAGCCAGAGTATTCAGAAAATCTCCTGCTCAGCAAAAAAAAACCAAGTAAACTCATTGACTTCCTAATGCATTCAATATGAACCACAAGGAACTGTGGGATACCCTCCGCCTTTATAGAATACTAGCTGTGTTACAGCCCATGGTCCTAGAAACTATTGAAATCGTCAGAATAAAAAAAAAAACTGAAATGTAGAGATGTCAGGTAATTGAAAGGAACTAATCTGGGCATCTCTCTCCTAGGAGGATTCGTTTTTGCTGACGTGCTTGCATCGCTTGTGCAGTAGCATCGGAAGAAAAAGTAAAGGGGATACTGTTTTGCCGCTGTTAGCGGCTAAGCGACTTTGTCTTTCTTCTGAGGTTTTGCTTTGCTGATGTTCTGGCCTTGCTTGTGTTATTAGCAGCTAAGTGAGTTTTCCGTTTCTTTGGCGGTGGATCCCTTACCCCAACTCCACCTCTCACTTCTGGGCCAGAGAGACACACAAACTTCCATGCGTAGATGTTTTATATATAAGATATGCTGTGAAGGGCAGGTGGCCCCACCTCCTGGGGAACCACAAACAGAACGCATGGAACGTATCAGTTATTCCTACATAGACAAAACCAAAAACCAAGTATAATGCATATGTTTAAAAGAAATATTAACACAAATAAAATAATCAATAATGATCAAAGATGTTCAACCCAGCCGGGGAAGAATTCTGACTGAGACATAGTACAACTTTTCTATCTATCAGCTGCTAAAAACAGGATGTCTGATCTCCCTTTTCTAATTTATAAAAGCAAAATAAATATCTAACTTGCTCATTGTGTTGTACAATATACAAAATGTCTTTGGCTGTATATGTGCACTTTGGCAAGTAGTTTTTATAAGTGAATGTTTTCCTGTTTATATTAAGTATGTTTTTAAATCACAATTTAATTCCTCTTCCCTCTTTTATGAGCTGTGCTACTTTGTCTGTGTCCAAGCATGTTTTTAACAATGACATTATTATTTACATCATTAAACAATATCAGACATTGGAAAATTGCATTTAAGCTCAATTGTCTTCTGGTAATCTATAGATTAAGGAAGTTCATTAGCAGAACCTCCTGCAATCAAATTAAGTAGGGATTAATTCTCTTTATCCATGATTAATTACCCACTCTGCTAGATGTTTCAATTAAAATGAGGTGACTTCATTTTTGTACATTTCTAAACACCATATACACCTTACTTCTAAAGCTGAAAGGCGTTCTGTTTCTAACTCATTTTAGGCTCAGCGTTAACATACATGTAAATTGTCACCCACTACTATTCTAATAATGATATTCAATTTAGCTCTGGGAATTCTTGCATGTTGGGGCTATATGGAGTAAGTAAAATAAACTGATTATTTATCAAGCTGATCAGACACATTGATTTCATTTTTATGAAGATTTATTAGTCCGGAGGGCGCCGGCCACACAAAGAGGGACTTCATCTGCATGTGACCTTCACCAGACATCAATTACCCTGAACAGAATCATCTGGCACCCTGAATTAAATTAGACGTTTGTAATGGCCTTTCTGTGGTCCTACTGACAAAGAAAGGCCAAAGATTGAATTTCAGCACAGGCTAATAATAGATTCTCCAGGTTTTAATGGAATGGAGTGGAGAGTCAATACGTATTTATGAAACATCAGGAAATGGTAAGAAAAAGAAAAAAACAACATATAAATTCTGCACAATTACACTAAAAGAAGACAAGTCTAAAACTGGATGGGCAATTGAACAAAATAGATGGAAGCCTTGTGTTAATGTAAACCTAGTGGGCTTGAAAAAGTCTTTTACAGACGTGCTGCCTGAGACCAGAAAAATCTGATCATTTTGGTGTATGAAATTCTGAGGCTGTTAATTCAATCAGACATGATGGGCTTTTTTGGGAATTTTACACTCAACTTATAAGGACAGCAATCTATTTCGATGGCATAAACTGCTAAGAAAAATGAGATGAAGCTGATAGAATAGACAATGCAATTTATTGAAGGCTTTGCATTTTATGTATTGTCAAACTTATGCCATCTACAGACCAGTGAGCATGCTGGTTTGCAGCTGTAATGTATATTGTTGATGTTTTTTAAAGGCTTATGTCTGGTGAAATGGATAATTTTCTGGTTAGCAATGTACACAAGTCAGATGTTTAAATTCTTCTCAACAAAGCCAGCCATTTAAATTACCTATAGTTGGGCATTAAGGTAAAACTTTTATCTTTCAGAAATTCCCGCAAACAATTCAACACAGAAATAAATTAAGTAATTTTTTTTTCTCAGAACCTGTTTTCCAATGCAGGATGGGAGGAAGCAGAGCCTGTTTAAACCACATCAGGAACTAGGTATGAGTCACACCTGAACCTGTCAGTCTATTGGCATAGACCGATTAGCGACAGATGTCTAGAAAGATCTTTGGTGGAATGCCTAAAAGAGACAGTAGAAAAGTGCATAAGAAGGAAATCTGGAGGTAAGAAAGGGAATGGATCAAAGTAACTTTAAAATTTTATACCATAAAACCCAAACTATTGGGCGAGCCCAGAACACTAGTAGGAAGTTTACCTAGGGACTTAGAAGAACAAAGTAAAAAGAAGGGCTCAACCGATAATCAATAGCAAAGTGTCTGCATGGGCAATTAGAAGTGGTGAACAAATCTAAATTGAGTATGTTGGTAAGTGAGGCTTTTAGATGCAAAAGTAATATTCTTAAAAATCATATTTCAATTAGAGAAAGTGAAAAAAGGAAAGTCACACTCCCAAACCAAATTAACTTGCATCCATCCATCCTTCCATTCATTGTCCTCCACTTATCCGAGGTCGGGTCACAGGGGCCGTAGCCTAAGCAGGGAAGCCTAGACCTCCCTCTCCCCAGCCACCTCTTCCAACTCCTCAGGAAGGACCCTGAGGGGTTCCCAGGCCAGCTGGGAGATATAATCCCTCCAGCGTGTCCCGAGTTTCCCCAATTGCCTTCGGCCAGTGGGGCATGCCTGAAACACTGCCCCAGGGAGGCGTCCAGGGGGCATCCTGACCAAATGCCAAAACCACCTTTAACTGACTCCATGTGTTTCCCGGATAACTGAACTCCTCATCCTATCTCTAAGGGAAAGTCCTGCCACCCTGTGGAGAAAACTTATTTTGGCTGCTTGTATCCGCGATCTTGCTCTTTCGGTCACTACCCAAAGCTCGTGGCTATAGGTGAGGGTAGGAACGACTGATCGACTTGTAAATTGACATTGCAATGTGTTAAAAGTTTCTTATAACATTGTTGCATGTAATACACAGGCAAGTTTTGTTCTATGAGTTAAAGACTGAATAAAGGATAGCAAAGAATGAGGGGACAAATGAGATGACAAAAAGGGCCCCATTTTAGCCAAAGTGGTTTCAAAATATGGCAATTAACACTAGAATTACCAAAGCCTAAGAGAAAACACGTAAATCCAGCCCACCTTAAATCCATTCACAGATCTCTGTCAGCATGTTTTTCCTGTAAATGTGCCAATTAAGACAAGCAGCAAGCAGCCTGCTATTCCATCCCCCCACCGTCGCAGAACGTTCACAAACTTCTCCCAGCTTATGCCTTGTTTGATTATCTGGGAGTGAAGTGCTGGAGTTTTACAGTGGAAATAATAGATCGTTATTTGGAACACATGCATTTCATGTGTATTCTGTTTCTACAGTAATCTGTGTAAACACATTGTTAAAACAGAAACTTTTTCCTATTTTAGTAATAAATGTTACAAAATGTAGGCATAAACTATAGAATGTGTGAAGCCTGAAGCACAAAGATCAAATAAACACTTTCACAAAAGGTTCAAGGATGATACGACAGCTTCCGTGGCCTTGGTCTGATTTGATGCATATGGTACACCCTACAGAGGTGGGAGTTCTTCTCTCAGCTGTAGCCTGATGTGATTGGTCATCACTCCTTCCAGAAGCTTCTCTTGAAACACATAGCTAGAAGGCTTGGTCCTAGGCTAATTTTGCAGACCGCATGGGGCATGTCTCCTGGTGGACACAGCCACCTGTGCATGGCCTAATCATGTTTACTCCTGGTTCTTTCCTGAAAAAAAGAGATAACACACTTTAAGACATCTAGAGCATCTCATTCTAACCCCTGGTCATTTCCTGTGTCCTTGTCCCAAATGTCAAGATGAGGTGAAGTAAACTGTGGAAATACATCTATAAACATGTCTTTACACATCTATAAACAGTGTACATATACACAGATGTATAAAATAAAGTTGTTGGACCTCACATTAATTACATGTAATTGTAGCAATCATTTGTGAGATGCTTACTCAAATGAACTGGTTATTTTCCCTTTTATTGAAAAACTAGAATGTTTTGTTTAACATTACCTAGTATTTTTTATTGTTATATATTTAAATCAGATAATATGATTTTTAAGTCAAAATGTGTTTATTTTTTCTGAAGCTTAAAGAAACGAATAGCAACAGTGGTGATTTCTTCCCAATCTTAATACCCAATAGCTTGAGCTAAAGATTTAAGCTCTCTCACTGAGATGCATGTGAAATCTTTCTAGAAGAAATAAATTAACATCAAAAGTATACACCAGAATACAAGGAAATGCTATAAAAATAATCTAAATAAAATACATACTTGAAAAATTGAGACAAATCAGTCCTTTACAGTTATTTTAGCATCAGTCATGAAATATTAAATGAACCCATTGTGAAGTGTACTACGCCAAAAGTAAACTGAATTAAATTAAAACAACATATTCATTGCCCATTCCAAAATACAGTATACAGTAGTTCAATTCAATGCATATCAGCTTTAAATATACTCTTTCTCCCTCCTTTTTGTGCTGTGTTATTATTTTAAGTCCAGGTTGTATTTATTATATACAAAAATGCTAGCGGTCATATATCTCAGGTGATACTGTTTTGGGTCTAAGCTTGTTCTGAAATTCACCCTTGAAATATACATATTAGCAGTGTTACCCAGCTTTGCCCGGGAAATTTCATAACACAATGGGTGTCAATTATAGCGTCGTCATTAATCAGGTGTATCAGAAGTACTGTAACTAAGTGGATTTCTGTATACAATACTTTTATTTTTTCCCCAAGGGCTAATATTATTGGCTGGTAGTGTGGTGTAGTGGTTAAGGCTTTACACTGAATAAGTCACTTCATGCATCTGTCCACCAATTAGAAAAAAAATATATAACCAATTGTATCTG
Source organism: Polypterus senegalus (assembly GCF_016835505.1). NCBI lineage: Eukaryota > Metazoa > Chordata > Cladistia > Polypteriformes > Polypteridae > Polypterus > Polypterus senegalus. Next base: position 119,291,575 of record NC_053164.1, read on the forward strand.
AAATGTTTTAAGTCATCTTGGATAAAGGCATCAGTAATAAATAATAATATTAGGTTACTAGAGATGCTTACTCTTGAGCATGCTACTGTATACACAATTGTCCTACATTCGATCAATTTCTAGTTTTTCTAGTGACTTGGCTTTTGTTGATTGACATTGCAGAACACCATTTTACAAATGTTTGTTCATTTAAATTGAAACGGGTAACCAGTAGGAATAATGTGGAATTTTAGTAAATTATTATCATTATTTGATGTTTATGATTATCACTTGTTATGCTTTTCATTCATCTATAGTATTTCTTTTCATGTTTTAAATTTTTTGTAGTCCTACTTTAAAGTCTATAGGTGTAAATGTACTGTATACACAAAGCAGTGCTTCCAGTGGATATATATAAGTGCCAATACCCTATATGTTACACTTTTGTATTAACATGAACATTAAGGACTGCAGAAAAATTTCCCAATTAGAAATTCATGTCCTACTATTTAATGCTGGGCATGCATTGTGTGATTTTCACATGATTTTAAGCCTGATTTGCAGTCACCAATTGATTTTTGGAATTAGCCCGAAATTCTGCTTCATTGGCCATCATTTTATGTGCAGTATGAGAGAGGCTGTGATGCTCGATTGCATCTAACGGTTGTGCTGTTGTATGATTGGAAGAATTTCTGCCATCTCAGAAATTTCAGTTGACTGTCTTATAGTGTGAACAATCCCTTGACCTGATTTTCTGATTTCAGTGTCAAATTGCAATGTGTATTGATCACGTATATATATTGTACATTAGGCATTGCTGTTGTTATGCTCATTTTCACATTTTTGATTTCTAAAACTCTAAATCACATATAGCTACATACATACAACCAGTTGTGTAGTCCAGGGTATACGCAGGTATACGGTGTATACCCACTTCTTATTAGGTCGTCACAGCCTATACCCACTTCTAAATCCCCCTGTTACAGATATACACTGCAGTGTAAAACAGGGTATACGCAGATATACTGCACTTTTCAGTCCACACACCATGACGGTCTACATCCACACTGACAAGCTGATACGCATTTATGTGTTGCAGGCACGTTCATTTTTTTCTGCCATTGTTGTCTTTTTTGGTTACATTTTGGGAGAACTAGCAATTGGTTAGGGCAAAAGGATTACACCAATCAGAGGCAGAGTAGGGCGAGACATGCTGCTCCTTTGCTAAACCGGAAAAAATATCCTTTGCCGCCACCTTCCTGTTGGTCCATTGTTACACACCAAAATATGTCCTCACGTGAAAAGTTAATATAACCAAGTTAATAGTGAAAATGAAGCGAACCATACAAACAAAAATTAGATTTCAGAACAAACGTCCTCGTGAAGCTACATTATTGCTACTACCAGCCGGACAGTTAGCCATGGCCCAACACCCACAGCCTCTCAGTCCCCAACCCCTGACGGTGGAGTCGCTAAATCTCCGATCGATGTTACAAATTCAATGGAAGAACGCGTCAACCATGGTGAGTACTTTATAATAGCAATATTTGTAAATTATGTTAATACAGTGTTTCTACAGCATTAACTAGCAGCTTTTTTATTTAGTTTTGTTTATTTTTGTTGTTCCAATTTGCTCATGCTGTGGCTAGTGTTAAGTTAGCTTCCCTGGCTTTCATTAGCATCAAAGCTACTAGCTGTCAACAATTTCCAGTTGGTTGCATTTTAAAATGCAGATATTTCAACCTGACTTTCACATCAGTGATTATTTTTGAGTATAGACAGATTAACAGGTGTTGGGGAGAGTTTATAACGTTACACTTACACTGTTTTCCCTGAGCACTAGCCGCTGTCCAAACGGCCCAGACACTATTTTTCCTGAGAAATGCTGATTTTACACTTGAAACTGTGTTAGTGTGTTGGTACCATTTTCACGCCAATAATTTTATGACTAATGTTGTTTTTTTTGTAGACACCAATAATGAATGGCCATTTATAATTATGTCTCTCTCTGGCCGTCACTATCTGTTGCAGATTAGATATTTTAAGACACTGTTTACAAAAGAATTTACTTTCCTCATGGACTAAGAAAATGTATGCATTATGCAGTTGAATCACTCTGTAATCTATGAACCAGACAGATCTGCAAAATCTGCATCTCTGGTTTGTTGAGCTCATGATGATCCTTGAAGTGAATGAAGTCAGGCAGCAGATGTAAATAGTACTGTCCCTTTCTAGTGGGAACTAAATAAGTAAGACTGTCACTATTAATAACAGTGCACTTTTTTCTTTTGCTGTGTAGGCCTCTAAATAATTTGGGGGCTAAATTTCCAGTATACCCTCCAGACAAAACTACACCATTGCATACAACTAAATGGCCAATGACAAAAGAATCACACTCAAGAGTAAATTACATAATTGCATCTCTGATTATCTTTGTGACCATTTTGCTTTTTTGAACAGACTGAATGTGTTCTTACTGTTTGAGCACACATACAACTGCCGACACTATCATGAAGTATAAGCTGTCACTTGACCACAATTTCTACAAATCACACAGTGCATGTATGGCATAAGACTGACACATTTCCCTAAGATTTGCCTCATCATGATCAAAGAGTAAGGTGTGGGGGGTTAGTATTCAGTGCCACAACTGGGTAGGTGGGGGATAACCAAGATGAGAGCCAGTACCCATCTAAGAGTGCTGTTAGTCTGCAGTGTAGTTAATAGCAAAAAAAACAGCACTTGTTAACCATCAAGCTTTGCTTCTTCCTTGAGTTTCTCTTTCCATTTTGCTATGTCTCTTTTTTCTTGTCTAGGACACCATCAGATCTTCATTCACCTGTCTACCCTATTATTTGCTGGTGCTATTTGTGTGGCCCATCAATTACTTCTGTTGTGTCCTCTATTTGCGAAAAACACACCCTCAAAGCAGCCAATAATGATGGTTAATTTTTAGCAATGGGAATCGATTATCAATAAAATTAACTACTTAATCAGATAAATGAATGTAATTGATCATGATAAATCATGATTAATCACATCTAACATTAAAGCATGTAATTATAAAATTAATACATTAATCATGAAGTAAATGCACACTGAATCACAAATTTAATGTAGAATCAACACAAAGGGATTAAAAAAAATTAATAGTTTAAACTTAAAGAATGACCTTAAACCTGAACTTTTACTAAAAAACTACTTGAGCAAGTACAACCTGAATTTGAATGCCTTCCTAAAAGGCAAGTTGAAAAAGAAGGCAAAAAGAAATTGTATTAATTATCATATTGGCATAGGATGTGAGACACAGACATATCAAAGTAAAAATTAAACGATCAAAACGATCTGTCAGTTGACTCTAAATGCACTGCTGAAGACTGATTTACTTCAGAATAATTAAGAATAAGCATCTCTTAAATGGGCATTTATTAGAATTTGTGTTAAAACTCCACAAATGCTATCCTCAGTTGTTCATCATCATCAACAACTTGATAATTATACTCCTACACAAGTGTTTTTGAACTGGTGTGCCGGGAAAATAGCAGTGTAATGTCTGGATCCTGACCTGAGAGAGAAACCTGTCTGAGGAGGATGAGACTACCTGGAGAAGGCGACATAAAAGCAGCTCTGTGATTGCACGCAGACTTGTCTAACCCCTCTGTACTGTCTTCCACTTCAATGTTAATGGCCCAGAATCACACCTCTCTTTTACTGTCGCTTCCCTCTACCCACTTGTTTGTTCTGTGCTGTTTGCACTCTCCGCACTGCTGCTTCTTGTCTGCACCCGTGCTGCAGCTGCCCCGTGCAAAAACACTTCCATTCCTGCACCTTCAACATGCAAACTCATCTTTCATGCTCCGTCCACTCTTTTTCCCAGGACTTCCTTCTCTCACACAAATATTTCATTTGTATAATGCACTGCACCTTCTGAAAGCACAGTGTTCAGTAGCTGTCCAGCCACATGGCTCTATGCATCTCCAGTCTGATCATTACAGCATTATTTTTTCATAATGTTAAAAAAAAAACAAGAAAATGGCCCATGATATGACAATATTTTTAACACGTTAAACAGGCCACATTAATTGCAAAAATTAATGTGTTAATTTTCCCTGGCCTACTAATTTTATTTTTTCTGGAATGTCACCAAATATCAATATAATCCATCATCACATTTTTTGATAATTTGGAGCATTTAGTTTTTCTGTTACGGGGGCAGGGAGGAGACTTTACCCTTAAATATTGATATATCGAAATCTGCCAAATTTCACTTTTTTCACGAAATTGGAAATGGTATTGTTCTTGGTGAATCAGTGAGTTAGTTAATGAGTGAGTCAGTCAACTTTGCATTTTTATATATATGTTTTATTTTGTATATATATATTGTAGGAGGGGAATGGGTTACCCGGCAAGGAATGAGGAATGTGTTATTTCCCAGACAAGAGGCCAAAACGGGGGAATAGATGGGAATGGCTGGCTGGATGAGGAAATAACTTTATGCCTAGCCAGACTAATATGTTAGATGGACCATCCCCCGTATGCCATGTGGCAGTGGTCCTCGTATGGGAACCCAATTGGGATACCTGCAAGGGTGCTTGGGAGATTGATTCTGGAAAGGCTATTGTATTGGGGTCCCTGAGGATCGAGAGAGTGCACTGTAGGGTAGGGTCCTTTCTTTTTTCTTTATGGCCTAGAATCGCTCCCTGGAAGATATGGCATTTCATCAGAAGCATCCCTGGGTCTGGCATAAAAGGAAGCCCACTGCCACAGATGACGAGTCAAAGTTGGAAGGCAGCAGGCGACCCTCATTGCAGGAGAGAATGATTGTGATTTAATATTTATTTGTGGCTTATTACTGGAGAGGTGATTGGTGGAATAAAAATCCTTTGTTTTATTCATTCAGTGTCTGGCGAGTTTAGTTGTTCCTGTACCATGTGTATGGAACAAGCAATTTAAAAAGCAAATAATAATAATGTTTCCTGTTTATTGTCAATTTGACAGGCCAGTGCTCTTCAGGTACAACCCGTCATGTACTAACACAACTATTTTGTGAACTGCATGTTTTATTTGCAAAGCAAAGTTTCTTTCTCCAGTGTTATGAAAAGGACTGTGATTTAAGCAACTCCCATTTTATTTAAAAATCAGTAACAGTCTCCTTTCTTGCTGTATGTTTTATTTGAAAACCTTTAGAAGCCACTTCTATTTTTCTCTCAATACTTGATTTACACATATTAAAGGAAAAGATAATACATAATACATGAACTAATTATATGTGTTATTTTTGTAAACTAAGAAATGAAGGGTTTGGCACTAAATCTTGGCACACCCAAGTGGAAAAGTTTAATAATAATGAATAAATAATATATGTGATTAAGATGTAACAGAGTAAAGATTTTGCCAAATACTTGAGAAGTGTCCTATTAGAAAGTCTCATTTTGGAGTATAGTTGAAAATTTCCATTTTGGAGGCTACTGTAGTTTTCTGTTATCTTGATTAAAGATGCTGCATTTCAACCAAGTTCAGATTTTTTATAAATGCCTGTCATGGCTTTCTTCCCATCTGGCATCGAATTCAGGCTTATGTGTTCTTAGCCCAGAGTATATCCATACCATGAGTCATTTAAACTATTGATTAAAAGTTAGGATCACTGCTGTCTCTGGAGACAGGACTGTCATTGCATCATAAAACGCTTACTATATATCATAAATGCTTATTATAAATTATAGCTATTAAAGTATTTTAGTATTGAGCTCTAATGTGCTTGAACAAAATAAAATTAACCAAGTTTCTGGGAATAAACAGAATACTAACTGTGTATTCTATAATACATAATAAGTTAAGCAATTTTTGTACTGTATTGTAATGTAAGACATGTTACACCCAGTCAACTGCTTAAAAACTTAATAAAGGAGAGCAACTGAAGACAAGAAAGAAGGATAAGGTTTAAAACTAGGCGGTAGCTTCTGAAAGCATAAACTAGCCTAAAAAGACCTCCTGTAAAAATTACTGTATACTGTAGAGTGAAGAAGGCGGTTACTACAACAACAACAACAACAACATTTATTTATATAGCACATTTTCATACAAAAAAATGTAGCTCAAAGTGCTTTACAAAATGAAGAATAGAAAAATAGAAGACACAATAAAAAATAAACATAAGTCAACATTAATTAACATAGAATAAGTAAGGTCCAATGGCCAGGGTGGACAGAAAAAACAAAACAAAAAAAAAAACTCCAGAGGCTGGAGAAAAAAATAAAATCTGTAGGGATTCCAGACCACGAGACCGCCCAGTCCCCTCTGGGCATTCTACCTAACATAAATGAAACAGTCCTCTTTGTGTTTAGGGTTCTCACGGAAGGACTTGATGATGATGATGGTCATGTAGACTTCTGCCTTTCAGTCCATCAATGTTGGTGCATCATGATTCTTTGAGTAGGTGGTGTATATAATTTTATAATTTGAGTACGTGGAATATAATGTGTACTAATATAATGATAAAGTGTGGGAGGGGAGGGCTCCCTAAGTGGATACCTAAACAGAACTATACTGAGGCTCTCTCTAACCTCTCTCTCTCTCTCATTTCTCCTAGGGCACGAAGTAGAAAATGGCCGACAGTGGGGTAACTCGCGTTGAAATCGTAATTGAGGAACTCCAAGCACTTGATGAAAAGATTCAGAAACTCCTGTCCCGACGGAAATACCTGAGAAATCTGAAGGCCCGGCTGTTGGATAAACCGTCCTTGCCATCTGGAACCGGCGAAACACCAACCCCGCGTTGTGCCGACCTCACCCCCGCGTCTCGTAGGAGCGACGCCGCTGCTGACCTCGGTGGATTTCAGCTATGCAGGCGGGGGTTCAAGGCCAGAGCACCTCCATCGGCACAGGCGAGCATTTTATCTCAGAACCGGTTTGACCCTCTACGCGTCCCCATTTCGCCTTCAGCACCTGGTGATGTATTAGTGGTAGGTGATTCCATCGTTAGAAACCTTAATGTCGCATGCCCTAATGCAAAATCGTTTGTTTCTTGTTTTCCCGGTGCTCGTGTCCGAGATGTAATGAAACGTGCGCCAGCAGTCTACGAGAAACACAAGGAGAGGGCAGTTGGATCAATCGTCTTGCATGCCGGCGTAAACGATATAAGGCACCGACAATCAGAAATCCTGAAGGCTGACTTCGCAGCTCTGATTAGAGACACGAAGGAGAGGACCCCATCGGCAAAGATCTTCGTCTCGGGTCCACTACCTCTCGTCAGACGATCCAACGAGTACTACAGTCGTCTGCTAGGGTTGAACAACTGGCTACAGGGTTTCTGCAAGAAGAAGGATGTCGGCTTCATCAACAATTGGAATCTCTTTTGGAAAGGCGCGTCTCTTCAAGCGTGATGGCCTGCATCCGAACAGTTTCGGCCCGGGTCCTCTCCGAAAACATATCGAAGGTAATTCGTTTTCTTGACTATCTATCTCTGCTCTTAACCCCTTCCGAAATAATACTGCTGTGCCAGGACATGATGAATGTTTAATAGAGTCTTCCGTTAAAGTTCACACCATTAATACTGTAATAAGCAATCTCAATGCACGTAGAAAACCTAGGAAATACGGCATAAACTCCAATAATCTAATTAAAATCACTATTTTAGAGGAACAATGTATTAAAACTATAAAACAGATCACAGATTAAACAAAAATATACACAGAGCGGCTAATAATAATAATTTAGTTCCTATTCCAAATAACAATAACGCACATAGTACTCATCTCTGCACCTCCGAAACATTAAATATGGCACTATTAAATGTCAGAGCTTTAACTAACAAAACGTTTTTATCAACGATCTTATTAGTGATAAAAATAGATCTTATTGCACTAAATGAAACATGGCTGAATTCAGATGCGCGTCAGTTTTAATCGAATCTGCGCCCGGATTACAGTTTTACTCATTCAAACCGCCAGGGAAAAAGGGGGGGCGGATTGGCTAACATTTACTCGAGCCGATTAAAATGTAAAGATGTCAGTTTTGGTAAGTTCAAGTCCTTTGAGTATCTCGCCGTTGTTATTCATGGAGATTCTCAAGTTCTAATACTATCCGTGTATAGACCTCCTAAATATAACGCGTCGTTTTTTGAGGAATTCTCTGACTTAATGTCAATTTTAATTACTAATTATGACACACTCCTAATAGTTGGCGACTTTAATTTTCATATAGATAATCAGTGTGATCTAAAAGTAAAAGAATTTATGAACCTCCTGGATTCTTTTGATTTGAGACAACTCATAAATCAGCCTACACATAAAGCAGGTCATACATTAGACTTAGTGATTACTAAAGGACTGAAAGTTGATATAAAACAGATCATTGATATTGGTCTATCAGACCATTTTCTTCTACTTTTTAATATAGAAATAATGATAAAAATCACCCATGAGAAGCATATTGTTAAAAACGCTTCTTTGATTCGCAGCAGCTTTAAAACTTACAAACATTTTAAGCAATCAGTCCGTTTATAGTGCCAGCTATAATAGCGAGGACAATGTAAATAGTAAGGTGGAAAGATTTAATTCTAAAGTGAGAGCTGCTGTTGACATAGTTGCACCTGAAAAGACAGTGAAAAAATCTTCTAGCATTGGTATACCATGGAAGACCCAAAGAGTGTCTGATTTAAAGAGAACATGCCGTAGAGCTGAGCGTCAATGGAGGAAGAGTAAACTTACTATCCACCACGAAATATTAAAAGTCAAAATAACAGAATACAATAACACTGTCCGTCTTGAGAGACGCTGCTATTTCTCTAAGATTATAAATAACAATGCTAGTAATCCTAGAGTCTTATTCTCAACAATTGATCGCCTACTAAACCCAGGTAGCTCAAAGGAATGCCTCCTAAGTGCTTCCAGTGAAACCTGTGAGGCTGTCGCTGTATTTTCAATCAAAAATTAATGATATTAGAAATAACATAGTATATCTCCCCAACACTAAGGATCCCCTAAACCCCAACATCCTGTTATAAACAAATTAAACTCTTTCACTAGGATAGATTTACCTGATTTACAAAAATAATATCTCAATTAAAACCCTCCACCTCGTCCTTGACCCGATACCAACAAGGTTTTTCAAAGAAGTATCAGGCGTGCTAATTGATAATGTTCTTGACATAGTAAATTCGTCACTAGATACTGGGGTCTTCCCAGACTGTCTTAAGACTGCTGTAGTTAAACCCCTACTTAAGAAACATAATCTTGACCCTCGCTCTTGAAAATTTTAGACCCATCTCTAACCTGCCCTTCTTAAGTAAAGTTCTAGAGAAGGCAGTCATTATGCAGTTAAATGACCACCTAAATAAACATGCTATTCTTGATAAATTTCAGTCAGGTTTTAGAACAAATCACAGCACAGAAACTGCACTCGTTAAAGTAGTAAATGACTTGCGGGTAAATGCAGACAGAGGCCATTTATCTGTTCTCATCCTCTTAGATCTGAGTGCTGCATTTGACACCATTGATCACAACATTCTTAGAAATCGCCTTAGTCAATGGGTGGGCCTCTCTGGCAGTGTCTTAAATTGGTTTGAATCCTACCTGACAGGGAGAAAATATTTTGTTAGTTGTGGGAATTACAACTCAAGACACATGATATCCAATATGGTGTTCCACAAGGCTCTATCCTGGGTCCGCTGTTATTCTCAATCTACATGCTTCCGTTAGGTCAGATTATCTCAGGGCACAACGTGAGCTACCACAGCTATGCTGATGACACACAGCTGTACTTATCAATAGCACCTGATGACCCGATTCTATTGATTCACTAACACAATGTCTGACTGTATCTCAGAATGGATGAATAGTAATTTTCTCAAGTTAAATAAAGAGAAAACTGAAATTTTAGTGATCAGCAATAATGGATACAATGAGGCTATTAGAAATAAACTGGATACATTAGGATTAAAAGTCAAGACGGAGGTAAAAAGCTTAGGGGTGATTGTTGACTGTAATCTGAATTTTAAATCACATATTAATCAGATCATTAGGACAGCATTTTTCACTTAAGAAACATAAGTAAAGTTAGACCTCTTTATCACTGAAAGATGCTGAGAAATTAGTTCACGCGTTTGTTTTCAGTCGACTAGATTACTGTAACGCACTCCTCTCAGGACTACCCAAAAAAGATATAAATCGTTTGCAACTAGTGCAGAATGCAGCTGCTAGAATCCTAACTAGGAAAAGAAAATCAGAACACATTACTCCAGTTTTGATGTCACTACACTGGTTACCTGTGTCATTCAGATTGACTTTAAAATTCTGCTTATGGTTTATAAAGCCTTAAATAATCTCGCCCCATCTTATATATCGGAATGTCTGACACCTTATATTCCAAATCGTAACCTCAGATCCTCAAATGAGTGTCTCCTTAGAATTCCAAGAACAAAACTTAAAAGAAGTGGTGAGGCGGCCTTCTGCTGTTATGCACCTAAAATCTGGAATAGCCTGCCAATAGGAATTCGCCAGGCTGATACAGTAGAGCACTTTAAAACACTGCTGAAAACACATTACTTTAACATGGCCTTTTTATAACTTCATTTTAATCGTAATTTAACTTAATCCTGATACTCTGTATGTTCAATTCATCATAACAACTATTCATGGTGGCTCTAAAATCGGTACTGACCCCTACTCTCTTTTCTGTTTCTTTTTCCGGTTTCTTTGTGGTGGTGGCCTGCGCCACCTCCACCTACTCAAAGCTTCATGATGCTCCAACAATGATGGACGGATTAAAAGGAAGAAGTCTACGTGACCATCATCATCATCAAGCCCTTCCGTGAGAACCCTAAATCCAAAGAGGACTGTTTCATTTATGTTAGGTAGAATGCCCAGAGGGGACTGGGCGGTATCATAGTCTGGAATCCCTACAGATTTTATTTTTTCTCCAGCCGTCTGGAGTTTTTGTTTTTCTGTCCCCTGGCCATTGAACCTTACTCTTATTCGATGTTAATGTTGATTTATTTTTTATAATTATGTCTTTCATTTTTCTATTCTTTAATATGTAAAGCACTTTGAGCTACTGTTTGTATGAAAATGTGCTATATAAATAAATGTTGTTGTTGTTGAATACATTTGTTGTGGGCTTGGAATGGGGCTCACCATTGCTGCTTCTCCTTTATAATGGCAAATGAAACTCTGATGGCAAGAGTCTTTAATGTCAAAGCAATGTTGTTCATCTCGGTTCCTAGAGGGCCAGAATTTCCACAGAATTTTGTTCCAGTCCCATTCTTAATTAGTAATTAATTACTGCTGCTAAGGAAGCATACTTCTTTTGCCTTATTTTGAACAGATTTTTTTTAAATTCAGGAATCTTGTTTGTTATTTCTTAATCAGCAGATAAACAATAATGAGATGTAAAGGAAACCGACAGATGACCTTGGCCCCATTTACCTCTGTAAGCCCATCATACAATAGCTATTTGAATAAAATACTTTAGAGAAAAAAAGTAAAAGTCTGTGAAATATCAGTTTGCTGAGATAAATATTTTCAAAAAATAAACTCAGCAGTTTTGCGAATGTCTGGTGTGACTAAATTAAGACTACTAATAAGCCAATGAACTGAAGGATAAATTTGGTATTTATCAAGTTATTTCTTCACAATCATAGGGTATTATTAATTTTCAACATGAAACAATGTTCTACAGTTCCTCTGTAGGTTACTTTTATTATATGAATTTTGTTTTTTGGGTGCTCCAGATTCCTAACACATCTTAGAGATGGTTTACCAAATTAACTGGAAACAAAAAATTGACAAAATATGAGTGAGTTTGGGTGGGGCTGCATGCATGTGCTAGATTTTGACAGACTAGTGTTCATTCTAGGGCTAATTCCTGACATGTGGCAGATGAATGATGAATTGAAATACATGCAATTAGCATACTGTGACAGGCTGATATTACTCACCTTAAAACTGAGTAAAATCTGACCTAGCAAAACAATCTGTTTTCAACCATTTGTTTTCAAATTCTGTTTTATCTTGTTCTTGGGAAAGGCAGCATCTAATCCTTAGGAGAGTTACATATTGGGATTTAAGCAATATATAGCCAACAACAAACCTATATATATATATATATATATATATATATATATATATATATATATATATATATATATATATATATATATATATATATATATATATATATATATATATATATATATAGAAAACTTTTACAAGTGTATGAAATGTGATTTTATTTTATTTTTCCTGCCTAACCTTAAATACAGATGACAAAATGATTACATCTGCTTTTCATACCAAGGTTGTGGCCAGTGAACTCTTTCAAACAAGCCATGAAAAGCCACCATTTCAATATATAAATGCTCAGGTAATAATGCTCAGCAGCATAACAAATGCAATAATACAAGGTTTATGCATCTACCTACCCAGGCAAAAGGTCTCAGTCAGTAAACAGGTTTGAAAATATTCATTTAAACTCTCTTTTGTTTGGAAAGCACCATTATGTCACTGAAAATATGCTGATGTTTGACAGACAACTTGTATTTTTCATCTCAATCTGAATTAAACGTCTAATGAAATATTTTTCCAATATATTTCTAATCTTTTTTCATATGTTCATGAGCTGCAGGATATCCTGTAATCTTCTTATATGAAAAATTGCTTCCTATTTTCACAAACACGTAATATATATACAGTACACTATATTGTGAGAGCAGGAAATGTTTTTTTCAGTGAGCAAGATTAGGTTATCTTTCTGAGATAGATAGATAGATAGATAGATAGATGTAATAACTTTAGAAAATGAGGGATACACAGTACATATACTGAAAGCATATGTTTCTACAGAAGAAGTTATTAACTTAATAAAGAATTTGATACCCCATTATATTTAATGACATATCCCAAAATGCTGGGCAGGTTCAGTTGCCTATTATTTTTATTGCCATGACCTGAAGGAGAGCTAAGTGACTTTAAAAGAGGGTCAAGGTAGGTTTCACAAGAAATTCAATGAATGCTCGTCCTGTTGATTGTTCACATCAAAATGTGGTTAAAGTGATAATGGAAAGTTAGAAATAAAGACATTATAACCAAAGAGATACAAAAGAGACAAACAGTGGTTTCTTGAATAGCAGAAGAAAATTATAAGGTCAAAAGAGACATCCCTCATCTTCTTCTCAATAAGTGGACAAACACATGTGTACAGAACAAGAAGTATTGCGGCCGAAAATGCTTATTTCCAACAGTGAATTCTTTTGACACCTTAAATATGGTATGGGGGACCTTTTACTTGTTTATTTTAATTTCACTCATTCCCTCATAGGACCAGCAAAAGTAAGTAAATATAAAGAGATTCTAAAAAGTCATGCCAATTTTATAGCAAATCATTTCTGTCCTGGTGGCACTCATATCTTAGAGGACAATAGTGTCTTCATCCACATGGCACAAGAAGTCAATAAATGGTCAAGAGAGCAGGCCAATGAAGTATACCATATGTTATGTCTGTAGTAGTCGTCAAATCTCAGGAAAAGTTAATCTCTGGAGTAAAGGGAATGTCTTTCTCTAATGGGTTGGAATGAAGTAAATCTTTTATACTGAACAGAGAAGGCTATGCAAAATCCATTCCAGGTTTTGAAAATTCTCAGCATCATTAATTAAGGTAGAATTCTTTAAATCAAAAATGGTGAATCATTGGTGGAAATTAAGAAAATGTCAAAACGGAAGATGGGTGATGCTTCTTTACACAAATAGGGTTAGAAATCTGGAACAAATTAGCAAGTAAAATAGGTAAAGTGGAATCTTGGACAACCTTTAAAGTCTCTTAATGAGATATTGAGACAAATTAGCTATTAGTAAACAAACCTTAATGGTAGTTAACAAAGCTTAATGGACTGAAGAGTCTATATGCATTTTTCTGACCTTGTTTGTAGACTTCAGAGAGCTCTCAAGCTGTCTCCAAACCCAGAATGAACCCAATTAGGAGTAAGCAATAAACACAACAGTAAATACAAAGAGAAGAGAACAAGGCACCAAACATAAAGGAGAATAATTAAACATACAGGTGCTCTTGGCAATTTTTTGCTTGCCTTTTTTATCATGTTGTACTAACCTACTTCAATACACCCTAAACTGAACTCCCTTCTCATCTCAAATAAAACCTTCTGTCCACTCTTCCTAATTTCTCTTCCTCATACCATCTGAACAAATCTCTGTGTCTTCTCCCAAATCCAAGTTCAAAAAGCCATTAAAGGGCATTTTAAGCTCCAGTTAATGACTACTTGTTGGAGTCCCATTAGAGGCTACCCCCTGGCCTGAAGATGGGTCCAGTTGGATGAAAAACACCAGACTAGAGATCATCATATTGACTATTTTTTGTTGTGTGGTAGGTGCAGAAATGTGCTGTAAACAGCGCATGCTCCCAACCTCTTGTCTCATAACAAAAAGGAAAATTACCTTTGGTACCTCTAACTACTTGACCCCAACTGAATGACTAGAATATGCTATCACAGTCCTTACATGAGATTCCAAGAAACAAATTCTCTTAAAAATGGTTCTGCACACTTGTATAATCTCTAGGCCTTCAAAAGGACCTAGGACCTTAAAGGGGGACCACATAAAACTAATGAAAAATATGAAAAAAAAACTTGATAGTAATATTTAGTCAAATTCACATTATTCCTACTGATCATCAAATTCAATTCAAAAGAATATATTTTCTTGTAAAAATATGATTTGTAATGACCATTACCAAAGGCCAAGTCACAAGGAAAAGCAGGAATTGATCTAATGCAGGAAAGTTTTATTCATAGAAAATTGTGTATAGCAAAACCCTGTAAAGTCTGAGGTTATAGGTTAAAATCCTGCTACTGACACTATGTGACCATGAGCAAGTCAATTCACATGCCTGAAAGAAATGTAACCAATTAGTGTAAGTCACCTTGGATAAAGACCTCGGCCAAATAATAAATAATCATTAGGTCACTGGAGTTGCTTACTATTGAACAAGTTATATACAGCTGCACATCAGCAAAACATTCCAGCATTAGATCAATTCTTGAATTTCATGGTGACTTGGCCTTTGTTCCTGGTCATCACGAATAGTACTTTTACAGGAAAATGTATTCTTTCAAATTGAAATGGGTAATTTCCAGTGGAAGGTTTTGAAATTTAAAAAAATGAGTATTGTGCGCTATTTGATATATCTTAATGAAAAATAAACTTTCTTGGCAAATATTATTAAACGATAAGTGTGTCAAATTTAAATAAAATCGCTGGAAGCCAAGTTGTTTCATGCGGACAATCAGACATGACAAATAGGCACAACTGAAATAGATAGGTACCCTACCCCAAAAGCATGAAACAAAAGTTTTGAATTTAAGTTTATTCTTAATTATTAGAATTATTTTTGGTCAATGTCAGCAATTTAGAGATCCCCCACAGTTTGACAAATCATCCTTTCAGGGAAGGTTATGTGTCCTGGTTGTAAAGACAATTGAGAGTGTTTGCGGATTTTTAATAGTTAGGAACAATACAAAAATTAAACTTTGCTGGTGTTGCTTTTTGTACTCTTTTCTACCATATAAAGAAATGTTATATTTATGGTATGAATACTTTTTCCTAGGGACATAATCAATTATTTTAGCTCTTTTTCAGTAAGGCACAGATACAGCAAATGATAATGAACTGAGCTGTACAGTTAAGTCTATAATATCCACTGTGTCATTGTATGGGATTAAGCCACAAACTGAATTCGTAGTGTTATGCAGTGGGCACTTGACCTCAATGAAGATGCATTAGAAAATATGAATGAAGAATATCCATCCATCCATCCATTATCCAACCCGCTATATCCAAAACTACGGGATCATGGGGTTCTGCTGGAGCCAATCCCAGCCAACACAGGGCGCAAGGCAGGAAACAAACCCCAGGCAAGGCACACACACACCCACCCACACTAGGGACAATTTAGAATCGCCAATGCACCTAACCTGGATGTTTTTGGACTGTGGGAGGAAACCGGAGTACCTGGGAGAAACCCATGCAGACACAGGGAGAACATGCAAACTCCACGCAGGGAAGACCCGGGAAGCGAACCCGGTCTCCTAACTGCGAGGCAACAGCGCTACCCACCGTGCCACCATGCCACCCATGAAGAATATTCATACTTGTAATAATGATTCAAGTTTGAAATTTATGGCAAAAGTCCTTTCCTTTACATTAAAACAATCAGTCTGGTTCAGTTTTCATTTTTAACCACAGGGGAGTTGTTACTATTTCAATGGATGTAAGAGAATTTTATCAGTAACGTGAGCTTATAAATCCATATATGCTATACAACATAACCCTCTACAAGAGTACATTTAGCTCCTATTTTAAAAGGAATCGTCTCGGGCATTTCAAATTAGAACTTAAGCACTATCAATGAATCCTAATCTGTAAATAAACAAATATCAATGTTCACTGTCTGTAGATATTAATTAGAGTTATGCCTTCAAATTACTACTCTACGTCCATCTCAGATTTTTCTGTCTATTGGTTCATGTATTTCAAACATAACTGTAGATTGACAATTTATATCTTAAGGTCTATGCAAGAGCTTTATGCAGAAAACTATGATCCTTATATTTAGCAGTCTCTCTTTGTCAGCATTACTAAAAATGCTTCGGTTTTTATCTTCAATGTCAGACACCACCCTACAGTTCTTTATAAATATAAAACCAGAGGTGCAGAGAATAACATATTCATAGAATATTATTTATTTTTGTGCTACTGTTAAACATCTTAGCCATTAGGTTACATTCCCTTTTGTCATATAACATACATCTATTACAAAAAAATTATGTTAAGAAGAACACCTTTAAAATGCTTGCCATTTCTTCAGTGCTATATGGAATAATGCCCCTAGTACAACTGGTGAGCAGGCTGTTTTAACCTCATATCAATATCTTGGAGCATGAAGAACATGTATATTACCAAGGTGATTAGACGGAGAACTGTGCAATTGAAAATTTTAATTACATTTTAGAATGTGCTTTATAAACATTATTAGTAGGTACAATGAGAGAAAATCTCCGAACTCTGATCACAAAGAAATCCAGGTCACAATTCCCAATATTTTCTGAATATCTTTATATTTTTTATTAATTAATGTAACAAATGCAAATGCACACAGACATGCAAACAAAATCATAAAAATGGCAAGGCAGACATTTATTTCATAACAGAAAGCAGTGGTATTAACAAATTTGAAACTCATATTCATGCACTTCACTTGACTTATCAGTTTTAGGTGCAAACATTCTTCCCCTAAACCTTTTACTCAAGACTTGGATTGTTTTGTACACTGACAGGATTTTTAGACACTTATTTTTATCAAAGACTGCCTGGACATACAGGAACATTTGATGGAAAAAGTGTTCCAATGTAACTTAAATAAACCACAGAGAAAAGGAATGCATTGACAAAAATGCACACGCACAAAAAGCAAAGCATCTGCTCACTCTCCATAACTGTAATTGCAAATTTGTGAGCAGATATTTTGAAGGAGGCCGCTGTATGATAAATGAGCAGCTTCCACCACTTGGTCAGATCCATTTAACACCTGACATAAGATTTGTTTGAAGGTATGAATCACTGATAGCATTCAAATTGAAACTTTTTGATGGGGATAGGGGAAACCTGCTGGAGACGAATAAATTTCAAAAAAAGCAATAAGATTCTCCTCTATGGGAGAAGAGCCAATGTTGGTATTATTAACAACTAAAAAAATAAGGCAAGATGAATGCCTATTCATTTTTTTTCTCAGTGGGGCAAAATCTAACATTTGATTTATTTGAGGGGAGTGTTCCTGCTTTCTTTAATAAGATGTAGTGTGACTGGTTTACAAAAGATTCTGTGAGAAATATATTTATTAGAATATCTATTTCTTTTCATGATATGACAGTGTCTAACAAAGAATTGATGCTCCTGTTAAAAAAAGAGATAACATATTGTGACACAGACCAATAAAGTAAGTTCAACAGAAAATGTTCCCCTTTTTTGAAAAAGAGTATTAGGTTCGTAAAACCTCTATAAATATTTTGTGATTTTTAAATAAAAATTGCTGCAGTTTTGCTATCAGCTTTCTTACTAATGATGAAGGTAAATTTGAATTGTGAGTTGGGATACACTTTTCAAAAATCACAATTTTGTGTTGGTCCATTGGGAGAATGGCTTTCTCAAGCTTCCTGGGCTGAATGCAAATATGGGTCACTAGCTGAACAAACCGTTATTAACATAATAGTTGAATAAACTATCCAACCATAAAAATAGAATAAATGTCTGTCTGTACATCTGTCCAGTTCCTATATCCTTGTCATTCCAAAAGAAGGCAGATCACACACACTTTTAGTAATAAAATGCATTGCAGCTGTCATTCCTACAGATGGTGCATCGCAAACATTGGAATGACAAATGCAATGCGTTTTATTACTACATTCATTACAAAATACATTCCAATAGATGGTGTACTGCAAATGGTAATGCTGAAATCTACATCGAGTAATTCGATTTCAATCTGTTTTAAATGGCTAGCACTTGGATTGCAGGGGAACTGGTGCATTTCCTGGCAGCAGTGGGCACAAGTAAAGAAACAACATTGACCAGAGTGCCAATGTTTATTTGAATAATTTGTTTCATATAAAATATCCATTCATCCATCCATCCATCCACTATCCAACCTGCTATATCCAACTACAGGGTCACGGGGGTCTGTTGGTTTTTGAGTTACCCAACTACTTTTTTTTTACTTTTTGATATGTTTAATTTTTCTTTATATTCATACACTCATCTTTAACTTTGTTCTCATTTAAATGTACAGTAGAGTCTCGCTAATCCGACATAAACGGGCCGGCAGAACGTCAGATAAGCGAAAATGTCGGATAATGGGAGGTGTTAAGAAAAAGCTTATTAAACGTCAAACTATGTTATAATTTTACACATTACGAACCTCGGTTCATGAACGTCTCTGGACACTTACAAATCGGGTTATGACCAAAAGGTTCGCCAAACTTTTGCATCTGTTCACGACCGCACACTAGGTATACGAACGAACCAGTTTCCCTTTCGGTTTGTGCATGCCGATGATTTCCGCACGTGTTCAATCTCTCCCTGTGCATTCCCTGTGCAGACAGAGAGACAGAGCGAGAGAGAGACACAGACAGACACATGTGCGTGTGAGAAAGAGACGCACGCACGCACACACACACGAGAAAGAAAGAGAGACACGCGTACACACACATGCGCACGAGAGAGAGACACACGCACGACTGAGAGACACACACAGGCACGAGAGAGACACACGTGTACGAGACACACACACACAAGCGCGCGCACGCAAGCACACACACTAATGAGAGTGACACACACAGGCGCACACACACACACACACACACGCGAGAGAGATACAAACAGGCACACGCACACACCACGAGAGAGGGCTGGCCACATAATCATGTTTTACAACAAAACAACAGAAATATTTAACTGGAAAAATTAACTTAGCAACTAAAAATAGACTTGCAGTTCTTGTTGCCGATTGATGATTTTTTTTTTGCGGTGGGATCTCGGATAATACAGAATGTTGGATAAGCGAAAGTTGGATAAGCGAGACTCTACTGTATTTATGATTCTTATTGTTATACGTAGTTGCCCCTATACTTCATATTTATTTCTATATTACTTCTGAAACTTACTGTTTGCTCTTGAATATTGGTGTTTTTACTATTCCTGGTTACCCCTACTCCATTTTGAGTTGTATTTTTTAAAAAGTAAGATTATTTAACTGGCCTCTTGCCCTATTGTACAATTCACATAATCACATAAGATTTTGGTGAAGCAAATGAAGATCAAGTAAATTTAATTTTTAATGGGTACAAGGTCAAAAAGAAGTGGAGAATAGGATTACCCAGAATTACATTTATATTACCTGTACTACCCATCTAAGATGGTTTGAAGTCTAAATGATCAACGAATTTCCCATGTTGTCTATTTGGTCTGGTATAATAATACACATCTGATCCCATTCCCTCACAGCAGCTTTTTGATCTTCGAATAGAGACAGCTGTTTTTGCGTGTTCATCTGTGTCATTGTTGAATTGACTACTCCTATTGTCTAACTGTTTTGCTTGGAAAACTAAGTGGTGGTCGCAACTGCACTCTAACTAACCTAGTCATCTGCAGGGCTTTGGTATCCTGATGTTATGAAGTTATTATTTTTTAACATTATAGCTATAAATTTCATTAACCTGTCCTGAGTGAATGCTAGAAAGTCACCACCATACTGCTGTTACCAGTATATAATGTCATTAATACCAAATTTCTTGTTTTTAGAAAATTATTTATTATTTTATCATCATTTATGAGTTTTTTGTATCCTTCTTTTACAGGTTTTCCCTATTTTTATATTTTCTTTCCAACCCTAGCGGCCAGGAAGACACACAAAAACACACACACACACATACACACAGACACTTGTCATTTTATTAAGGTGAATATATACAGTATGTGTGTATATGTTTACATGTATCTCTATATAAAATCTAACATCTGTCTGTCTGCTATTCATAAGAGAACTACTTAACGGACCTAGATTGAGTTTATTTCTATAATTTGCTTGAACTTCCAGTTAATTTTGCTACTTCTCTCATCGCGTTAAGAATCAAAGTTCGCTTGCAGGAGCAATATGTTTGCAGTAATCTGAGACAGAGGCTGCGGGCCAAGGGGAGGGGGAGGCGTGAGGTCAACAGTGAGGAGTCGGTCCATCTCTACATTTTGAAGTGTAACTTGCCTCCGCTTAGCTAACGATACCTTTTTGTTTATTGATTTTTAAAGTTTGACCTATTTCACAACTACGTGGGTTAGCCTTGGGGAATGGCTAGTGCATGTATATAGTTCCCCCAGATCAGTGATAGCAATTCCGGTTTCTGGGTGTCTTAAATCATCCCCAATGGCGACCTTGGTCTGGGGTACCGCTGTGGCCGTTACCAAGACTTTGTGACGGTCGTGCCACTCCTTTAAAGGATTAATATGCAAAATTTGTATGGACTTCTGTCACCTTATAATTCTAGATTTATAATTCACTGGGCACATACTGTATACTCTTCTATCACTGCCAGACTTGCCAATCGGCCCGAAATTTCTGTGGATCGGATGGGATCAACACCAGCACACGATCCCCTTTCTTAAACTCACAGGTTTTACTCATTTTGTCATAATGACATTTTTGTGCCTCCTGCTCATGCTGCTGATGTTCCACCACAATACAGGACAACTTGGCAATCTGTTCTTGCAGTGAAATGACGCAGTCAACAAATCTCCCCTCATAGGGTGTCTCACGAGTCCCGTCTATTCATCCTGAAAACCGTCCAACATCCTGAGTGGTTGGCAGCCAAATAATAGTTTGAAAGGGCACACACCTAATGGATGCTTGCAGGACCTCCCAGAAAGAAAACAGGAAGAAAGGCAACACCGTGTCCCAATAGGTTGGATCATCATGGGCCACCCACCACATCATATGTTTTAGGGTTTAATTAAACTGTCAGGCCTTTCGTCTACGCATAATAAACCGTGGAGTGTAACTGCTTAATGTTGAAACTTTTGCATAGCTGCTTCATGATGTGAGACATAAAGGATGTGCCCTGATCAATGAGGATCTCGCTAGGGATACCAATATATGAACATATCTGAGAGCGCTTTTGCAATAGTCCGGGCGTCCTTACGTCGCTACTTCTGGGTATCTTGTCGTACAATGGATTAACACAAGCATATATTGAAAACCACTTTTACTCCTGGGAAATGGGCCAACAATATCTAATCCCACCCTCTCAAAGGGCATGTCTAAAATAGATGTTGGTACCAGGGGTGCCCTGGCAGGTCTGTGAGCGGAAACTATTTGACAGTCGGGACATGCCTTACAAAATTGCTCCACATCCTGGCCCATATTCACCCAATAGAAGCGTTTCGAAATTTGTTCCCTCTTCTTTTCCATGCCAAGGTTTTCATTCGGGTCTGTATTGATTGACTGGTCTGAGGAGGCTGTTGGTGTGTGGGACAGCGTGGAAAAATTTGTCAGCTGTCCCAGGTCTTCACTTGAGGATTCATCCCCCAGCTTGTTGGACAACTCCGGGTCAATTTCAAACACATTTCCTTGACTAACAATATTTGCGGCAATCCCCTCTCTATCCACTATGGGGGAAGATGGTCTGCAGGTGGCCAAGACCCGTGGAAAGAGGGCATTCCTTTTTCTTATTAGGAGTGGCCATTGTGAGGTGTCTGATATAGCAGTCCAAACCATAAAGTTCTTCCCTTTAAATTTCAGAGAAAGTAATATAGTCTCATATGTTTTAATGTCCCCATGGACGCAGCAAATGTTCACTTTGTCTGTGGTCTTATAAGGTGTCTGCTGGAGCAATTTTCCTCCTTTAACATCTTGGGGGAAACTGGCAAGTTGTATAACTGAGCCAGACTGAAAGCCATTGCTTGTGCAGGTAGGAGGTGGCACTCCCGAGCCAGATATCCCACTTGATCACAGTGAAAGCAGTTGCGTTCAGTCTGCACTATGGTGCTCAGACTATGGCGTATTCCACCTATGGCGCTGGTGACCCTGAAGGTCTGTGCTGGCTGGATCGAAATCGGGGTCAAGCCTGGGTAGCTCCATTGTTTCCAGGTGGCTTGTGCACCCTCTAGTCCACAGGTCAGATCCATCAGCGAGTAGACGTCGTGTTGTAGCATTTGATCACAAAGGCTCTTGTCTATGCCTGACAGAACTGCATCAGTAGCAAGCTTCTCCACAATGTGCTTGAAAGGGTCACTAAGATCCAGCTTTGGTCCAAAAAGACTTGCATCTGTCCTTGTACAGGGCGATCCAGATCACTATGCCACAGAAAAAACTGGCGCCCCTTGGTCACCGGGCTCACAGCCGTGCAGAGGAGGATCTGTTGCTTCAAGAAGTCATAATCATCAGGCTTTTTGGGGGGAGATTTCGTACAGTTTGGAGGGCTTCTCCATTCAAAAACGGGTACAAAATAGCTGCTCAGGCTCCCCTATCTCAGCGCATCAATGTTGCCTTAGGTTCAAAGCAGAATAGGAAACAACATTTATTTATAAAGCACATTTTCATACAAATAATGCAGCTCAAAGTGCTTTACATGATGAAGAAAGAGAAAAAGAACAAAATAAATAATTAAAATAAGGGAACACTAATTAAAATAGAATAAAAGTAAGGTCCGATGGCCAGGGTCGTCTGAGGGTCACTCTGGGTCATCTGAGGGAGCCATCTTTGGCAGCACATTTCGTGGTCATGCCAGGGCAGGGGAGGCCGCCGGAGCCTTATCTTGCTCCGGGGGTTGCTGCACTTCTTGGTGATCCATCGTTGCAAGGACTGCACTCCTGATACCATGAGACACGTGAGTCACTGTCTTGCAACTAAAAACATGAGGCTGAGTCTCAGTACTTTATTCATCTTGAAACAGGAAAAGCACAGTTATTTATTGCAGTGGGATCTACCATATGTATATGTATATACTCAATGGCCTGTTTATTATATACAGCTTACTAGTGCTGGGTTGGACCCCCTTTTACTTTCAGGTCTAACATAATTCTTTGTGGCATAGATTCAACAAGGTGTTGGAAAAATTCTACAGAGATCTGAGTCCATATTAACATAATAGTGTCACGCAGTTGCTGCAGATTTGTCGGCTACACATCCATGATGCGAATCTCCCATTCCACCACATCCCAAAGGTGCTCTATTGGATTGAGATTTGGTAAGTGTGGAGGTCATTTGAGTACAGTGACCTAATTGTCATGTTCAAGAATCCATTTTGAGATGATTTGAGCTTTTTGACATTGAGCATTATTTTGCTGGAAGTAGCCATCAGAAGATGGGTAGACTGCAACCATACTCAGGCTGTGGCATTAAAATTATGCTCAGTTGGTACTAAGGGGCCCAACGTATGCTAAGAAAATATCCCCCACACCATTACACCACCAGCCTGAACCATTGATCCAAGGCAGGATGGATCTATGCTTTCATGTGGTTAATGCCAAATTTTGTCCCTACCTTCCAAATGTAGCAGCAGAAATAGAGACCTATCAGATATGGTAACATTTTTCCAGTCTTCTATTGTCCAATTTTGGTGAGCCCATGCGAACTGTAGCCTCAGTTGCCTGTTCTTATCTGACAGGACTGGCATCCAGTGTGGTCTCCTGCTGCTCATCTGCTTCACGGTTTGACATGTTGTGCATTATAAAGGTGCTATTCTGCATACCTTGGTTGTAATGAGTATTTATTTGAGTTACTGTTGCCTTTCTATCAGCTCAAACCAGTCTGACAATTCTCTTCTGACCTCTGCCATTAACAAGGCATTTTTGCCTAGAAAACTGTAGCTCAATGGATATTTTCCCTTTTTCAGACCATTCTCTGTTTACACTAAAGATGGATGTGCATGAAAATCTGTGTAGATTAGTAATTTCTGAAATAATCAGATGACCCTGACTGGCACCAACAACCATGCCATGTTCCAAATCACCATTCATTCCCATTCTGATGCTTGGTTTGAACTTCAGCAGGTACTGCAGTTTGACTGGCTGAT
This sequence comes from Polypterus senegalus, assembly GCF_016835505.1. NCBI lineage: Eukaryota > Metazoa > Chordata > Cladistia > Polypteriformes > Polypteridae > Polypterus > Polypterus senegalus. The sequence goes on from NC_053164.1 coordinate 119,316,175, forward strand.
TAGATATTTGCGTTAACAAATAGTTGAACAGGTGTTACCTAATAAAGTGGGTGTGTATGTGTATATATATATATATATATATATATATATATATATATATATATTGATGAAAACCGGGGCATCAGCGAGCCCAAACCCCAACAGAAACACACAAGCACAGTCCTGGGTCCAAATAAAGTTTGGTTTATTACCCAGACTCCACAAACAAGTAACAAAAAACTCAGGTTTCTTTCTCCACAATTCAATTCTTCCCCACAATTTCTCTCACCACCACACTGCCCTCCTCCATTTGAGTGTTGCCCTTCTTCCTCCCAGCTCTGACTTGCCTGGCCAAGGGAGTGCAATCCCTTTTATTAATGACTTGGGAGTTCTTCTGCTGCCAGGGCCACTACACGATGGAAGTACTTCCAGGTCACACAAAAGTCCATTACAGCAGGGAGCTTGTTTTCCTGCAGCACCCTCTTGCGGCACCCAGTGACCACAGCAGGGCTGCTCTGCCGGGGTACATCTCCCTACATGCCCTGCTGGCTTTCCACTGGGCACCGATATCCCGGGCTGCTGCTAACTAGCATGCTGGGGGAGTAAAAAGCCCCCAGTGATATCTTCTCTTGTTAGTAGGCTGACCTTTTTTTTTTAGTAGGCTCCCATCTTTCTGGGTTCTCTGTCTTTTTCCTCCCTGGCTGAGATGTCTATCTGCCTGTTAGACACCCCCCATCCAGGTAAGGAACCATCCCCTCTTCTGGCCAGGTACAGTGGAACCTTGGGTCACGAACCACGTACAAATCAGGTTACAACCACAAGAGAGACAGCGAGCGAGAGAGAGAGAGAGAGTGCGAGAAGGCAGTTAAAGAAAGCAGTAAGGCCAAGAAGGCAGTTAAAGAATGCACCGCGCTTGTTTTTAAAGAGACGGCTTCAACCATTGTTTTAATCTTGTTGTATTTAATGAAGACTTTCTTCTATTGGATTTTAACCTCCACTTCACTTCTGTTTTTATGGGATCATTTATTTTTTCAAGGATTCTGAAAGCACTGCACTTTATTTAATTTGGACTTTATTCTTGATTGTTGTTTTGTTGATTTTAATAAAAGCACTTGGCACCTTTTTCACCAACCGATTGCTCCATTGTAGTGCCTCACTACCCTTACTGATGGTGACGGGTTTAAGGGCTCCCGGAAGCGAGATGAGAGCATGCAGCAAACCTGCATTGTCACAGACTTTACCTCAAAAATGTAATCTCCTTTCCACCAAGTTCCTCCTCACTTCCTTCATGCCAGAACTTGACTCATACAAGGTTAGTTTTCTTGGTTGTTTATGGTTAGTTTTTGTATAAATTACGGATTTTTCAAATGTTAATTTTTTCCCTGTGCTTAAAACTCATTAAAAAAAGTGTTTACAGAGAGCGGTTCGTTATGCTATAGCGTGAACTCTTGCAATGTTAGTTTTCTCTGTTCAAGGTTTTCTCAGTGTTATTCAATGTTGTTACATTTAGTTTACTATTATACTGTACATTCTATGGTATAATTAACTATTTTTTTGCTTAAAAATATATTTACATACAGCTTGTACGGTCCAGAACGTATTAATTGTATTAATACAATCCTATGGGGAAAATTACTTCGGGTCATGACCAAATCAGGCTGTGACCAGAGTTTTGGAATGAATTACAGTCGTGACCCGAGGTTCCACTGTATACACACGTTGAATGATTACAAATTCAGTGTATATTTAGAGAGTACTGCAACTGGTTCCGTTTAATTGAACTTGCTACAGGAATCCGTGAAGCCAAGTATTTGGAGTTTGGGGATGAGGACGAGTTTTATTTCCAGTAGTATGGAGCACCTCCCTATAACCATCATGATGTGAGGGCCTCTGCCAAACTAATGGATTGGGACGAATATGCCAAACCTCATGGCAATTTACTTTTTTTTAACGTGGTCTCAAAGATAAGGTTTATCTCACAAAACTGCAACAATCAATAAGCTGAAAACAGTCAATGAGAGAATGTACCCAAATATAAAATGAAAAGATTTGTTTGCTAATCCACTGGTCCGCATTTTCAGCAGTGTCAGGACCTGAGCAGCCAGTAGTTCGAACACTTGTGGTAACTGATTCTACATTGGCCTTCTTTAATTTGAAATATAAAACTTAGATGTATTTTAATAAACCTTTTATTTATAATCATTCAAAGCGTGTATACATTTTTGGGACACCCGGGTGTATTTATATATATATACTGTATACATACACCAGGCAGTGCAGAAAACGTAATGACATATCTGTCCGTCATGATAATCACTGTTTCAACCTATGAGGACTTCTTTCCATAAGGTCCCCAATGACAGTAAAAGAATTTCTTGGTTTTGGTTCATTGTTCACTGAACCAGTAGTATGCCTCTTGTTTGCATTTCACAAGATGTCTCATTATGGGATATTGTTCCATGAATTCCTTGCATGTCAACTTAAAAGAGCCTGTTTGAACATGCAGCTCCATAATTAAATTATGCTATTCCAAATAATACAGAATGCCTTATGTACAGCAAGCACACAGGTAACAAAATAAACTTAAAAAACAACACATACTCAGACACATGATTATGTTTGCTACTGTCAAAACCAGGGTAGCCTGCCTGGTTGCCACTATCCAAAGTGGGTTAGTACAAATACTCTATGAGAGATGGTCGGCAGCTTATCCCAGCCAACACATTCAGGCCACTAGATGGAGTCCTCTCTGCAGCATGGAAGTGCCCCGGATTCCCGCAGGGCATCGTGGGAGATGGAGTTCGACTTCACAGCCTTGCTGGGTGCTGTGGGTGCCATCTGGTAACGCTGCAGGGAGACACAGGGATTTTTATTTTCCGGGCTAAAGAAAAATATCATTCTTCAACTGACCCAGAAGTGCTAGTAAATCACATGGACTGAAGTACAGGAGCACTTCCGGGTCATAGACTATTTAAAGGACTATGGGAAACCCAGCAAGCTGAGCTGAAGTTGAGAGGTTGGGTGACGAAGCTGCTGGGAGTGGAGGATGGTATTGTGATTATTGTTGTTATTATTATTATTATTATTGATTTATTGTTCATGGTGGTGATCGTGGTGTCTACTGTGGCACAATATCAGAAAGAAGAAATTAAAATTATTTCTGATACTTTTACCTGGTGTCTGGACGTTTGTCTGTGGGGTTTAGAGAAGCGACAATGACCCCTTGTATCACAACTCATTCTGTCACAAGAAGCACTGCTCCATAACTTCTTCAAATGTTTGTTTTGGAGCAACATTAACTGTGTTGCCCATTCTTGAATCTCCTAAGAGACCACTGTGTGCAGTGATCTCAGTTGAGTAGTTGTCCCTGATATGTCATGCTGACACATCTAGTGCTCACATCTAAGTCATTATTAAAGCTTGTTACACTTTTGGTCCTTCCATTCTTTCCCTGAATTGCTAATACTGCACACAAACTCTGTTGCTACCTGCCAATTTGCTTTAAATACAGTAGCATCATCGGCACACATGATTTTAGCATGGATTGAATGATAAAGTACCTAAAATGGAGGTGTACCTAATAAAGCAACCCTTCAGTATACTGTTAGACAAAAAAGGAAGCTTTTACCCATTACCTATCTATGGAAATGGTCAAAGCCAAAAATTAGGAAGGACATTGAAATGAGAAGGGTAAAACACAAAAAAATGATGGAAACTATGAAAATATTTGAAGGCTGTCTTCAGGCTTATTACTTATTATTTGATTACATTTTTTAGAAAGAAAACAGAATGAATTTAATACTTTCAATACTGAATTAAAGTGAACATTAAACACAAAGCTATTATTTTTATAGGACTTTAGAGAAATGATTTAGTGGTTATAATAACAGTAATGATAAAAACATTGTGATTATTATTATAGCTTTTGCATATTGAAAATAACTAGAGTCTTAAATAACATAGACAAATTAAAGGACGAGAATGGTGGCATTTTGCTTACACATGATGGGTCACAGGTTTTTATACCTTCTGTGATTCTGAAGCCAGCTACTTGCAATGAAAGCTTATTCATTTTATCCACTTCACTGTGCAGTTTTTTTCTGAGGATTGATTTGACTCTTGCATTGCTAAAGAAATTATTTAAAAACATTGTTTTGTACTCTCTATTATAGTTGATTAGTTGGTTGTTGAAGTTGTATAATTAATTACTTTTTTCAATTGTAAATAAAAACTGGAAAAAGCACAATTACAGTATGTGTTAGTAGTATTACAAAGTAATAATGCAATAATAGTACATAGAACAAAAAATTATTTGAACAAAATAATTTTCAATTTTATTTTGATGAAAATAATATTTTCCCCAATGTCATTTTCATCCCAGAACATTAAAAATGTATTATAGCTATAGCTTTATTTTTTTGTGAATTACTTTCAATTATTTCCAGTTTGTGCTTTCCAGCTCACCCTCCTACCATAGGAAAGTCATTTATTTCTTTTAGCAGGCGCCTGGAACACCACAACTCAGCATCTTTCTTGACACAGATGGCTTATCTAAATTAAGAAAGCAACACATATATCTGAGAATACAGTATTAGAAATCAATGGTACCATTTTCACTTGATGGCAATAAACATAATATTAGAGGAAGGAGACAAGAATGGCAAAAAAGTTCATTTTTTATTTTTATTTATTTTTTGCTGGTCTAGATAATAAATAAATAAATACATCTGCTGGAAAAAAGGAATTACACAAGAGATTTAAATGTACAGATTACATTTTGAAATAAGAAAGATTCAAAACAAATATGTTATATTTATATAGGTTATTATTTATAATAAATATATATAAGAGTTTTCCAAAAGATTAATCTGGAATTACCACCCATATCACATAAAACACCATTACATATCAAGTAAATAGCATAGTCAAAATAAGACAAAATAAAAAGTTTTCTCGTAAAAAGTTAATGCATGCATAATGTTTACATAGTATTATTAAATACAAAACTGAGATTTCAGCAAAATTAAATAAACAATAATCATCTTCATAGTAAATATGCTTGATAATCAAGTTGCCAAGCATTTGTTATAGTTATAGAATATTATAATGCAACAATTAGGCACAACAGATTATATGGATCAAGGGTGATCAATGTTGGTCCTGAAGGGCCACAGTGGCTACAGGTTTTTGTTCTAAACAAATTTGTTATTGAAAAGTCAAATATTGTTGATGAAGCACTTATTGCTCAAGCAACATTTTTTTCTTTCTTTTAGTTGTCTTGCTTGTTAACTTTTCTCAGCCTTAATTTCTTATTTTAGTGATAAAAAGCTGAATTCACTGTTGTAGCCTACTTAGTGTTAGATCCAAGCGTTAATTGGGCTGATAAAGCGATGATAAAAGTGTTAGTCCCGTGTGTCACTCAGGCAACTGTACAGATGCATCTTGTGTAAGCACTAGAACCAAGAATCATTCGGGCTGAAAAGTGCTGTCAGTGAAGTCATTCTTTGGAGAAATTGTCACTAATTATGAAATATCTGCACTTTACTAACAATGAAGACTTTGATGAGAATACCCATCCAGCACCCAAACTAAAGAAATTTTTGGAGATATACCAGGCAATTGTAGCAAACCTTCGGAGCATTTACATTCCAGATGGTGATGTAAGCATTGATTAAAGTCTCATGGCTTATAAAGGCAGACCACCATGGACACAGTACATCATGTCAAAAAGGGCAAGATTTGGCACAAAGTTTCACAAGCTTTGTGAATTTAATTGTATTCATTTGGAATTTGGTTCTGTACACAGGGAAAGGGACAATATTTGATCTGAAATACAATCAGTATGAAGTAGCTACATCATCTTTGTTAACTTTGATAGATGCTCTGCTGGATCAAGGTTACTGTGTAACCATGGACAATTTTTATTCTTCACCAGAGCCATTTGACATCTAACTGCAAAGAAAGACTAACGCATATGGAACAGTGTGTCCCAACTGTCGTTGCATACCTGAAGACTTTGGCAGAGCTAAATTACAGTAAGATGTGCTAGTAGCTTGGCAAAAGGGTAAAGTCCTTGTGCTGAAGTGGAAAGAGAAGAAAGATGTTTGTCTTCTTAGCACTGTAGATAATTCAGCTACTGTTACTGTACAATCAAAAGGCAACAAGCAGGTTATAAAGCCTTGTGCGGTGGTTGACTATAAAAGAACGACGGGCAGCATAGATCACGTGGATCAAGAATTAATTCTCTTTTTCCATTATGCGGAGTAAACAAAAAAAATACTACAAAAAGACATTTCATCATTTCCTGGAACAGTGCGTTTGGAATGGAATCTGGCAATGAAAGCTGGCAAAACTGTATCTTAAGCAAACTTTAAATTTCCGCACGTCCACTGTCCACACTACCGCTAAAGAGACGTGGTTTACCTAGCACATCTTCTTATTATGGTCTTATTGATTGATTAATTGATTATATACCTCCAAAAGAAAAAAACAGAATTCAATTCGTACCTGTGCAGTATGCTGTTCAAAAACTGATAAATCTGGAAGGAAAATCCAAAAGGAAACACACTATTATTGTAAAGACTGTTAAGCTGAATTATGTCTTTCATCGTGCTTTAAGATTTGCCACACAAAGGACTCATTTTAAGATTATATATTGTTTTGGCATCATTAGTAGTATTATTATTACCGTTATTGTTTTTGTTAATATTGTTCATTTTATATTATTATTTTTATTCATTATTACTATTATTTGTATCATTACTATACTTTTGAGATTTAATAAAAATGTAATTTTTCATGCCAAAAAAATGCAATGCTTTTTACGTTTTTTTTTTTTTTTAATAAAATGCAGCGCTAAGGAGGTTAATTGCTCCTTATTGCCAATAAGATGCAAATGTCAAAGGAGCCAAAAGTTCTCCATCTAACATCTAACTGTCTCATTAGTTTCTTTCAAGGATCTTTATCCAGATATTTTGTAATGAGAGAGCTGGCCTCACGCATAAATGGTGTGTACGCACAAAAATGTTGTGTATGCCCGTTTCCACTCTCACATTGCGATGTATAAAAACTAAACTTGGTGTAAAACCATGCACATTTTCTGCTTGGTTTTGCAAACTTACAGCACCCAGCGTCAAAGCAGAGCTACTGTACCTGTGTGGTTTCCGTTTCTTTTTTACATTCACATCCATGACGTGGCTTTATCAAATACACTGAAATTAACTGCATATCGTTTATAAATTTAAGGCATCTGTTTGTAATTAGCCTGTAACAATATAATGGCCCACAGAATGGCCAAACTTTTCCAAATACCATAGCTGTTTTGGCGTTGTTACTCTCCATGCACCACTCAGAGTATTTTAACCCACTATATCTAAGTGTGGAATCATAGCTGTACAGCAGCTGACCAGAAAGCTTTACGGCAAATTGTGTCAAGAGCACAGAGGATTATTGGGATACAGCATCTAGCCCTGAAAAACATTTATAGCACACGCTGCCTCAGACATGCACACAGTCTATCTGAAAAACTCCTATTCAGCAAATTCAGCCTTTCCTGTAGGGATCTCAAGGTTCAGAAACAGTTTCATCCAAAGAGCTAGCTATAAGCGAACTCAATCAGTCCATCAAGTGCTCCTGGTAGAACTGTTTATACTTGTAAGTACAATGATCTTACTGTAAACTAGCACTACAGTTATAACATTGCACAAAATGTGCCACTTTATGAACCATTTGCACTATCTACACTACATGTACATATACAGTATATTGTACTTATGCTTTCATATTGTATATTTTTTATTTTTTGTCATATTATTGTTACTATTATTATTAATATTATTATTATTATTATTTTATAGGAAAATAAGTTTATGGAGGATTTCAATTCAATTCAATAGAAGAGATCATGTATTTACAGATGACAACTGGCTTCTAAATCGATTTAGATTTCCAAGAGCTGTTTTCTTGGAGCTCTTGATATCATTTTTAAGATGAAATGCATTAAAGTATGTACGTTACATTATACAGATACATTTTTAACTTCATTTAAATAATGCATACTGGCCATAATTAAACGTGTGGGAACGGTGGTGCAGAGGTAGCAATGAGCTGGCGCCCCACCCAGGGAATGTTCTTGACTCGCGCTGTATGCCTGTTGGGACTGCCACGACCCTAGATTGATAGATGGATGGAATAATTAAACATATACTACGAAGATATTTCAATGTTCCTTAAAAGTTTTGAAGAATCAGTGTTCTAAGCTTACAGATGGTTTGACATTTATTACAGAGCTTATTGTTTGGCAACTGGTTATGTGGAGAAAGAAAAGGAAGTACAGGAATTGTGGATTGGTATGTTTGAAAAACACTGCAAAGAGTACTGCTACAATAAATTATTTTATTGAGGGTCGTGCATGTCCCAGCAAGCATCTTGCGGGAGGCAGGAACAATCTCTGGACGTGGGTGCCACCACATTGTTACCATTGCTTCACCATGTCCTCAAGTTTAATACATGCTTTAATTAAAGTCATCATGAATATATTTACACACACATAAACATATATATATACATATCTATGCATATACACATATATACACATACACATATATACATACATATATATATATATCTACATATATACACATACATACATACACACACATATATACATACACACACACATATATAAACATATATATATACATATACATACATATCTACATATATACACACACAGCTATTTCGTATCAGTGCAATACGCTGCTTGTTAAAACGGATAACTCCAGCTCTTACGTGCAAGTCTGCGTGGATATTATGAACTATCGTATTTGTTCAAGTTCTATTTAAATTTTAAATAGAAGGAATTTTTATTTAGTCGACAGAAATATCTTTGGTAGGAATGGTAAAAACAGACAGGAATATTATTCGTGAATAAATCAACTCAAACCTTAAATAACTTAAAAGAACAAACATTCAAATTTCTTTACTCTTATGTAAATTTATATAAAAAATAAACTTAGATTTTAAATATCCCAAAAGATTTTGCTCTCCATAAAAATATATCCTTTCAAAATTATACAAATTCAAATATGAACATGCTGCATAACAAAACCTGGAAATATAAATAAAATGTGTTCCTTTCAGCAATAACAAATCAAATCATTAAGTTGTCTTTGCTCATATGTCATTTTAGAGCTGGACGCCTGGCATCTATTTTTGGCAACAGGTTCGTTTCTGTTTGGTGTGAGGTTCTGTGTTGTGGAGATTCTCAGGATGGATTGCAGGTGCTCATCAGTGAGGCGACTCCTGTGTGCTGTTTTGTTAGTCTTTATCACTGAGAAGAGCTTCTCACACAGATATGTGCTACCAAACATGCACAAGGTTCGAGCCGCATGTAGACGGACTTTTTTTGTTCTTCAAAGTCACCAAAGCGCCGTGCAAACTCAGTGCGCTCGGTTTATCAGCAAAGTGCGTATTTGGGAACACCGTAGTGACGACTTGGTTTAACATTACTTGGCAACAGGGAAAGTTGCACTGGTGCATTTGTGTCTCCCATAAAAGCAACTTCACTTGAAATCACTTTGTGATTGTGCACGGTAAAACGTCCGCTGAAGTGTCAGATTCTTATTTAATTCTTCTGCTTTCTGTATCTTCTGCATTGCATTCAGGTCTTTCAGCCTCACTGATGAGCACCTGCAATCCATCCTGAGAATCTCCACAACACAGAACTCCCTGATGTTTTGTCTCATAGTGCCGTCTTAGATTAAATTCTGTAATTACAGCCACATTAGCTCCACAAATGAGACACACGGGTTCAGTAAACATATACTCAGCCTCCCATCGGTTTTTAAAGGCTCTATTTTCAGAATCAACTTTTCTCTTCAGCATCGTGTGAGCTAGCCGCAATAACTTGCAGCATCATAAGCTAGACTTGATTACGCGGTAAGTGTTGGCAAGGCAGCTGAAGCGCTGCATTATGGGATCTGTAGTTTATTGTGTTACCAGCGCTTCATATACCGGGCCATTAATAACAATAATACAGTATATAAAATGATCTCGGGCTGGATATAATTACGCCGGGCGGATGTGGCCCGCCCTTGAGTTTGACACATATGGACTAAATAGAACTTGAAAAGATATATTTTTTCAAATGTGATCGCGCAATTCAGATAGAGTTGACGCACTACAGCCTGCATGCCTCAATAAGTCATCCTCCCTCGCTCTTACTTTTTACCGTTCATCTAATGAATACACTGAGTATGGCTTTACCAAAACAATCATTGATGGCGAATAAAGTATCCATTATTCGAGTATGTAGATCGGGATATATATATATACATATATATATACCAGCGTATCATAGCGAGAAGTAGTGTGTTAAAAAGCTAGAAAAGAAAAGGGAACATTTTAAAAATAACGTAACATGACTGTCAATATACAGTATTTGTTTTGTGAGTGTTACTGAGTGTTGCTGTCATCAATGATTTGATTATCATTATTTCTTTCAATCAGGTTTGTATTTGTAGGATGTGTTGTGTTCAAGTTACATTCCGTGTTTGTCAATCGTTGTAAAGATGACAGGTTTCATTCATCGATTCGTTTCTTACTGCATCAATAAACAGCTCGTCTTCTTCTTTATCCGAGACCTGACACACTGCATGCACGGGTTTTTTACACTGTCTTCCTTTAGCGGGACATTGACTTTTTCCACCGTGTGCTTTGTTTCCACAGTAGCAGCATTTATGAATATGCTTGTATGTATCAGGCGCTTCATATTTTTGCTGCCTTTTCAATTGTGTAATTGGTTTTGTTCAGCGCTCTTTGGAACTGTTGCTTTTTATCTGTGCACTGTGTCAGTTCACGTGAGCCACTCGGTGTACATGCATCGAAGTTCCCCAGTTGTGCTGGTGCCATCTCGTGCTATGTCCATGGCTGTATTTAATGTTACCTTAGTCCTGGCACTTAAAACTTTCTCTCGCAGTTTCGCTGAGTTTGTGCCAAACACCACGCTGACCATCTCATCTTCCTCTGCATAAGCACAGTCCTTAACCCGTGAATATTTAGTGGGAGTTTGCTATTGGATTGCGCTGACGGACGGCCTTATATGGGCAGGCACTAAATTACAAGCGCCAGCGCAGCCTGTCTATGAACTTAATTTAAAGTGTAGGTTTACATCGTGCTTTGTTTCCGAAGTAGCAGAACTCATCAATATGGTTGTATATGTCACTCGCTCGCTTCTTATTGTTTCGCTGCCTTCTCAATTATATAATGCATGTTTTCTTCAGCGCTTTTTGGAGGTCTTCCTGATTTTCTATGTACTGCGTGATTACGTGTGGCGTGATGATGTCACACGAAACTCCGCCCCGGCGTTCAAGCTCATCTCCATTACAGTAAATGGAGAAAAACAGCTTCCAGTTATGACCATTACGCGTAGAATTTCGAAATGAAACCTGCCCAACTTTTGTAAGGAAGCTGTAAGGAATGAACCTGCCAAATTTCAGCCTTCCACCCACACGGGAAGTTGGAGAATTAGTGATGAGTCAGTGAGTGAGTGAGTGAGTGAGTGAATGAGTGAGTGAGTGAGTGAGTGTGTGAGTGAGGGCTTTGCCTTTTATTAGTATAGATATACATATCTACATATATATACTGTATACTGTATATAGCAAAATCCCGCACTTCGCAGCGGCGAAGTACTGCTTTTAAATTTTTATTAAGAAGAGAAGAAAACCTTTATAAACTGAGGGAAAATATACCAATAACTATTTGTTAAGGATCTCTTTGTATACCACGTTGTCAGTTCAGCATTCTGGTTGTAATATGACCAAGCTGTGTGAGCTTACTCTTGAGAATGCAACGTATACTTGTCCAGGAGAAAAGCAATATTGCCTTTAAATCAATGGCAACCTTTTGTAGGGTCTGTCCCTCAGACCTATTAATTGTCATCGCAAAGCAGAGCCTTACTGGAAATTGGAGGCATTTGAATTGAAATGGGAGATCAGAGGGTATAAAGGGGATGCGAGGAATACATTCAGAGTGTGGAGAAACTCTAGATACAGCGTGTGTATTAACTTGTGGATTTTTCTGTGAGTATTTGGTGGCAGCATGACGAAGTTGCTTCCGCAAGACCTCATTAGCTGTGGAGCTCAGCTCGGAACGAAATGAAGAGAATGAAATGAGGTGAATGGGAGGGGAGATGATGACGTGACTTCCACCCGCCTTAACTGTCAATCCCTTCACAAACACAGTCTCTCGGATTGTGATGTCCACGGCTTTATTCAATGTTAGCTCAGACCTGGCACTTAAAAGTTTCTCTCTCACTTTTGCTGAGTTTGAGCCAAACATTATTCTATCTCTGACGATCTCAACTCTCCTTTATATAAATCAGTAAAGGAGAGAGAACTAAACACTAAGGAAAAAGAGCGGCAAGACCGCGTCAGTTACGGAGCTCAGCTTGGAGCGAAATGAAGTGAATGAAATGAGGTGAATGGGAGGGGAGAAGATGACGTGACTCCCCCACCCGCCTTAACTGTCAGTCCCTCCACAAACACAGTCTCTCGGAGTTTGCATAAGCACAGTCCTTCACCAGCAATTTTAACTTAGTTACAAAGTGATCAAAACTCTCATTTATACCCTGCATCCTCTCCTTAAACTTGTATCTCGCGAATATCGTATTAGTCGTGGGCATGACAAACGCTAGCGGCAGCCTGTCTATGAACTTAATTTAAACTTTAGGTTTACACTGTGCTTTGTTTCCGAAGTAGCTGCACTCATGAATATGCTTATATGCGTCACTCACTTCATATTCTTTTCCTACCTTCTCAATTGTGTAATGCGTTTTTTGAACAGGTTTGATTCATCGAAGTGATCACTCGTACTGCGTTCAGTCAGTTCACGTGAGCCGCTCTCTTGTGTGATTTAGCGATGTCAACAGCTTTATTTAATGCTAGCTAAGACCCGGCACTTAAAAGTTTCTCGCTACAGCAATTTTAACTTCATTACAAAGTGATCCAAAGTCTTGTTTATACCTCTTGTTTTCTCATTAAACTTGTATCTCGCGAATATGGTATTCGTCATAGGCATGACAAACAGCAGTGGGAGCATGTCTATAAACTTAATTTAAACTTACGGTTTACACCGTGCTTTGTTTCCGCAGTAGCTGCACTTATGAATATGCTTGTATGCGTCACTCGCTTCATATTCTTTCGCTGCCTTCTCAATTGTGTAATCCATTTTTTCTTCAGCGCTCTTCCTTGTTTTCCACGTACTGCATTCACAGTCAGTTCACATGATTACGTGGGAGGCGTGATGATGTGAGACGCAACTCTGCCTCCCACGGCCATCGAGCTGCAGTCTATTACAGTATATGGATAAAAATAGGTTCCAGTTATGACCATTACGCGTAGAATTTCGAAATGAAACCTGCCCAACTTTTGTAAGTAAGCTGTAAGGAATGAGCCTGCCAAATTTCAGCCTTCTACCTACACGGGAAGTTGAAGAATTAGTGATGAGTGAGTCAGTGAGTGAGTGAGTGAGTCAATCAGTCAGTCAGTCAGTGAGGGCTTTGCCTCTTATTAGTATAGGACCCCCTACCCCTTATGTCCTCCAACCCATGATTTTCATTATCAATTTTGTCAGAACACAGTAAAATCTATTTTTGATTTTTGATAACTTTTCAGAATTGTAAAATTATGTCTATAAACTTTAAGTGACTGAGATATCATCAGAGATCAACATGTCCGGTTGAAGATGACAAAGCCCAGAATGGGGGTTTTAAGAATACAGTATCGAGAAGAGACACTTATAAGTGCATTGTCTTGGAGCAGGGTATGTTGTATGCTGCAGGTATTAAGAGTAAAAACCCCACAAACCTTAAATTTCACTTACAGAATATCACAGATTGGTTCATGTCTTATTTCTAGGCAAAGGTAAAGGAAAGATGAAATGCACTAACAGAGTGCACATACAAATCCAAGTCCACACAATTTAAGACAGCAAACGTTTCATTTTTGGCAAGGAAAGCAGCTTGGGGAACAAACTAAATCAAATACAAATAATTTGAAGAAGCTGAGGTTAGTTTGTTCATTGAAACTGGCATGTCTACAATGCTATGTGACATGCCATTGGTCCAGAATATTTGCTGTTTCTCTCAATCCCAATTTTAACATTTGCTACGCAAGTAAAAGTTATGGTGGTATTGTAGAGAAGTAAATTGTGTAATGTAGTAAAAATACCTCATCTCTCATTTTCCAGTATTTGGGTATTTCAGCCATTTACTGTTTGCTTTATTGAAGTTCAATTTGTACTGAGAATTTGCATACTTAATTGCAGATTGTTCAGCACAAATTATAAAAAATATAAGCATTTGTTAAACTTGTTCATATTCAGTATCTGGATATGTTTTTTCTGCTTCTTTTTAACAGGACACACAGTACTTCTACTAGGCTTCTACTAACATTAAACAAATAATGTATTCAAACTCATTAATTTTATAGCTCTGTCTGATTGTAACACAAAACTATACTCCATAATAACTATTGATTTATTACTTTATTAATTATGTCTGGCGCTGCCACAAGCAGCTGCCTGCTACAGCAGCTCCTGTGCTTGTTTGTTTTTGTTTGCTGTTATTTGCATTTTTTTAATAACATGGATAAAATATGTTATAAGAAAGGACTCAAACTCACAAGAGATGACAATTGCTGAACCTGCACCCTTTGTCTTCCAGTGCACCAGAGCTAATAGATATGCAATAAGGAGAAGGTACAGACCCTACCTGACTTCTATCATCATAGGCATTTTAAGATCATTTTTGAATAAAATGGATAAGCCATCAACTCTGAGCAGGAGACAAAGCAAATACAAATTCAGCAGTCTCATGTGCCTCACATAGACTTGGCTTAGACCTGAAACTATGGATGCTGTGTTTGCCTTTGGTGGATTTAAAATTATACAGAGAGACAAAAGCAGGAGTGAAAACATTAGGAAGAAGGGCATGGACTTGCCATTTTTGATAAAATATTTTTTTTTAAATGATGCAACCCTTGGCATATTACAATTAAAGCACAGGTATATGACTAGAATGTTGAGGTACTAGCTGTGGGCTTACAGCTGAGAGATATATGCTGAGAGTTTTAACATGCCTTTCTGCTGGCAGTTTACCTGCCCACCTTGGAAGACGTGTAAATCATAGAAGACACAGTATATTCTGTAGTAAGCAAACTTACAACTAATATCTCAATGTTTTCAAACTTTCTGGGGACTTTAACAATATTTCCCTTTCCTCTACCCTCACAAATTTACAAGTTTTGTACAAAAAAGGAAAATGAAACTTGTTATATGCCAGTGTTAAAGAGGCATATAACTCTGTTGCTTTGCCACCTTTGGACAGATGTGACCATAATTTGGTACAGTTCATACCCATTGTCCAGCTGCTGCCAATCACCACCAGGTTTTTGCAGGAATGAACAGCGGAGGCTGAGGAGGCTCGGAAAGATACATTTGAGAAAACTGACTTCAACATGCTTTGTGAGTCACATGGTGATGACATCAAGGAACTTAAATGTGGAATGGGATGAGGTTTATCGCTGGCTACTAGCAGGCTGTATGTTCATGAACTGAAATAGTTCTTCAATAGGTTTGACTTATTCCTGTCACTCCTGTCATCCCCTAACGCTGCTAGCCTCTTTGTGCAATCTAAGAAGGTTTCAGAAGCCCAACTGCCATCTCTACCTTGCATGACATTCCCCTGCTATTACATCACACCTGTGATCCCCAGCCACCTTCCCCTTTTCGCACTGTCTGTCTCTGCTGAGCTGCTGTGGAGAAAGTCTGCATAATCAAGGCTGCAGGGCCGGATGGAATCGGCCTCAGGGTGCTGAAAACGTGTCAGTCAATTAGTAAAGCTAAAACTGAAACTCATATGTATATAGAAATAAAATTTAAATGTCTTTGTGAAATAAAAATTAAATTCAAACTAAAAATACATTAGGAAGGAAAACTAAATATATTTCCAAGTAGATAAGAAATAATAAAGAAATAAATACTAATATGAAAAAGCAAAACCATAAATCTGACCCAAACTTTATACACTATACTAGCAAAATACCCGCGCTTCGCAGCGGAGAAGTAGTGTGTTAAAGAAGCAATGAAAAAGAAAAGGAAACATTTTGAAAATAACGTAACATGATTGTCAATGTAATTGTTTTGTCACTGTTGTGAGTGATGAGTGTTGTTGTCATATATATATATATATATATATATATATATATACACACACACACATAAACATATATATATACATATCTATACATATACACATATATATACACACACACATATATAAACATATATATACATATACATACATATCTACATATATACACACACAGCTATTTCAGATCAGTGCAATACGCTGCTTGTTAAAACGGATAACTCCGCTCTTACGTGCAAGTCTGCGTGGATATTATGAACTATCATATTTGTTCAAGTTCTATTTAAATTTTAAATAGAAGGAATTTTTATTTAGTCGACAGAAATATCTTTGGTAGGAATGGTAAAAACAGACAGGAATATTATTCCTGAATAAATCAACTCAAACCTTAAACAACTTATAATATTTTGTTCTCCATAAAATTATATCCTGTCTAAATTATACAAGTTAGAAATAAAGTAAACATTAAAAGAACAAACATTCAAATTTCTTTACTCTTATGTAATTTTATATAAAAATAAACTTAGATTTTAAATATCCCAAAAGATTTTGCTCTCCATAAAAATATATCCTGTCAAAATTATACAAATTCAAATATGAACATGCTGCATAACAAAACCTGGAAATATAAATAAAATGTGTTCCTTTCAGCAATAACAAATCAAATCATTCAGTTGTCTTTGCTCATATGTCATTTTAGAGCTGGACGCCTGGCATCTTTTTTTGGCAACAAGTTCGTTTCTGTTTGGTGTGAGGTTCTGTGTTGTGGAGATTCTCAGGATGGATTGCAGGTGCTCATCAGTGAGGCGACTCCTGTGTGCTGTTTTGTTAGTCTTTATCACTGAGAAGAGCTTCTCACACAGATATGTGCTACCAAACATGCACAAGGTTCGAGCCGCATGTAGACGGACTTTTTGTTCTTCAAAGTCACCAAAGCGCCGTGCAAACTCAGTGCGCTCAGTTTATCAGCAAAGTGCGATTTGGGAACACCGTAGTGACGACTTGGTTTAACATTACTTGGCAACAGGGAAAGTGGGGCAAGTGCATTTGTGTCTCCCATAAAAGCAGCTTCACTTGAAATCACTTTGTGATTGTGCACGGGTAAAACGTCCGCTGAAGTGTCAGATTCTTATTTAATTATTCTGCTTTCTGTATCTTCTGCATTGCATTCAGGTTACCCTGATGTTTTGTCTCATAGTGCCGTCTTAGATTAAATTCTGTAATTACAGCCACATTAGCTCCACAAATGAGACACACGGGTTCAGTAAACATATACTCAGCCTCCCATCGGTTTTAAAGGCTCTATTTTCAGAATCAACTTTTCTCTTCAGCATCGTGTGAGCTAGCTTCGCAATAACTTGCAGCATCATAAGCTAGACTTGATTAGCGCGGTAAGTGTTCGGCAAGGCAGCTGAAGCGCTGCATTATGGGATCTGTAGTTTATTGTGTTACCAGCGCTTCATATCCCCGGGCCATTAATAACAATAATACAGTATATAAAATGATCTGCGGGCGGATATAATTACGCCGGGCGGATGTGGCCCGTGGCCCTTGAGTTTGACAAATATGGACTAAATAGAACTTGAAAAGATATATTTTTCAAATGTGATCGCAATTCAGATAGAGTTGACGCACTACAGCCTGCATGCCTCAATAAGTCATCCTCCCTCGCTCTTACTTTTTACCGTTCATCTAATGAATACACTGAGTATGGCTTTACCAAAACAATCATTGATGGCGAATAAAGTATCCATTATTCGAGTATGTAGATCGGGATATATATATCATATATATATATACCAGCGTATCATAGCGGAGAAGTAGTGTGTTAAAAAGCTAGAAAAGAAAAGGGAACATTTTAAAAATAACGTAACATGACTGTCAATATACAGTATTTGTTTTGTGAGTGTTACTGAGTGTTGCTGTCATCAAGGATTTGATTATCATTATTTCTTTCAATCAGGTTCATATTTGTAGGATGTGTTGTGTTCAAGTTACATTCCGTGTTTGTCAATCGTTGTAAAGATGACAGGTTTCATTCATCGATTCGTTTCTTACTGCATCAATAAACAGCTCGTCTTCTTCTTTATCTGAGACCTGACACACTGCATGCACGTTTTTTTACACTGTCTTCCTTTAGCGGGACATTGACTTTTTCCACCGTGTGCTTTGTTTCCGCAGTAGCTGGATTTATGAATATGCTTATCAGGCGCTTCATATTTTTGCTGCCTTTTCAATTGTGTAATTCGGTTTTGTTCAGGCTCTTTGGAACTGTTGCTTTTATCTGTGCACTG
This sequence comes from Polypterus senegalus, assembly GCF_016835505.1. Classification (NCBI taxonomy): domain Eukaryota; kingdom Metazoa; phylum Chordata; class Cladistia; order Polypteriformes; family Polypteridae; genus Polypterus; species Polypterus senegalus. The sequence goes on from NC_053164.1 coordinate 119,334,655, forward strand.
CGTCAGTTCACGTGAGCCGCTCGGTGTACATGCATCGAAGGTTCCCAGCTGTGCTGGTGCCATCTCGTGCTATGTCCATGGCTGTATTTAATGTTACCTTAGTCCTGGCACTTAAAACTTTCTCTCGCAGTTTACTGAGTTTGTGTCAAACACCACCCTGACCATCTCATCTTCCTCTGCATAAGCACAGTCCTTCACCCGTGAATATTTAGTGGGAGTTTGCTATTGGATTGCCGCTGACGGACGGCCTTATATGGGCAGGCACTAAATTACAAACGCCAGCGCAGCCTGTCTATGAACTTAATTTAAAGTGTAGGTTTACATCGTGCTTTGTTTCCGAAGTAGCAGAACTCATGAACATGGTTGTATATGTCACTCGCTCGCTTCTTATTGTTTCGCTGCCTTCTAAATTATATAATGCATGTTTTCTTCAGCGCGTTTTGTAGCTCTTCCTGGTTTTCTATGTACTGCGTGATTACGTGGGAGGCGTGATGATGTCACACGAAACTCCGCCCCCACGGCGTTCAAGCTCATCTCCATTACAGTAAATGGAAAAACAGCTTCCAGTTATGACCATTACGCGTAGAATTTCGATATAAAACCTGCCCAACTTTTGTAAGGAAGCTGTAAGGAATGAACCTGCCAAATTTCAGCCTTCCACACACACGGGAAGTTGGAGAATTAGTGATGAGTGAGTGAGTGAGTGAGTGAGTGAGGGCTTTGCCTTTTATTAGTATAGATTACTTTCTTTAATTAAATCAAAACCTTTGTTTTTTAAGCCTGCACCTTATATATAAACGTCTACACGTGGAAGTGTGTGTGTCTGTCTGGCCCGGAAGTAAGAGCGGAAACAGAAAACTCGCTTAGCCACTAATAACACAAGTGAGGCCAGCATGTCAGTAAAACAAAACCTTTGAAGAAAGACAAAGTCGCTTAGCTGCTAACATCGGCAAAATTGTATCCCTTTTACTTTTTCTCCTGCCGCTAATGCACAAGCAATGTGAGCACGTCGGCCAAACGAATCCTCCTAGGAGAGAGCTGCCCAGAATAGTTCCTTTCAATTAGCAACATTTCAATTTTTTTCTGATGATTTCAATAGTCTCTAGGACCCCGAGATTTTTACAGCACGGGCTTACACAACTAGTATGTTACTAAGTTTGCAGTTCCAATCAGAATTAAGTCATGCATAGTAAGAAAAATACTTAGGGGTAAAAACACAAACTGTGTGGTATAATCTACCCAAGAAAACAGTAAGATGCTGCACAAACTAATTACCATTTTGCTTTAAACAAAATAGACAAAACACAGTTGCATTGATATCAAAGTAGATTTTTGTATTCCTACCATACATGAGGATAAAGTGCATTCTTTTACTGTTGCTAGTCCATCCCTCTTTTCTTCCTCAGGGCTCACAAGGCTGAGATTCATTGTTTTTGGTATTTGTTACAGGAATCTTAAAAAATTTCATCAACGGGTGCTGAGTTGATCTTGTTCATAAAACTGTAGAGAGAGAATGTTTGAGAATGGCATATTGGAGTGAATAAAAGTAACTATATGATCTGTAGCATTTTAAATCAAATTTGAATGATTTTTAATCTTTATAACATTGCCAGTACAGACTCCTGAAGTCCTGCAGTAATGACTGTGTATTAGTCCTCCTCTATCCCTCCTAGGCACTGTGCAGCCCTTGCTTTGCATTCTTTTCACAGCCCATGGAGAGTTTACAAACATTTTAACACAAGTTTACTAGCCTACCAAGTTTATGGATGGCCAAAGAGCAAAGTCTTGTCACGGGTATCACACCTAATGGAAACAAACCTGTCCTTCCCCTCACGAGGCCTTCCCACACAGCGGGATATAGGACAGTTATGCAGCAAAAGTACATCATGGTCCTAAAGGTCAAATTCATCACTGCTTTGCATTAGGAACAATCGTCACTTGCCAGCTCTCTAAATTAAAACAAGAAAAAAATGTACTTGTGTATATATACAGTAAGATAGCTGGGTTAACCAGAAACTTTCTGGCTTTTTCTAGTAGTCATAGATTCCAGTAATTTCTTGTTAAAAGAACCAAGCTAGCAAAAACATGACAAGAAGTCATTTAATAGGCAATCATATTGTGAATATTTAGTTGTAAGCAGCTAGTGTTATGTTACAGCCAGTGTTAATTCCCTAGCTTATGTGTAGTTTCCCTTTTGATGTTTTTTTTTTTTTTTAATTATTTTTAATGTGATAATGTATTTATTGAGTGTGCCTTTAAATGTTCTTTCATCCCTTGTGTTTTGTTGGTGGGAATACAAAAGGAGGAGGAATCACCTTGACATTATCTGCTTGAGTACTGCCCTCAGCAGTATGGGTGGCTGGGGAGTAAGGCCTTCAGTACATCATCCTTGTTTAGACTTGTCTTATCAAGCCAGAGCTTTTGCAGTTTCTTTCTCTTGAAGAAAATTTTGTAAATTTCTGGACAATTTCAGATGTTTTGAGGACTTAAAGCCAGCTTCCCATTTTTTGGGTCTTGTACACCAAATCCTGCCTATGGATTTTGTGGTCAGGCAACCGGGGGTGACACTTACAGTGAACCTGGCTAGGAGGGTCCTGGCCTGGCTTTTGGGTCTTTTTCAATGTCTATAACTCTTTCACCATTTTCTGTGTATCATCACAACAACTGGTATGAATAGGATTGTGAAAGTTACAGTATACATAAATTGTACAATTTTAAACAGCTGGATCTACACTAAGGAGCCAAGAAAAAAGCAGGGTAAATATTGTTAATGTGGCAGGTTACTAGATTGATTGTATATTTTTATTCAGTGTTGAATAAAACCCATCTGTTCTACTTTAACTGTAATATTTCAGTATATACTTGGAGCTTAAAGCTATCGAAGTAATGTCATGATTAAGTTTAACGTGACATAGCAGCATTGATGGTAGCTAAGTATTCATGTGTGTACCATAATGTCATACTCCTTCTTTAACTTTATGTAATTCTTCCGAACTCTGGTCTTTATTTATTGAGTTGCCCCCATTCTTCTCCATGTCTGAGGAATCAGACTCCAATGTGTGCTAAACTTTTTTTTAAAAAAATGAGAGCACTGAGTGTTCTAGTCCTACCACCCTTACTAGATTAAAGGAGTGAATAAAAGTATTCTTATCAAAGGTTTTAGCATGCAGGACCTGTTTTATGCACTTTAGTAATTTTCTTTTCATTTTAAGAATTCATTTAACTTGCTTCCATAAGTGGCTCTAAATAGTTTTATTTAGAACTAGCAATTAACAAACACCAGGCACTGACCTAAATGATAATGTATCCTAAAGAAGAGTTATTAATTCTTTTCTATTTGAAGCATGTTCCCCTCATCAAGCAGCTGCTATAATAACATACGTTTTGGAATAAACGATAAGGAAAATGCTGAGGAGTATGTTAAATATGTGCTTGAGAATTTAACACTCAAATCTTTACTGAACTCCATAAAATATATAAAAAATTAGTAAACCTAGTGGTTCAATTACAGGTAGAACCATCTCATTACCAACTGCTACAGTATGGCACCAAAACTGAGTGTGGGCTTCACTGTTTTTATATATAGTATCGTCATTTGGTTAACACTAAATGTGCTCATGTCAGCACTATAGTAAAATTTCATTTTTTACTGTCTTTTAGTTAAGAGTAAATAATAATTCTAAAGTAACACCAAACACAAACACATTTATAATTATTGAAACTACAGCAAAAGCAATATGGGTTATTTTAGCGTTGGCAACACTGCACATGAAGTAATCTGGATCAAATGTTGAGTATGTAGGTGGTATTTCAAACTGACTAAAATGTTATTAATATGATTTATAGTAGCCCTGCCTTTTGGTCATTATTGTCCTTGGCAGAACGAAAGTGGATTTTAAGAAATTCTGTATTTAAAGACAAAGAAGCTAAACTGAAAACCAGACAAGACAAATGGCAGCCTGAGCTACACTTGATATTCCTACAGGATTACACTGAATGATTTGTGCTGAGTTACATACATACAACTCTTAGAAAAGAACAAAGAAGTTACTAGTTATAAAAGGCAACTGTAAATCAAAGAATGGATAAATTTATTGTAAATGACAAAAGAGTCTTCATATTTTTATACTGTATGTAAATTACCTGGTAATTATTTAAAACAGATGTATTAGAGACATTTTTTTCATTTACTAATGCAAAACATTCATGTAAAAAAGTCAATTTTGACCTTTAAAAGAAATGTTAAGTTATGAGAAAAAAAGAATGTATTTTTTGAAATTATTATTGGCACATGGATATAAACAGGAAATATAAATTTCATTTCAAGCAAAGAAATAAAAAGTACTTATCTGTTCCAGATGTAGAAAGCATACTGTTCGGTGTTGCCTTTCAAAAAAAAGTACTGCAGAAGCATTAATTAGAGAAGGTGTACAAAAGGAAAAGCAGCAAACGTTTTACACATTAACAGATGTTAAACTTTCACATGGAAGTAGAGAGGAAACTTATAAAAGAACAGCACAGCATAATTCATAGCAAAGAAATTGTCTACAACATGACCAGAAGGAGACATTGTGATATACTACAGTGAAGCAAACGGGGAGAAGAAGTTCAATTGGAAATGAAAGGGATCAGCAGGACCCGTAATGTCCATTCTGAGAGGGGACCATTACATCATTTATCTTTTGAAAATATATATTTAACATAAAAGCCAATATAGACTAAAGTAACATTAAAAAAACAGTCAAATTTGAGATTTAACAAAATATAACATTCTCAAACCTTCATAATCAAATTCATGGACACAGGATTAAAATCTGGAATACTGGGTCTTAGAGGTAGCAGTGCTACTCATTATATCTCTGTGCCACCCTGGCATGTTCCAAGTAGCCACTTATGCATGTGTCCAACCAGCTATATTTCAAAGTTGTTTATGTATGTTGCAATAAACCCACAACTCAATCAAAATCAATAATGGTATTTTTACATACTCAAGGGTGTCTTTCGAATAAATCAAACGTTTCCATGTTGTCTTCTGTCTTTGATTAGTAAAATATGTAATTTGCACATGTACTGTATATGCTGAGGTGAGGAGCGCATCACATCTCAGTGAAACTGCGTTTATCAAAGATCTAACTCATGTCACGCCATATACTATGAAAGACTTATTACCATTACTAGAGTTTCAGACCTTTTCAATGATGTATACATGTTGTAAAGAGACACAAGACCTTATGGCACAAGATAAAGGGTCTGGAGCACCCAAAGACAAACCTTGTATATTGCAGTAAGCAAAAGGCGTAAAATAAAATGCGTGGTAAAGCGCCATGACAAGGCTTTATTAAATCTCAGTTGGTCTGTCCAAGATGGCGCCATTTCCTCTTATGTAGAATTCTGGGAGGAAGAGGTGGGTCCACGTGATCTGACCCTGGAAGTGAAGTCAGAGTGGGAGAGGTGTCAATCTTCCTTTCTGCAGAGGGTGAAGGAGAAGAGTGAGCATTATTAGACAGTGCCCCCTCATGTCTCAGAGGTAAATTACACTCACCTAAGCCCTTAGGTTCATCCACAAGCACACGCATGTGACATTGTCTAAAATTGGTGTCTTGTACTACATGTCACATCAGTGCATAAAAAAGAGGAAATATATTGCATTTGAGAGAGCTAATCTTTACATACTGTTACGCACAAGCTTCTGTGAGAGATCATTTGGTTGATGTGCAATAAGACATGAAGTCTGAAGAACATACAGTTGAAGAAGTCCTAGAAAACTTACAGACTGCTAGTGATACAGAATATGAAGATCTTGAGTCACAGTTTTGACTCTGTTGAGAACAACACTTTTGTTGAAGGACTCAGTGCTATCTTTGATTTGTACATATTTCTTAGTATGCCTTTGAAGCATTGTGATGTGCGGTTTTAAAGTTCAAGTGTCAAAGGTTTAATTATTACAGCCAATTATAGCATGCACAAGTTATTGCAATACAGCGACAACCACCTACAACCCAAAATTAACTCTGAAACACTGGTTTAAGTGTATGTGTCTGTATGATTAGCTTTCCACTCAAAGCTGCCAGGCTAGGCATTGTCCCCACCCCCACAACCCAGCAGTGGAAGAAGTGGGTATAAAAAATTTTTAATGTATGTGCTTACTTTATTTCAGACATGTCAAGAAAGAAAAAGCAACAATAACAAAAATTAATAAAAATATGATACCACACTAAACATCTGCGGGGAAACTGCAACAGAAGTCAGGAGAAAATGTGTGAAATACCCTAATCGTTTGTACAAAATGTAAGCTTCCTCTGTGTCTAGTGATAAACAAAATTGTTTCAAGGCGTGGCAACAAAAAATAATTTTGAAAGTAAAGGTTTTTGACGAATACATAGGCATAGATATATAGTTGCAAATTGTTTCCTTGTAGCTTTAGAGTGATTTATACTGTGTGAGTGTATTTGTGCATATATGCTTTACATACTGTATATATATATTTTTTTTAAATAAAACAAACTTAAATGCAACACTTCATTTTAGAGATTCTTAAAGTCCTGAGACTAAATGTTTCCAAAAAGAAACACACTATTTCCAAACAGGGACACTATGTGCTAAACAGTATAACTTTGCGATGCTATCTGATATGCCATCTAAACTTAGCACAATAATAGCTGACTGACTGTGGCAATCATAAAATGTTTTGGTTATGTACTGTAAAATTCTGGTTTTTGGAGAGAAATCCCTAAATCACAATTTTGTGTGTGTTTTATTCAGTTAATATAGGTGTGAGTTCTTAATAACATGAATACTTTCTTTTAAAAAGCTATAGTGTTGTACTCATTACTGTTTAGCCATTTGCTGCTCATTTATTGCATAAGCAAAGTAATAGCTATTTATTTTTGGATATGCAATTTATGTGCAATGTTGCCCAAACCCCCTTAGTGCAAAAAGAATTATTTAAAAATTTACAATCTCAATATTTTGGGTTTTAAACTGATGTCCCATTCCCCTTGCCCCAGGACTACCAGGGCAGGCTCCAGCACAACAAAATGCAATACTATTGTTGTTTTCTTTCATTCAAAATTGGAGTTCAGGCACATTAAGAGACTTGCTCAGGGTTGCATGGTGAGTGATACAGACTAAAACAGAACCTTCTTGAGTTATAGCCCAATATCTTAACTGCAAGACCACATCGACCACATAACATTACTGAAGTTTAAATTGACCAAAATTTTATCATAAACATCTATCCGGGCCTAAGGTCATTAATATACAAGCAAACACTTTTCTCTTTATATGTTAAATTTAATAATATTTTATGGATCATTCACTGTTGTGTCAATAACAACTTTCACTTATACTTCTTTGGTTTTAAAAGGTGTCATTACAGCTTTTATTGTTCATCATATATTATTTTATACTTACTCAATAACATGAACCCCATATTATTTGAAGCATTACTGGATTATTGAATGAATAATTCAATAAATAAATATCATTACTGACTAGTGAATGCAGAGTTTTGACATCAGAGATCATTAGAACAATGAATATCGATAGTAGTAGTTACAATGATCAGACCATTAAACAGCAGTGTTGATGAAGAGGATAAATTTGAAGACCAGACAGATTTTTTGTGGATTATTCAGGCCAAATAACAGGTTAATTCACAGAGGACTTTACAATCTTTTGAGGTAGCCTCAGTGAGACATTTCTTTTTTGTTTATTTTCATCTTATCTGTTCTCTTCTATGTGGGGTTTTGCCATTAAATGTGCTTTTAATAAAAAATTTAAAAAATCAACTCCCCACCACCTTCCTAACCTGCTTATCTAGTGCAGGCTACTGGGCCCGCAATAGGTATGAAGTAGGTCGTGTAACACCAACACCATGTAACACCCACATCATCAATCACATAATGTTCATTGATTGTCCCATTACCTCTTAGTCAGATAACCCTCCCACAACCCTATCTTCACCATAGTGTAGTAGGGCATTCATTGGGTGTTTCGTGACTTGACATTGTGGGTGTTACATGATATTGGGGCGTTACTTGACTCACAGGTATTGCACGCTGTAATGACACTTTGTTGGAGTCTGAAGCAGGGCCGTGCACAAAAATGGAGGATGGGGGCTGCAATGGCTCAAGCCCCTTTTCCTTCATTGCTCTTTAAACCTTCAAGAACTAAGCACAAGGGCATGCCACCTTGTTGTTGTAAGAAACAGATAAAAGCCAATGATAAGCAACATGTTTTGCTAAAATTAGATAAGCTACTGTTTACTATCCCACACATAAATACAATATGGTCTATGATAATTAAAATCTACAATAAATATTGGTGTGCTGATTTGTGCTTTTTTGTATGATGCCATGATGCGGAAGGTATACTCTTGCTCAAGGGGTGCCTATTGATTTTGATTATAATACCAGCTTTTCAGTTTTCTTCTTATGGTTTCCAGCCACTTCCCCATTTTTAGACATTGTTAAATTCCTGATATTCACTTCACATAGTATCTTCTGCCTTTCAGCTGAACCAGAATTGCTATAGAGTTTTCCATGAGTGCAGGTTTAACGTGCAAGTGAGTGCTAGTAAAAGCATTGCCTTATACCAAATGTAATAAAGTATGAGAAACTAACCATAGTGGCGGAAAATGCCATCTTTATGCATCTTTGAGCAAAAACATTCTACACATGACCTTAGATATCCATTACTCCAGTGTAAACTTCATGCAATCGAGTTCTCTTGAGACTGTGAGATGCACTCTTCTCAGGTCTGTAACTGCGGCTGAGTGCTACTTTAAAGTTAAAAGATATAAAGTCATGGTTCAGGAACTGGTAAATATGAAAAGCATCTGCATGCCATTATGATGGATACTGTTTTAACTAGCTTTGTTAAGTGTTCTCTATGGAGTACTGTTTTAAATTGAAAATCACAAGATAACAGGCACAGGCTAAGGACACACCATAATGACTGTATGGCATCTTCTGCAAAACACCAGTCAAAAATACGTGTTTTGTCAAATGCTAAAACACATTACCAAATATGTTTTATGTTTTTGAGCCATTGGCGGCTTGTACATCATGCTCTGTGGTGAGTTCGAGATCATAGCACCAGTGACAGGGTTTCTTTTTGACAGGATTATTGCTTGACCACCATGAGAATGCTTACCTTTGAGGACTTATAACAGTGATTGTTGCACCATTTTAATGGAGGTTAATTTGCATTCCATTTACAATCAATGTATATAATTTTTTAAAATTTTATTAGATTGTAAGGGGTAATAATAGCCCAGGGATATACTTTTTTAGTTTTCTGATTTTTAATTATCATTTTGGTGTTTAGCATAAAAACCCCTGCTGTGTAGGTGGTGCTTTCCAAAAGAGAAAGAAAACCAGGTTGCACGCTGTCTGTTCTGTAATGTTCGTTGTAAGGTGAGGGTTTTTTTTTTGGCTTCTTGTAGCAGTTCATTTATTAATTTAATAATAATTATTATTTAAATATTATAGATGTAAATATATTTTGTATTACAGATCATGCAGTCTATGAAACCATGTTCATATGTTGTATCTACAGGTATTTGTTTTATTTAATATATTTGAAGATGACACTTGTGCGTTCAAGTACTTCGAAGTGGACTCGCACACTTCAGTGCTGTTACACTTGAAAACTGTTAACTAAAAGCTAATATGTAAACAGAAGTTATGCTGCGCAGCTGAACCAAACATTTTGAAATTAGTAATTTTTTTTAATCTTTTCTTTATGACTGATGATATCTTTGATTGCATATTCCCCTGGTATTTAAGTGTTTTATTTTCACTTGTATTTGTTCCCACAGTACAAAATCAGAAATAGTGTTCCTTTCAGGTGACTCTAGAAATGTTTGTATGTGTGAGATGTGGGAGATGTGTGGAATGGTCAAAAATGAGACTCTTGTAAGTGCTGATGGCATAAGAAACATTACGCTTATAGGTGAGCTGATGTTTTCCTTTTGTTTTTTAAAACAATTTAAATAAAATAACTCTTATTGAGAAGCATGGATGCATCTCTAAAAGACAAGTGTAACAATCTTATTGAATTAACATTAAATGTAATAACTGTAAGATTCAACAAAGACATTTCACACAATGTAATGAGTAAATAATGAATTGGTGTTCAAAGGACTTCAGATTGACAATGACTTTAAATTTACAAGTTTCTATTAGTACACTAAGAAAATGAATTATGGACAGAACAAATTTTGTGGGATTAATTTCTGGGCAATTTTATTTGTTTTGCAAATTAAGGGTTCTGTGAGAATGAGTAAAAATGTCATTTGTATAGTTGGATCCCTTTTCTTTATATCAATCAATTAGGTCCAATAACAATTTGCAGGAGGCATTTTTTACTATAAAACCGAAAGGCTATCAACACCTAGAAAAAATAAAGGTATTACTATTTTACTTTTGTTTTTTTATTGAATGATCTTAATATATACAGCATATATAAAATAATTTTGCACTGAAGTTCAGGGTTCTAGATCATAATAACTTTTTGCTGAAAGTCTAATGCACATATAGCACCAGATGATCAGGTCTGGTGGCTTCCTCAGTGACTGATTGAAAATAGTAGATTTTTAAAGGAAACTATCTTTAATTTAATGTGCTATCATGAGAACTCTTGCTCTTAAGCTACATGTCACTAGATAAGAATTCTTTTATTTGTTCTTTTATCCTGTTAATATGTGTCATTTTTGATCATCTGACTTAATGGACATTCGTTTTTGCCAAGTTTGGCGACATTGAAGTTTGCTTTAAAGTTTTTCCCAAATTTCCAAATTTCCAGAAATTTAAAACACAGAAATAAAAGTGGAAAGTAATTTGTGTCCTTGATTAATATGTAACAAGCCTTGTCCTGTAAAGTGCCCCTTCTCCTGTTTTGAGCCACTGCCCATCAAAAGGTCTGTGCATATCATTGAGGAAGAGCATATCCCAGCAATCATAGTCAGGGACAACACCTTGACAGGTTGCCAGTGTATCGCAGGGTGAACACACACACACACACCCACACACACTAGCGCCAATTTAACAGGCAATTCACCTGATCTGCATGTGTTTGGATTGTGGGAGGAAAATGGAACACCCAGAGAAAACCCATATGGACATAGGGAGAGCATGCAAACTCCATGGAGGGGCACATCCAGGATGCACACCCTGGTCCCTTTACTGTAAGGCAGCAGCACTACCATTGTGCCACCAAAAATAAGCTTCCTTTCTTTTTTTAAAGAGAGACCTTCTTTGATAAATCCAGAGGTAGAGGTGTCTCATTTTCACTCCAAACACAAGCACCATCAAAAAATGATGGGGGTGGCTAAATGGACATGAGACAACATATGAACGACATATTAATATAATAGGATATTTGATTGTGAACAGCTGTGGTGATTAACGGTTTACAGTGAGAATGTGGATGGACAAAGCAACTAATATACAATTTTATAGCATTATTGTTACATCCATGATATTATAACATTTAAAAAGGGAATGATGCTATTACAGTAAAGCTGAATGTGTTTACTGCACCATGAAAATTTACATTTGGAACCAACATAGTGTACATGCATGTATTATACACCAGTCTAGAAGCTTCTGTTAATATGAACAATAAATTCTGACTAATTTATGTTTCAATGTTAAAAATTGATTATTATTATAAGGGAAAGACTTGAAAAAGGACTATTTTGTTTGAGCTACACTCATCATTGCCACACATACAGTATTCAGTCTATTAAAGATATTCTATAGGATTTATGGGTTCAGAATGAACTTGAATAATAGTGTTCCCAGGAAACAATATAGTTTGTTAGATCAAACTGGATTGCTTTTGCTTGATTGCCTGAGAACAATTAAATTATCTAAAAGCGACAATTACAAAACACCTAAAGGTCTTTCCAAATTCAATTTTTGGAATTGGATAGAAATAACTGCAGAAATGTGTTACTTGCATCTTTTAATTTTAGAGTTTATGATAATAAATAAAGAATCCAGTATGTGGTGATTATTAGATTATTAGTCTGTTTCTCTTTTGTTTTTATTTAAAAAAAAAAACTACTTAAGCTGTAGGTGACGCAGTGGTAGTGCTGCTGCCTCGCAGTAAGGAGACCTGGGTTCACTTCCCGAGTCTTCCCTGCGTGGAGTTTGCATGTTCTCCCCGTGTCTACGTGGGTTTCCTCCCACAGTCCAAAGACATGCAGGTCAGGTGCATTGGCAATCCTAAATTGTCCCTAGTGTGTGCTTGGTGTGTGTGTGTCCTGCGGTGGGCTGGCGCCCTGCTTGGGATTTATTTCTGCCTTGTGCCCTGTGCTGGGTGGGATTGGCTCCAGCAGTCCCCCGTGACCCTGTTTTAGGATATAGTGGGTTGGATGATGACTGACTGACTGACTTAAGCTGTAACACCATTATCCAAGGTATGTTATAACCCTGTGAATTAAAGGCCAGTGCTTCAGGCAATACTCCATACAGCCATGAATTATCTTAAAGCTTTTTATAAAATGGCAAATTTTCAAATCTTCAACAAATGTAACACTACACCAAAAGCATCTGCTAAACTTTCAGATGCAGGAGACAATTTAAATGTAATTCTATAAATGTAAAATAAGGTTTTTTTTTGTTTTTTTTTTGATGGGTGTTAACAGATCGTGAGACATTTAGACATAAGAAATGTTCTCTTAATAATATAGTTGATTTTTTTTTTAAGAGGCAAAAGTATTTTATAATATGTGATAGCAATTGTTTATTCATCATTGTCTACTATCTCTATGATATTCAAAAAGTTTCTGCTGCCAGCAGAAGAAAAGGTGAGATGTGTTGGAAGTTTCAGAGTTCAAAACACATCTTACAGTCTCTAAAATGAATCCTTAGGGTGTCGATATTACACCATCTTAATTTGACTTCTTTCAGACTTAATAAGATTTAAGGATTTATGTTTCCATTTTTAGTCCAACTGACTTAATTTTATTTGGCGTCAAATTAAGCAGTATAATTAAGGTAGAAACAATATAAATGCATTTCATTGCTTTAAATAAAATTGCCATGCACAGAAAGAATTTTGGAGATGTGTTGCCGTTTCTCAACTCACTAAACTGGATTTTATTGAAAATTATTACAGTTCTGGGGAAAACTTCACATTATACAGCTATCTTTGATTGACTCATTTAAAAATGACCTTGTTTGTAGGCTTTAAATTTATGTCATGTCATTTTCTAAACAGGGTTACGGGGGTACTGGAGCCTATTCCAGCTAACATAGGGCACGAGACAGGATCGAACACTGGATAGGGCGCCAGTCCATCACAGGGTGAACACAGGCACACACACACAAAATGGCCAATTCAGTATTACCAATCCACCTAACATGCATTACTGTGGACTGTGGGAGGAAGCCTAGGTATAGTGTTATATTTGAGATATTTTCCAGGATGTTGAGCTACCTTTCTTGTAGAAAATGCATTTTTAACATACAGTATGTTTAGTTAATATACATTAAGGGAACTCTTTTTTTTGTTGAAATACTGCAAAGAGTTCTGGTGGTCTCCACACATTTCTGTAAACAGTGTTAGGAAAATATAAAGACTGTATATTAAAGTGCTTTGTTTATTTATTTGCCAAACATTTGAGTTATCATGAAAAAGGCCTTGGGCAGGTTTAACTTCTTTAATCTGGAATAACTGTTACATCAAAACAGAATGGTTTCTCTACCATGTGACAGTGGGCAGCTATGCAATACATTAATTGCTAGTGTAATTGGTTACTTGGTAATGTCACTATGATTGAACGGTTATCAAAAGGCAGATGATTTGCCAAATTAATTAATATCAATTTTTTTTCTGGTTAACCAATTTGATAGAGAGACATTTATGTAACATAAGGGTAAACAGTAAACATATTTGAAATGTGTTCAGTTAAAAGGTAAAAATCTGGTTTAACAAAACTGTCTCTTTAGTAGCTCAAATAAGTTACAATTGCCTAATTTAATACACTGCAGTTAGACTAACTTATTTGGCTTGTTCTATTAACCACAGTCAACTTACCTTGAATTACACAATTGATTTACCTGGAATTTTAACACTTTATTAAATTTTACATACTTTTTTCAATGTTGAGTTTAACAATTTATGGCACGAGACCTACTTGTGTAATACTTGATGACAGAAAATCATCTTTTCGGGGTCAGTGAAGAAGGGTGAAGCTCTTTTTAACTTGTACCAATAAAAAAAAATCATTCTGGGTAAATGACAAATGCAATTGACAGTAAATGAGATTAGTTAGAAGATACCCTAAAATAAAAACTGTGGATGGGCTTGTATGCAATTTAGTTTTGTACTTATATTCACAAACAATATTTAATTAGCATGAATGTGATATACTAAACCTAGATAGTGAAAACGTAACCTGCAGTTTGATAAAGTTAGGTTCACCTTGCTATAGGCTGGTGCTTGGTCCAGGATTCCTGTTTTGCATTCAGTGCTTGCTGGGATAGGTTCCATCTTCTGCATAGTTTGGTAGAAGGATGGAGATAGGGTGGAGCTAAAAAGAACACATTATGAAGAACACTTTGGAATTCTATTGCTTTTGTCAGTGTTCCTAAACATATTACAACAGTGACTGATGACCACAGTACGTTAAGCGAACAGATTTCTCTTATCAGAGCCTTTCATTTTTTTTAAAGATATTAGAAGTTATAGTGGATGATTTAAAGATATTAGAAGTTATAGTGGATGATTTAACCTGTTGTATGCAAAATGAATATTGTTCCCTGGTTTTCACAACAGATCATACCAGAAAGGTATCTAAGAGCACTGAACCTCCATATCACTGGCATACAGGATCGTGACATGTCTCTCTGACATGCTGCAGAGTTAACTGTCATCAGGGAAAAGCTAAACCAAGACCAAGGAGCAAACTCAAGGAGCGTGGCAGATAGGGGAAATTTACATTCATACCATATGCTAATTACAAAAAATAATAATAATTAATTAAAAAATAATTAAGTATCACTTATACCTGCATTCTTAAGTTCTAGTGCGGCGTTCTTCAGACACCTCAACATAGACTCCAAAAACCTGTTGAGGATGGCTTCATTAGGAAGCACAGTGGGAACAATTCATTATTAATAAAGTAATCACGTTCTCCATTGAACAAAGTGAAACATTAGATACATATACGGCTTTGATAAATGGTTCTTCTGTATATTGTGATCAAAAGTCTTATGCATCACCATAACCTAGCTGCATCACACAAGAAGATGTAACAAGTAACAGCATGTTTCTGTTTGGCATCACTGAAGACATGACAACATACGAGGGACATTCAAAAAGTTTCTGCACTTTTGTATTTTTGTTGGAAACGCTGAAGGCGGGTGGAGTAGCAATTAGGCTTTAAAAAGATGGTACGATGCTGGGAAAATTGCATTGCAAAGGAAGGTGACATGTAGAAAAGTGATGTCATTTGTTTTTGAAATTCTTAATAAACAGAGTTTAAAAAAAGTGCAGAAACTTTTGAACGTCCCTCATATCTACTCTTGGGATTTCAGGTTGCCCACCCAAATATTAAAGAATTTCTACACATCCACTTATAAAAGTATTTTTACTGGAAATGTTATTGCCTAGTTTGAGAAAACAGCATGGGACAGGATTACAATGCTCTGCAGAGAGTGGTATGGTCTGCTGAACTCCTCACTGAGTGTGCACTCCCTAAATTCGAGGACATTTACACCAAGCAATGTCAGAGCAGGGCAAAGAAAATTATTAATGATACTAGTCTTCCCAATAACAACCTTATTTCTGTACTTCGGTCAGGTAAATGGTACCACTGTCTAAGGTTTTGTTCAGAGAGACTGAGGAGGAGGAGGAGCTTTTTTCTTTAGTACATACCCATTTTGAGTAAGGAAAGTGCCTAGAGCTGCATGATACCTTATTGTTAACTATCTTACATTAAGGTATTTAAGTTATTTATTTAGTTA
Source organism: Polypterus senegalus (assembly GCF_016835505.1). NCBI lineage: Eukaryota > Metazoa > Chordata > Cladistia > Polypteriformes > Polypteridae > Polypterus > Polypterus senegalus. The sequence continues at coordinate 119,350,638 of NC_053164.1, forward strand.
TCATTTATGGCATATTTAATAGCTGTCACACACGTGCGCATGGGAGGTAGCTAGAGGGACCAATCAAAGATAATTCCACACCAGGCCAGGGGGCGGTGGGGTGCACTTATCTTTGCTCTGATATTTCTGCAGATCAAAGATGGGAAATTCTGCTGAGTCCAGCCCTGAAGACATCACTTCCAGATCCGGCACCAAGAATGCGCTTCTTGTTCTGGTCCCCCAGATGATGTCACTTCTGCCAACCTACTATAAAATCCAGACTACCTCCACATGTACTCTGCTCTGTTTTGGACTCGAAACTATTCCTAACTCTGCTTATTTTCCCTTTTGCATCCAGGGATTAAGTATACGGATGGATGCCCCAAACCTTTTCCTGTGTGTTAAGGGTGATTATTTCACAAATCCTATTAATAATTATTGATATTGAAAATGTCATGTTTTATTGTCATTGTCCTTTTAAATTCTTAAAGGCATGGTCATTGGAGTTAAGCAACTAAGCATTTCTCTAAATATTGTAATATATGTAAAATTTGTATGTGACAAATAAAATTTGATTTGATTTTAATGTTTGATTTGATGATCACGAGCAGCATGTCAGGAATGAGCTGGGTCTTTACCTTTAGACCTGCCTTTCCTTAATCAATGGATAAAACAGTGTTCAGCCCACAACTATTCCTCTTTTCTTTAATGACTTGGATTTTACCTTCAACTCATTCATTCTGCTGCGTGCTGTTAGCTCTTCACGTCTGTGCCTGCCATTTATTTCATAGTGGTTGCTTGAAAGGGCCAAAAAAAGGAGGGGGAGCTTTGTGTGACAGCCATCATTCAGAGCTCCTGATCAGTAGTATTTTTGTTGGTTTTTTAATTCTGCTTTGAAATTTTATTTTATCTTGCTTTTTGTCTGTTGATCTGACCTGAAATTAGTTATTATTTCTGTATTCTGTATGCATGTTTGCGAGTCATACTACTTACTGGATTTTATTTCAATTAAGCTCTGAAAATCTTTGAAAAGAATCTTGTTTTTGTAATCACCTTTTTGTATATCAACATTATCATCTATGTCAGAATTTGTGGAAATTTAACAATAACAATATTGCTGCAATTTCAATTTTTCTGACATGAATCTCCAAAATATTTAAGAAAGCTCCAAAATGAATATTTAAATTTGCTTATAATGCAGTCAGGTAAGCATATCTAACCTTTTTAGTACCAGTTTACCTCAGTACTGGACATCAGAGAGCTGGAACACATAGTGATAGTAATTAACTATGCCTTACTGTACAGTTAATTAATACAGAGATTATTAGAATGCTAACGTCATTTAATGTACTTTAAGAAATTTTCTTACTTTTATAATGAGTTTGTTTCAACACTTCTTTATGAACAGCGATGTATCTCTTGATTTTCTAATGCCATTTCAGAACATAACCCAAAATCATTACGTATTAGGTAGGAACCAGCATGAGATGAGATGTCAATCAATGACAGGGTACGCGCACATACACACACACTCACACACACACACACACACAAACACTCTCTCTGAGACACTCTCAACTAAATTAACTTTTCCAATAAGACAAACATACATACATAAACACACATTACTGGAATGTAGGAGTTAATCAGTATGTTTGGAGCATACCCTAAAAAACACTGGGAGAACATACAGTACAACACTGCCACCATTCCACGCTATATCATTTTCAAATAATAAATTAAAGCCTTATTTTTTATGCAATGTGAAACATTAGCCAAAATTTCTAAAGAAAAGTCTTTATACAACATTTCTGACTATATGTATGTCGATTTAACTTTAGTTAACCATTTGTTATTCAGGCTACCTAAACTCCTTTACCCTAAATTCTGCTTCCTTCTTCATGTCTGGTTCCAGCTACATGACAACACAGTAGTGAATCAAATGTTCCTTTAAAAACCGACAATCAGGGGTATATTTTTAAAGTTATTCATTGTACGAGAATTCAAAAGAAAACATATTAACAAAACAGAATGGTCAGTCCTTTGTTTGCCATAGTTACTATAACCTTTAATGTTAACCATCTCTTTTTCTCTTTTTAGCAATAGCATATTTCCTTTACTTTTTGAATGTCAGACATCATCTTTTCTATATACTTCATTATATGTGTTTTTGTTACCTTCTTCCTCTGCCAGCATGTTTCATTATTTTCCTTTCTTTTCAATAGGCTTCTTTACACATGTTTTCCTTGCTTTATATTTCAGTTCAAAAGCAGTATTAATTATTACTAGAAGTATGACCAAAAGCTGAAAAACACTAAAATAACTTAATCAGTCATTGACCTAAATGAAGAATTACAGCTCCGCAGTATTTACTGAATTGTATTTTTTTAGTGTTTTCCTGCTAATACACACTGGCACAGTATGTAATCTGGCTTCCCGTGCTTCCAATGTAAATCAAATTGCATGCCAGTAAAGCATTGTCTAGAAGCTATTTCCTTTTAATCAATTTTATTTTCATCTCAGCAGGAGAGCAAATAGATTTGATGTGTGCCACCCTTTCTTGTCATTTCTCGCAGTATTCGTATCTAAACTATTTTCTGAGGGATTCAGTGAGTAGGGGGATGCAGGTGTCTACTGATGACTCATTGTACTTGTAATACAACCAGTACAGGCATACGGTGTATAGCTTCCTGATATAAAAAACTTTTAATTAGGAGCAGTATTTAAATAATTGTTGCATAAGAGTATTAAATATAACTCCTGTATTTGCATTCATTCCCAAAGTGAACACTCATAAAATTATAATGGCTGGGGACATTAATTGTGTTTTAAATCCAGACAGATAGGTCTCCTGTCACAGGGGTGATGACATCTAACACTGCAAAGACAATTACACAATTTTTAACTGACCACAACCTATCAGACCACTGGAGGTTCCTAAACCCAAACTCAAGAACATATTCCTTCTACTCACCAGTGTATCATTGCTACTCAAGAATTGATTATTTCTTTATAGATAATAATTTCTTGCCTACAATTAAATCTTGCAAGTACGACACTATTGTTATTTCTGAACATGCACCTATGATCTTGGAGCTAAAATCATTATGCCCCACACACTCATCTCACAGATAGTGTCTTAACCCACTACTATTAGCAGATGAGAACAGAATTTATATCCAAACAAATCAGTTTCTTCCTAGAGACAAATACTGTACATCCTCAGAGGTTTCTGCAGGAATATTTTGGGAAACTCTAAAGGCCTTCTTAAGAGGACAGATTATTTCTTAGATTGCCCACAGAAATAAATTAGAACCCAAAAAATTATCAGAGCTAAGAAGTGAAATTACTAGAATAGATGAAAACATGCCAGGCGTCCAAGTGAGGCTCTTCATAAGAAAAGGCAGGCTCTGCATTCAGAGCTCAACCTCTTAACAACTCATTTTTAAATCAAGACATCATTACTATGAACATGGAGAGAAAGCTAATAAGCTTTTAGCTCAACAAATCCACAAGCAAGAAGTTTGCAATGCAATCCCAGTAATCACCAACATGAACGGAGATAAAATCATTGACCATAAAAATATAATGCACACATTTAGAGACTACTATAAATCCTTATATTCTACTGAGTTTAAAGAAGACAACACACAATCTAATGCATTTCTGAATACATTACAGATACCACAAATAGATACTTATAGTGCTGAGGAACTGGATAAACCTCTGGCACTCTCAGAATTACTAGATGCTATAAAGTCACTTCAAAGCAGGAAAGCAGCAGGCCCTGATGGCTACCCTGTAGAATTTTATAAGAAATTCTCCACTCAGCTAGCTCCCCTTTTATTAGCAACATTTACGGAAGTCAGAGACAATCAAATTCTACCTCAAACTTTTCGTCAAGCATTAATCACCGTCTTTCCTAAACAAAATAAGGACTTGTTACAATGTGTATTATACAGGCCAATTTCACTTCTGAATAATGATGTTAAGATACTCTCAAAAATCATAGATAGAAGGATAGAGAAAGTGCTGCCTTCGGTAATATCACAAGATCAAACTGGATTTATTAAAGGCCGACACTTAGCTTCCAATATTCGACTCCTGTGTAATGTAATATATTCACCAGCAAAGTCAAACACCGCAGAGATATTATTATTATTGGATGCCAAAAAAGCATTTGACATGATTGAATGTAACTACCTTTTCACTACATTAGAGAAATTGGGGTTTGGCCTGAACATTTGTGCATGGATCAAACTACTGTATACCAATCTAGAAGCTTCAGTTTGTGTTAACAACATTTGTTCAGACTACTTTAAATGAGAATGTGGTACCAGACAAGGATGCCCCTTGTCACCACTGCTATTTGCAATCGCCATTGAACCACTGGCAGTTCACTGTCGAAATGCTTATCAGATAAAGGGGATTATCAGAGAAGGACTGGAACAGAAAATTTCTCTATATGCAGTATATACTGTAAACCTAAAGGTCTTTCTCAACAAAATTTTGTTGTCTGTATGGAAAAAATTAAGAAAGATTTGTATAGATGGTCAACCCTTCATCTCACTCTACCTGGAAGAATTAACGTTGTTAAGATAAATATCCTTTCTAAGCTTCTTTTTTATTTCAAAACATTCCAATATACATCAATAAATCATTTTTTAAGCAATTAGATTAAACCATAACCTCATTTATTTGGAAATGAAACATCCACGTATGCAAAGAGCGGCCCTACAAAGACCTAAGGCAGAAGGTGGCATGGCTCTACCTAACTTTCAGTTTTATTACTGTGCAGCAAACATACAAGCTATAAAAACCTGGACACAAATAGATGAGCATACACAGGCTTGGTCCGCAATAGAAATAAAATCCTGCAGTACTTTTTTATATTGCCTGCTTTGTGCCCCTATAAATGCAAGTTATTGCCAATATACAAATAACCAAATTGTGCTTCACTCAATCAGAATATGGAACCAATATAGAAATATTGCTCAATTTCGAGGACTCAGAGAACATTTCTGCAATATATAAAATTATTTTACAGTCCCTCCCTTTCAAAGATCCAAGAGGACAATGGGAAAAAGATCTCTCACTCAACATATCAGAAAAGAAGTAGAAGGTAGCAATGCAGAGAATTCACTCAAGCTCCATATGCGCACAGCATACAATTATTAAATTCTAAATTATATATCAAGCAGATCTGTCCCACTTAAAACTGTCCAAAATGTTTCCAGGGCAAGATCCAACCTGCGAAAGCTGCAATCAAGTCCCAGCCTCACTGGGTCACATGTTTTGAGCCTGCACCAAATTAATATTATTCTGGACAAAAATTTTTAAGTTCCTTTCAGACAGCCTTGGTGTCACAATCCCTCCTAATCCATTAACAGATGTGTTTGATGTTCTTCCAGATGGGCTTAAAGTGGAGAAGGACAAACAAACTGTGATTGCATACACTATTGGCACGCAGACTTACTTTGCTAAACTGGGAGAATCCTAACTGTCCTCTTTTAAATCAGTGGGTAACAGAAGTTTTATACAATTTGAAATTGGAAAAAATCTAATTCTCAGTTAGAGGATCTGTGCAGAACTTTTTCAAAACCTGGCAGGATCTAATCAATAATATTTTAGAATAAGCTCTTAAAGCACAGAGGAAGTAATTCTCTCTGCATATCTTTTTCTTCTCCATTCATCTCTATTGTCCTATTAAACTCATTAATTTAGGTATATTTACAAGCTTTAAGTTTTACTCCGTTGACCATGCTCTCTTTCTCAAGGGTGGGGATCGATTTGTTTTCAATCCTATTTTTTGTAAAAATTGATCTATTTGTATGGAATGATTACAATAAAATTAATAAAATTAAAAATAAATAAATAAGTATAACTCCTTCCCTGTTTACCGCCCAGATGTTTGTAAGTGAAATGAGACAGGAACCTTCTACATGTTCGCAATACTGATCTTCCACAACAGAGTGCCAGCTTATCCCACCTTGTCCAGTAACTGCATCAGACACAATCACTGTTTAAAACTCTATGTTATGGCAGATATTCAGTATATTATGAATTGTTGTCAGCTCCCCATCACTTCCCCTTGCCTCTCACTTTCAGCTAGTTCCAAAATTATCAAAAGTTGTGCTGTTGCTTCCGCTTCTCATCAATGACTGAGTTATCTCTTATAATATGTACACAGTAAAAGTGCTAAGCAATAGGTCCTGGATGAACAAACTTGCTCTAGACCACATATTATAATATAATAAGAATTATTATTAAAATTAGTAATAAAAACTATTATTATATATTATAGACAAATGAACAATTAACTCACCTTTTCAGGTCTTCTGATTAGTGAGGCATATTGTTATAATATTAAAACATGAATGACACAAAGTGTATATACCAGGTCATAACTTAGCTGCAGAATTATTTAAGCTGCTGTAAATATAAGGGGTCTTCCTAAGAACCAAATATTTGTAGATACTGGCTGTTGTAGGTGTCTTGCTGTTAAAACAAACACAGCAGAATAGTCAACTAACATTATTCCACTGTAGGCAGAAATCATGGACTCATTCACACTACACAGAGGGCTACCACAGTTGTCTTGTTGTCAGATTGACCAGTACATTTTAAAATGAATTAAAAATTTGGGGTCCTTGCCTCAGAAGGACACTAAAAATTGTCTCTTTCTCTTTTTTTAATAAGGAATCAATTTCATTTTATTGTGATTAGAGATTTTGGTCTTTCACCAGATGCCTGCTGCTATATGCTTTTAAAAAGAACGCACAGTGTCATCCGAAATGAATTAAAGAAGCTGCACTTATATTTGCATATTTTCTGTTATAAGTGCATATCAACAGATTACTGGTATTGCATTCACTAGTAATTGCACATAAATTAACTTGGGCTATTTCATTTGTATTATGTTAATGATTCCCAAATACTACTAATAAAGAAGTAGCTTCTCATCACATATCATCTGCCTATTTTGCAAAACATTTTTATTTAGTTCAATTTACCTCTTTATAAGAGCATTTTGGTGGTAACATTTTATGTACACTGGCAGAAATGCACACCAAGTCTATTCTGAAGACTCCCACACTGAGTCCAACAAATCTGAACAGGAATGTCATTTTGGCTGCTTCATCTGAAACTAGCCAATAAAAAGAGCAACTACTCATAAAGATGAGCCTTTTGGGATTTTACTGATTAATGTCTATTTAGAGGGTGACACGTGTAGCTCTTTCAAGCCCAGACCAAAAAAGGGACATAGATAAATACAATAAATAGATAGCACTTTATTTGTCCCAAGAGGGAAATTTAGCTTTATAAAGAAGCTCAGGAAATTTTATAACAAAACAACAACAACCCCCTTAAATACACACAAGAATATAAAAAAAGAAATATTCTAACTCGGCTATGATAAAAGAGCAGCCACCATGAGGTATAATGTTGGTGTAGTACTGTTGGTGTAAATGAGCCCCAGTAGAGTTTCCTGACACACTTCTGCTGAATAATTTGTTGGCTGAAGGTATTTAATGATAGTGTGTCTCAGAGTGAGGATATGCAGCCTTTTCCATAATTGTCATCAGTGTTGTTTTTATTTTCTCCTCCTCTGCTAAGACTATGCCCATATTACCATATTTTTATTTAATAACACTCTTGTTAAATTACTATTTTTACCCTTAGTAAAATAACAAAAGGCGCATATGACATAATGGTAAGCTTATACTGAGCATGCACTCTGTATAGACATCTTAAAATGGGCATACACTGCGATTTTGGCATAAGTTTAAGCCTGATTAGCAGTTACTGACTGGTTTTCTCAGTTATCTCACATTTCATCTTCATTGCTCGTCTTCATACAGCTTTTGAGTGGTTATGTTGTTCAAATGCCTCTCACAAAAAGGCTGTCACACAATCAGAAGAATTTCTGTCATGTTAGCCAGACCAAATGTGCTTGTGCAGTTTCAACACATTTACAACTGCTTACTCTGTTGTGCAGAGTCAGTAGGTGCTTGACCATGATTTCTAGAAGTTGCACAAAATGCAATTTAGATACATACAGGTAAGCAACACAACAAGTGCCATGTAAAGCAATTTTTCTATGCCTGCTATATTGGAATGTGTTTCATCTGTGAAGGGTGACCAATCAGGGGATGAGATGTTGTAATGAACAGGATCCAATGAGTGAAGAGCTCTTGGTAATAAGCACAAACCAACCATAGCACGATGGAATCAGCATTTTTAGAAATCTTCATGTTCACCTATTCACATTGAAATGCTGTGTCTATGCTTTCAACCCACAAATACTTTTGAAGACACATTCAACAGCCAGACACTTAAAAAAAATGCCAGGGTAGTGGGGACAAAAGGTGAAAACAGAGACAAATGTCTGCCTTTCTAAACAAAAACATACTAGTGTAGAGGAGGCCTAACTCCAACAGTTGAAAGTGTTCCGCATAACTGAACCACCTTTTTAATTAGCTTGATGATTTAGTTACAGGGTCTTTCTTGAAGTGATGACTAATAGAATGAAAGATAAGCTGTCAGTTTTCAGTTTAAAATCTCTAAGGAGTCTGAAGTGCATTTCTCTTACTCTTACTGCCTGCCTGCAGTGAAATAATGTTTTGGATGGCTTTTGAACCATCAGTTGCAATATATTTAAGGGTTCTGAACATTAGATGTACTGTCCAACAGCCAGTCTATTATGGTGTGATACATTAAATTATACTTTAGTGCAGAATTAGTATTTGATTGTATTATTGAAACGGTCTGTAAAGACCCCATCACATTCTCAAGTGGTATACTGAGATTTGCAGATTTGTATTCATTTCAAAGAAAACATTAACAAGATTTGTAAAATTTTTGGGAAGATGAAAGTGAAACGAGTTATCTGGTAGCACACTATAATGGCAATAAGTCTAATGAAAATGATGTTACAAAAAACACAGGAATAACACATACTGAATCCTGAGTTGAATACAACTTGCTAATTTTTTTGTCTTTGATAATGGCTTCTTGTCAGAAATCTTCCCTCATATGTTACAAGTGAACCACAAAATTATCAGCACCAACATCCTAGAATACCTGACTATACATCTACTTCATGTTATAAAACTTGGAGAGAAATTTTAATTCATTTTCCACCACTACTCTCGGGAGCTGTCTGCCAAATCTGTTGCCGAGGTATCAATAATTGTAACATTTTAAATCAAGACTGAAGTGCCACATTCATTCTTTTGCCTGCTAGGAGAGCTCTTCTTCCACCATGAATTCTTTAAATTGACTTCTGTATACTTAGGAGTGCATTTCACCTCTCCATTTTTGTCGACTCCTAATAGATTCCACAAAGACCTTATCTTAGCGTCTGACAGTGCTCATTTCCTGTTTCTATTGTTGTACAGTTTTAATTTTTATTGTAATCAAGCATTTGTATATGTAAGTATTGTAATCATGATTGCTCCATAAATTACCTTGTAATGGTGCATGCAGTTAAGATTGATTAATTGATTGTTGGGTGGATGGCCGGATGAATAGTTGGAATGGATGCACTGAACAGTTCTTTTACAATTTTTATTTACTGGTGCAATTAGAAACAAGTTTTGTTTTTAGAAGAAAAATAAGCATTTTTCATCATAACAAACATGCAAGTATAGTAGAGTACAGAACTTGCTCTTGTCTCCCCTCCACTGGCCAGATGGAAATGAACAATTTTGGGGTCTTATTAGTTCTGCCAAGCTAGATGAATTGGAGCTCATATGGAAAAAGCATACTTGAGCCGGCCATTGTCTTAACAGCATGCACCCAAGCCTGATCGATGAAGGTTATTTAAGAAACTGAAAGGATCAACATTTCCATGTACCCGATCGTTGACTTCAATGAGGTTAAGGTTAATGTTCTTACATTATTTTGCAGTGTTCTGCTATAAATCAAACCCAGTTACAACAGTACTGAGGAATGACAGTAGGAGACAGCTGCCCTTTTCTACTGCTATTGATGTTTTTCTTTAATGTACAAGAAGCTCAAGCACCTGTAATAATGTTGCAATATTTACTGCCTTTTCAGAGCTACATACATTTAAGGAGGATTCACTTTCACATAATATACTGAATATGAGTATTTGTACATCTATTTCCTAGCATTTTCACAGAAGAATTTCCTGATAGCCCAATATTTACTCCAGATCTCTTTAATCACTGCTGTGGAAGTGCTTTACTAAGAAGAGATCCCATTCTCTTTCTTCCTTTGTTAATTGTCTGGTAGTATTGATCTTGTTTGTGAATTAAACCTTGATATACCAATGGCAATCTTGAAGACAGTACTGCAGCAATTCAATAGTGCTTGCTATTCAAAAATAAGATGCTAGGGGCCATTTTTGTTTAAAACTGCCTGGAGGGTTTTAGAACTGTCACTATAATACAGCATAACTCAATTAGTGGGTACATTTTTAATTAAACACAGAATATTTATTATTATTTTCTGCCTATGGAATCATGGCTTCAGCCATAAAATGCTTTTTAATTGATGCTAAGGGGAAGACAGAATTGGAATATGGAAGGCAGTGTATACAGTTACTCTTGAAGGAGCGCACTTACTATATGAGATGCAAAGTTGCACCAGAAATGTTCTGTTATAGCAGTCACCTCTGGGTATTAGGGAGGCAAATCATACAAAGTTGGCCTTTTTTCTCATAATATATTAAATACTAAAAACCAATAATATATGTGTACACCTAGCAAATACCAGACTAGTTTTGAAGTTTTCACTGATTCTTCTGGGATAGGCTAGCTTTTATAGTTGCTTTGGTTTGTATTTTTCTGCTTTAGAATACACAGTTTAATAATTAATCTTATTCTGCTCCATCTGCCAACCTGCTGTTAATGCTTTTCTATTTAATTCACCAGATTGATTTGTTATCATTCCATTGAAAATCTGCATTCATCTGTCCCATAGGTTTGGGCCAGTAGGTGCCTACTGAGCCTAGTGGAAGGTTTAGTGGGTTTATTATTATTGATTCAATGAGTGATAAAAATGCTCATGCTTTCATTTCTGAGAACTGCACATGCTGAGGAGATTGTGAAGCGTGAATAAATGTCATTTTGTAAAATAAATTCATTTTTAATTTTACCAATTATGTTCTCTGTGGAGTTTGCATTTTCTTTTCATATCTGCATGAGTTTCTCTCTCTCCCTCTCTCTCCCTAAGATATGTGTGCTAGTCAAATTGGGAACTCTGAATTAGCCCAGTATGAGTGAGTGTTGGGATGTGCGTAAATGTGCTCTTTGATGGACAAGGACCTCCTACAGGGTTGCTTTCTGCCTTGCACTTCATGTTTCACAAAAGAGTGAAAATATCATTTTTAACAGCAAATAATCTGTATCTTTTGATTAATTGTTAATGAAGATTAAAGAAGAATTATAAAAAAAAAGGTGTTAATTGATGATACGTAACATGCTGTCTGGGTTAATATACCACAATCAGCATGTTATACTCCAGAAAACACTTTATCACTATTAATGCAAATGAGCATTTTTTTAATTCCTTAATCTGCTGATAATAAACCAGTTAGAAGTGTCCATAGATACCGAATACTCAATGCACATAGAACTTTTCGGAACTAATTCACGTTTTAAATTAACAAATTGGATGTACGACGTTGCTGGCTTACTGTTCAGATTAAATAGACTGTTATATAAATTATCCACAACTTTCAGCAGAATGTTGCAGTTTCATAGCATAAGGAACTTGGAGCTAGATGCTTGAATTCAGGAAGTACATACTGTAAATCTAGGAATTGCTAATGTAGGCAGTGCACTTCCAGAGTCTTCCTAAAAGACACAGGTAGCTATTTCATTTATGCATTTATTTGCTTGTTTGTTTTCAATGATGAGTGGCATGGTGGCACAGTGAGTAGTGCTGCTGCCTCGCAGTTAGGAGACCCGGGTTCGCTTCCCTGCGTGGAGTTTGCATGTTCTCCCCGTGTATGCGTAGGTTTCCTCCCCCAGTCCAAAGACATGCAGGTTAGGTGCATTGCTGATTCTAAATTGTCCCGTGTGGGTGAGCCCTGCCTGGGGCTTGTTTCCTCACTTGTGCCCTGTGTTGGCTGGGATTGGCTCCAGCAGACCCCCGTGACCCTGTAGTTAGGATATAACGGGTTAGTTGGATGGATGGATGTTTTCAGTGACCTGTTAACTAAATAATTGTTACTTTATCTTTATAAATTTGTGAATTTCCCCTTGGGATTAATAAAGTATCTATCTATCTATCTATCTATCTATCTATCTATCTATCTATCTATCTATCTATCTATCTATCTATCTATCTATCTAAATATTTTCTTTTTAGCCATGCACTTGCTTAAGAATGGCAATTACCAGTCTTTTATCATTCCCACTAGAAATCTTTTTACTTACAGTTTAATAGATGTCATTTGACACAGATTTTCAAACATATCGGTTTTCCGTCTGGGCTAAACTCTCTTCATGTTACTAACTTTTCATGTATGCCGGGCTTTGTATTAGTGTATGTTTTATAATAATCGATTTAGCACTGAATTTAATTATGCTTTCTGTGTTCTCCTTCAGCAGGCTTACTGTTTAGTGTTCTTTCCATTTAATTTCTCAGCTTAGTCACTCACTTGTAATTAATTGCTCTTTTGAATATGCACTTAACTTTCAGCGTGCCCAGCTGCCACAGTCTACCTGACAACAATGTTATTATAATTATTATTCATTTTTAAACTGCAATGCTATTTTTTCAATGTATTTTGCCTTCACTTTTATTGTATGCCATTTTACTATTCTTTCATTTGTCACAGGAGTGAGCAAGAAAAAAACTATTAAAATTAATTCTTATTTCTAAAACTTTCCATGTAAGTTATTAAAAAAATCATTTGAAATACTTAATTATAACTCTTTAACTTCTTAAACGTACTTTTGAAAATTTGATTAAAAGATGACACTGGATCTCCCAGAAATGCTTTCTACTACAGGTTGACATTTCAGAATTTGTGATTAGCATCTTTCATTTTTGGATTTATAGTAATTGTTTAAATACAGTACATGAAACAATAATTCTCTACGCTCTGTTTAGTCACAAATGAAGCTGCCTGCTAATTATATTTCTTGCATACATTGCAACTACATTGGATACATTTTAACAATATTTAATATTCACTTTTTTGTATTGTGCCAATTCTTTTTGAACAAAATTATTAATGTAAAACGCATTGTAGATTACTTCAGTTTCTCTTGTTTTCAAATATGAAATTTATCTTCGGATAAACTTCTCTATACTTATAAACATTTATTTTTAACAAGCAGAATATGTACTTTTTTTCTCAGACTGTCTGGCCAACATCATTTATTAGTAGCCGACACTAGCCCCACTCATCCTAGAATTCTTAAGTATCATTTGTCTGTAAATTGTAAATCTCTTCTAATTACAATTTTAAGAAAATGGATTTACTTCAAGGCTAATTCAAAATAAAAAAATAAATCAGATTATGTGTATTGGGTTATTTTTGGTACCCAGTTAGTTCTGTGTGGATGAATTGCTTATTACGCATGTATACCCAAACACAGAGAGATGATCCCCTTCCCCTTTTTTCGTGAATGCTCCTTTTTAGCACTCTTGAGCTAGACTTGTTAGCCCTTCGTATCTGATAGCTGTTGGCTTCTATTTCCTAATTGCTGCGCCTCCTTGTGCTTCTCCTCCATTGTCAACTGGCCATAGTCCTTAGCAGAACAATTAATTAGTTGACAGGCATTATTGAGTTCTATTTATGTTGTTCAGTTTCAAATCAGGTTTTCCATCTGTTTAAATATATGTGCGTCTCCATGCATACAAATTCTGTATTTAGTAATGTGTAAAATTTATATTTGCATTTTACTTGAAAACTTTTCAAAGTGCTGTACACCTACACTCAGTGAAGAGTACTACCCAAAAATAAACTGAACTGAAGTGAATTAGGATTTGCACATTGGTAGCTATAATGAAAACATGACAGTCTTATTCCTCTTTTTTACAACATTCTAGTATCAAAATTTGAATTGGTCATTCATTAACCTACTTAAACCAAGGTAGTCCTTGGGGGCTGAGCCTGGGCAGGACGCCAGTCAACGAGTGATTAGTCCTAATTAAAATTCTGAGAATAATGGGCCATTTTTAATACTGACATTAATATTTGTCAGACGTCGGAATGGGTCATGCACTCAGACTCTACTAGATCCCCTGGTAGTTTGTATACTGAGGATGAAACTGCTGAAAATGAGGAACACAACAGGGTTCAAGATAATGCAATGTGTAAAGAGTATATTTATTTTAAATAAAAGTGTCCAAGTAGAGTTTAAATGTCTTCAATAAATAAATGACTACAAAAATACAGTGCATTCCGCAGTCTATAAATAGATCAATAAATAACTAAAATCCACAAATACATTAGAAATATTGTATGTTTCATTCCAATCCCCTTATAGTAGGTTTTTCATAGAACTCACCTAACATTCTCCAGAGAATGTGAATGTCATTGTCTGTCCCACTGAGATTACATACATTTCACAAGTACATTTATATATTACATATAACAGATTTGGTTAATTATTTATAGATTTTGTAATTGAAATTAAGCTCTTTAATGAAAAGAATTCCCCTAACTGAACAGCTTAATTAATTACAGAGTAACCTACAATTGTCCATAATCATTTTCAAATGAGTAAATTAACGAGTCCTGGATAGACTTTATGGATAGGCCTTTTATTTTCGGTACGCTTATTTGAAAGTGTATTATAGCTGCAAGCTTGTTACTCATGTATTATTACAAACATGGTGGTGTAAGGGGCATTTATAATCCCAGATGGAATATATATTAAAAAGAAGGAGAGCTAATTCGGTACAGGGAAATGGTATTCAATTCCAGAATTCCAGCATTTGAATGAACAGAGGCTAAATCTTGTTTTGATTTTTCTTCCTTTGTATTTCTGTCTTTCTTTTGCTTTCTCTGTATTCATTTTGAAGTAAATAGTTGTATATGTTATGTTATTTTTATATGATTGCATAGTATGTCACTGTGATGTATTGCTTTTCAAAAACAAAATAAAAATGTATGCTTTATTTAGGCTTTTTTAAAAATAGATAGATAGATAGATAGATAGATAGATAGATAGATAGATAGATAGATAGATAGATAGATAGGGGAAAATTTGGCTTTTTACAGAATCTCATTAAATAAATAAATAAATTCATACATTCATACTTAAATAAATATGCACACATACTTTGGTCTAAACACGCACCGGTTGACTATAAAGCAAGAAAGTAAAAAAGGAAGAAAAGTTACTTGGCTGTTACAGTCACATTGAGGTATTATATTGCTGTTAGTATAAAGGAGACCCAGTAGCGTTTCTTGACACACTTCTGAATAATTTGTTGGCTGAAAGTTCTCAGTGTCAGTGTGTCAGAGGGAGATGATGTGCATCATTGTTCATAATGACACTCAGTTTTGTTTTAATTCATTCCTTCACTACTACCTGCAGGGAGCCCAGAGTGCATTCTAATTAGTGAGCTTGCCCTTTTAATTAGCTTGTTAATTTAGTGGGCCTCTCTTAAAGTGATGTTACCATCCCAGCACACCACAGTGTAGAAAATCACATCGGTCATCACAGAGTTATACAGTAGAAGATGTGAAGGGTGTCACTTCCACATTAAAGGAACCTGTCAATAATGTGGACCCCCAAGTACTTGTAGGAGTGGACCACCTCTGCATCCACTCCTTGAATAGTGACCAGACAAAGAGCCTTCTTAGTGCGGCATAAGTCAATAACCAATTCCTTGGTTTTGTTGATGCTAAGATGCAGACAATTCTCTTTGCACCAAGAAACAAACCTTTTCACCTGACCCCCATACTCTGCCTCATCCTCTTTATCAATACACCCAATAAGTGCAGAATCATCAGAGAATTTCTGCAAGTGACATATATAAATGAGTAAATAGTGTTGCTTCTTGTTTGTTCTAGGTTGGTTTTACTGTTTCATATAACTAATTGTTGTGGCTACTCTTCTGAGCAAAAGGGTTAAAGTTTTAAATTCTCATCATGGATTCTTCATTTTGCTTTTGCATCACTTACTCCTAGTTAACTAAATAGTCCTTTGTTTGATTTTGTTTAATTACTTTTTTACTAATTTTTTGTAACACCTGCATTTGTTTTGTTTTTTGTTATTGACAACAATAATTACTAGCATTCATTTTTAAAAAAATATTTATTAATTACTTTAATTAATGATTATCTAACAATGCAAGAATTTTATAGATTTTGGCTGTCTGCTTGGGAAAAAACATAACATAATCTTTGCAGGAGCAATTATGCTGGATTAGCCACTTGATCAAAAAGACCACCTCCCCAAATAACTCCTCTAGTCTTAGTTGAGGCTGCTTGAAGAAGCAGTTCAAAGACAACCTCATTAAAGCCTACATTATGTAAAACCTGGACAAGCATTGCTGGCTGAGTGATGCTGGTCACAGAACAACCTTGTTTGCTGCTGCATGGTTCAAATAGCAGTTGGCATTGACCAAAAGAATATGGTGACAGATACAGTAGAGATTTGTAAAAGCCACTGCGAAACAGAACCTACTCCTCTTATTTTCTCAATGTCTGTGTCTCATTATTGGTTTCCTGTTATCTAATATCATATTGGTCTTCATTCTCATTTGAGAGGATATTTGGTGATTATGAGTCAGAATATAGAAATACAGATTAAACATTATAGATTTATAGGGTCATTATTATCATGCGTACATTGTACATTGAAATCCATACTTGCCTTTGCTAATCAACATGCAACACATCTCCAGTGCCATGATTAACAAGTACAACTATCTTACGTTAAACCTTTTGTCATCCTTACCTGAAAAATCTCAGGACACAGTTTACAACATTAAAATGTCAAATCTTTTCCTTTTTTGTGTATTGCAATAGATATTGGACTACAACAATTAATATGTCAAAATTATCCATCCTTCCTCCTAACCTGCCTATCCAGGGCAGGGTCATAGGGTTTCAAAATTATAAATGATAGTATATCACACTTCATAGCATCTTCTCATTCCAAATATACAATGAAAATAAAGCAGGTAGTCTTTTTTTAAAAAAAACAAAAAACTGTAATGTGGTGGATGGAGGCAGGAAACAAGAACAGCCAAAGCACTGAGTCAGCAGCATGAAGTAGTGTGAGCTGGCATCTTGTCATTCAATTGAACAGTTTTACTACCAGCCTGTATAAAAGCTGAAAATACAATTAGCAACTCAAAATTCTAAGTACAGCAATCTACCCACAAGAGCAATAAAATGACCAAAATCAGTTGGGACTAGCATTGTGCATCCATCCTTTTTATGAAACTGGGTTGTGGAAAACTGGAGTCTATCCCACCAGTGTAAAATGTAAGACAAGATCTAACCCTGGAAAGGATGGCAGTCCATCCCAAGGCAAATTTATACACATACACACTACACATCTGGCCAATCATCATTTAGGGTATGTGACAAAAACTGTAGCACCCAATAAACAACCCATATTGATACTTTTTTAATAAGTATAAAATAAAAATATATTTATCTATGTTAAAGCTCCATTTTATTTACATGTAAACTAAACAAAAAAAACTAAGGTAAATTTAACATTAATGTAAAAAAAATGATATTACTACATTGTTAATTCTGCTGGCGAAGGTAAAGCTGAAATATATAAAAATAAAATCCAGATCATGACAGTTATGTCCTTTAGGAGGGCTAATATATTGATAGAGTATCATAGATGTTTAGGAAGTTCCTATTTGAATTTATAAAGTAAAATGTTGGAATACGTTTGACATTTACACATTATTTATTTAGATTGAGCCACTTCTTTTTCATTACATTCATGTTATTTAAAATGATTTGATAGGTTAATGTAAACTTTTCTTGTGTAAGAGTGAACAACTGTGAATGACTTATTTGAACTGAGATAGGAATTTTTCCTCACCTAGTCAAAGAGACATGACTTGATGAATTTGTGTAATTTGCTGTAATCTTTGTACTCTCGTCACACAGATTTGAGCACCAATAGAGGGCATATGTGAATGCTTCACAGAATGTAACTGCAATGGCAAAAAATAGCTGGAAATTTGACATTTTAGGAGAAAAGTTAATGCCAAAATGAGATTCTGAAATGCAATCATAATCTTTCAAGTAGGTATAAAACTGTAGATCAATTACATTGCAAATATATGTATAGAATCTGAAAACTATTTTACAAAATTAGGAATATGTGCATGTAGTTTTATTCTAAAATGAAACTTCAAATGAGTATGGTGAACTGATTTGTATTCTGTCATGTACTATATAATTTCTTGATGAAATGATTATTCATTTTTAAATAAAGAAAATCTGTACATTATTTTATATAACAGTTTTTGATACATTTTACTAATTGTTTATTTCAAATATAAAGCAAATTCTGTGTGGGAGATGGCAGGATATTTTACTAGTAGTTTTGCCTTTAATTGTCATTGATGAAATGCTTCACATACTATACAGTATATTTAAATAGATTTGTTCATTGTCAAATTTAGTAACTCTTAAAAAATATACAAGAACCTACTGTGAGTATTTATATATTTGTCTTTCATGCTTGCAATATTAGAATTCAAACTGCCAAAAGAACATTATAAATAAATTATATCTATATAATATATATAGATCTTGTCCATATAGGCATGTATACCAGTAAAAAGCACTACATCATATTTTGTTATTGCTCTGTTATATTTATAAATCAATAAAGTATTCTGAGCATGTCTTTAGAAAAGGGTGCAATATAAAATTTCACTGAAATTATAAATAAGGTGAAAATGTTGCTCTACAGCAGCATATTTATTCTGTCAGTGGAAAAGTCAAAAATAAAATAAAAAATCTAACTCATTTTATTATAAAAAGCATGTTAAAATTATTGCAAAACAAAAAAGTCTGGGAGTAACACTTTCAACAGTCAAATAACTACTTATTTTGATAGAATAAATTGCATTTCTGTCTGAATGGTGCTTTTCACATTCATACAAAATGCATGCTTGTTGTGGTTTACAAATATGAAGGCTTGTTAAGATTTTAAAGGAGTATAAGCTACAAGGTCAAATTCTGCAAATGTGAAGCACAATTTCCGACGGCAAGTTGTTTGACTTCCAAATAAGTAAAGGAACAAATGTAGAAATGTGGTCTTAAAAAGGTTTATTTTCACATCTCTTTCTCCCAGAATTACCTCACTTTACTGCTCACAAAAATTAAAGGAACACTTTAAAGAAACACATTAGATACATCAGATCTCAATATGAAGTTGGATATCTATACAAATAACGACAGGGCAATGTCTTAGGAACAAAAGGATGCCAAGTCTTTTAATGGAAATAAAAGTTTTCTGCCTACAGAGGGCTCAATTGTGTAGAAACCCTAAAATCAGAGTGAAATGAAGATGTGGCAGGCTAGTCCATTTTTTCAAAAACTTAATTTCTGTTACTCAAAATGCTTTTCAGTATCTTGTGTGGCCCCCACGAGCTTGTATGCATGCTTGACAACGTCGGGGCATGCTCCTAATGAGACGACGGATGGTGTCTTGTGGCATTTCCTCCCAGATCTGTATGAGGGCATCCCTGAGCTGTTGTACAGTCTGAGGAGCAACCTGGCGGCGCCTAATGGACCGAAACATAATGTCCCACAGATGTTCTATTGGGTTTAAGTCAGGGGATCGTGAAGGCCATTCAATTGTTTCAAATCCTTCATCCTCCAGGTACTGCCTGCATACTCTTGACACATGAGGCCGGGCATTGTCGTGCATTAGGAGGAAAACAGGACCTACTGCACTAGCGTAGGGTCTGACAATGGGTGCAAGGATTTCATCCTGATACCTAATGGCAGTCAAGATGCTGTTGTCTAGCCTGTAGAGGTCTGTGAGTCGCTCCATGGATATGCCTCCAAGATCATCACTGACCCACCACCAAACCAGTCATGCTAAACGATGTTACAGGCAGCATAATATTCTCCACGGCTTCTCCTGACCCTTTCACGTCTTTCACATATACTCAGGGTGAACCTGCTCTCATCTGTGAAAAGCACAGGATGCCAGTGGTGGACCTGCCAATTCTGGTATTCTATGGCAAATGCCAATTGAGCTCCCCGGTGCTGTGCAGTGAGCACAGGGCGCAGTAGACATTTGGGCCCTCAGGCAACCCTCATGAAGTCTGTTTCTGATTGTTTGGTCAGAGACATTCACACCAGTGGCCTACTGGAGGTCATTTTGTAGGGCTCTGGCAGTGCTCATCCTGTTCCTCCTTGCCCAAAGGAGCAGATACTGGTCCTGCTGATGGGTTATGGACCTTCTATGGCCCTCTCCAGCTCTCCTAGAGTAACTGCTTGTCTCCTAGAATCTCCTCCATGCCCTTGAGACTGTGCAGGGAGACACAGCAAACCTTCTGGCAATGACACGTATTGATGTGCCATCCTGGAGAAGTTGGACTACCTGTGCAACCTCTGTAGGGTCCAGGTATCGCCTCATGCTACCAGTAGTGACACTGACTGTAGCCAAATGCAAAACTAGTGAAGAAACAGTCAGAAAAGATGAGGAGGGAAAAATGTCAGTGGCCTCCACCTGTTAAACCATTCCTGTTTTGGGGGTCATCTCATTGTTGCCCCTCTAGTGCATCTGTTGTTAATTTCATTAACACCACAGCAGCTGAAACTGATTAACAACCCCCTCTGCTACTTAACTGACCAGATTAATATCCCATAAGTTTCATTGACTTTATGCTATACTCTGATTAAAAAGTGTTCCTTTAATTCTTTTGAGCAGTATATTAAATACAGGAAAAGAAGCACAAGCATGTATATTAGACTTTCTGTTATGATTTTCATGCTCTTCTCATTCTAAAAGCATACAGCATATTTAACAAGTATATAAGTACAAATGTATCTGATTAAAAATTAAATAACTAAATTGTTTTACATTAAAAATGTAAAGATTAATGCTTAACAGTGACACAGAATGACCAAGTGTTATCTCTTTAAATATGACACAGAATTTAGTTGTATATATTTTCATACAAAAATGTTCTGAAGAGTTCAATGTTTAATAGCGTACGTTAAAATATCTCAGGTTCAGTACAAGCAGTGGCTTTTCTACACTTTTGCTGAACCATTGTCCCTTAATTTTTCATTTCTAAAATCTTCTACTAAAATATCATCTTTCAAATTGGGTTGTCTTTATGTCATTTAAATCGCCCTTGTTCTTCAAAAGCCTGAGGAATGACCAATAGCCTTCAGCTGTCTGCTTCCATGCAGTCTCTTATACACAGAGACATTATTGCCCAACACTCTGATTAGGACACTCGTGGGCAAGCATCTTTTAGACTGTGGTAGTCAGTCTCTGCATGTTTTACAGTAGGTGGGGTTTTTAGCTGATCATATTAACTAAAATGCTGTCCAATCAATTTGCAATGCATTGATTAATAAGCTGAAGCAGGCATTGAAAAGTCAACAAAACTAAATTTAAGCCAAATGTGAAGATGGGAAACTAGTTGTGGCCATTAACAGCTGCTCAGTGCTATGTTTTCTTTTAGTCCTTGCCAATATACTGTATCTTTGTTATGAGAAGGGCATTTAGTGGGTATTTCCCTGCTTTTGAATAAGGTCACTCACACCTTGCATTAATTTAATTCTTTATCTCATATATTTGTAAATATGCGATCATCACCAGGAAAAGTGGTGGAG
Organism: Polypterus senegalus; assembly: GCF_016835505.1. Lineage (NCBI taxonomy): Eukaryota > Metazoa > Chordata > Cladistia > Polypteriformes > Polypteridae > Polypterus > Polypterus senegalus. The sequence goes on from NC_053164.1 coordinate 119,372,401, forward strand.
ATGATGAGAGAGATGATGATATATTTGTAAGTAAAAATACTTTATAAAAGATTCTTATAAATTTACTACATTACTTCTCCATTCCTCTTTCTTAAAGTGTCCACTAATGGCAAATAACGAACCATATATTTTTGTCCTTGACCTTAGATATACTATTTTCCCACTCAACATTAGTTTTTCATTTCTTACTACAGTGAGAGCAAATACTCAAAGTTAAAAAAAAGATATACTATGTATCATAAAAGTGCAGCATATGTTACATTATTCCCGCTGTAGCTAAAGACCTAGCCACGTCTGGATTTAAAACACAATTAAAGTCTCCGGCTATTATATTTTTATGAGTGTTCACATTAGGAATACATTTGGATGAAATCTCTATCATCCACATTAGGTACATACATATTTATCAGATTCCACTTTAGTATTAAATAAATTGCCCATCACTATGACATATCACTCTTCAGGATCACATATTACATCTGATGCTACAAATGGGATAGTTCTGTATATTAAAATTCCCATATTCCTACTATTCCTAGTATTCCTTGTAGAGCTGGAGTGAAAAATTTAGCCAATCCAATCCCATTGCAGCTTAAACTGGTCCTTACTTATTATGTGAGCCTCCTATAAAAATAAGTGAGTGAATGGTTTCTTTTTCTTTAATTCATGATTGAGAACATTGACATTCCAGTTCACAAAGTTCACTATTTGGTCATAAACCATTGCTTCTGAAGTTTTGTTGATATCATGTAGTCTTAAGTAGTCTGACATGCCAAGAGAAAACAGAACATATCAAGAACAAAAGCACAAGCAGCAGCGTAGAAAAGGTTAAAATTGAGATATGTTCTGAAAGTATATTCCCAATACAGTAAACCTAGGGAATGATATTAAACAGTTCCCATGGGGACTGAAATAATGTATGATAGTAGAGGATATGAAGTGAAAAAAAGAAACACCTAGTAAATAGCTAGTTACTTTATAGTTGCCAAAAAGTAAATATATTCAATGAAAGAAATTTCAATATAATATAATAATTGCAGAACCTCTCCTGGCACAAAAAGGTGCAAAGTAAGGAGGAGCATAATCCGTAACACAGTAAGATTTGGCACATAACACAACACAGCAGTTTATAATCTTCAGTTAGCCTGAAATATATAGGTATTTAATGGGATAAAATCCAAGTAAGCAGAAAAAAAATATTTTAACTACACAGTATTTCACCTGGGTCTCTAATAATGCCTGCTGCACCTACACGCAAGCATAGTTTCTAGGCACTTATTGCATATTAAATCAAATATGGCATATCTATGAAATATTTTTTGTACTCTTTTTATTTAAATTTTCCAATTGCTAATTGCACTAAAGCTGAATGCTGATGCAGCACGGCCTCACAGCTCTAGTTTCTTGATTTCACATATCACCCACTGACTGAGTCTGCACATTTTCCTTATTCAGTTGATTGAATTCAGGTTATTTTTGTGCCCACTTATGAACCCAAAGGACTTTACAATCATTAATATACCATCAAAAAGGTAATTTTAAATAGGTCAGTTGGTGGCCTATAAGATGCCCTGCTACTAAGTACTTATGGCCAGTGATATAAGACCACTAACGGACGATGCTGTGCTCTTTGATAATTGTTGTAGCTCGGGATATAATTACAACTTAAGCTTTGACACAAATCAGGAGCCATTAGGGTATGACATGTGATAGGCAACAAGTAGATTTGGTAACCAGTATGGTAGGTGGTTCCCTGATACTCTTTATGATAGATAAGTAACAAGAGGGTTGATGGGCCCTTAAAGAGATCACTATTGGGAGTTCAACTAGGATAATTACTGGAGTTCCTTATGCCATCACTGATCCCAAAACATGATAGCTGGGCTTTCCTTCAAAGTAGTTTCTGGCTGAGGCTTAAACTAGTGATCTGGAAGCTGAAAGCAATGCTGTTGGCAACAGCTCAGCTGGTGGGAGGAAGAAGGCCCAGGGAAAAGAGAGAAATGAAGGAGTGAGCAAGAGAAGGAGATGTAAGCTATCACCAGTTCACCATGGTGTGAAACTTTCTTTATTGATCCCACATACTAGACAGAGGTTACACCTGTGAATAGTTAAGCTCTGCTCAGCTGCTGTTTATTTTTCCTCATTGTTTTTAAAACAATTAGTCTCCAATACCCTGTGGCCTTCTTTTGTTTTATATTTTGTAATAAATTCCTTTCTTTTAATATACTTTGGCCCATATGAGCTTACTTTGGGTGAGGTACTCCGATATCCTTCCACATCTCAAAATCATGCTTATATTAAAATAATTGGGGTTATTGTGACCTATGATTAACGAGCATCATATTCAGAGTTGATTCCTGAAAGCATGCAGTGTTGCAGGCACAGAATATAGCTTCAAGTAACACTTGAAAGCAAGTTTAAAAAATAAATACAGATACGAATACCCACAGTCCAACAAGTTTGGAAAAAGTTCAAAACACATAAATGTTTATTCTTATGATGTTACAATCCTAGGTTTCTTCATGCATGTTAAACTTCAGTTACTTGCTATGCTTGGCAATTGCTACTAGCCCCTATGCTGATAAAATGTCAGCTGAATAATGCTATAAAAACATTACATCCACCAAATGCAAAACATAAAAGATATCTCAATACCAATATAAAATATTCAGCATGAAAGTAGAAACAGAAATGAATACTGATACATTTCCAGTTTTTGTTCAAAGGACAAGGTGCTAAATAGTATTATGCGTAAGTATTCGGCAAGATGACTGCACCAAAATATCAAGATGTAGAAGTTCATGCACACTTTAAATTGCATCATGAAAAATTAACCAATGCATCTCGTTAAGAGGGTTCTATCCTTTAAACACCATGGCATAACTGTAAAGCTCAGGCTAGATACACATGCACACATGAGCAAAGATATGTCCAGAACACTGCAGGGCCCAAGGAAACCTGGAAACCAGCAATTTAAAATATCAATTTAAAAATATCTTTCTTCACACATTTCATGGAATATTAAAAAAATAGATTTTGATAACTAAGCCGAGTTTGCTATCACCATTTTACAATATGTATGTTAACGTGAGCTTACTGCTTATGTCATTTTTCCACAACTGCTCCGTCTGCTGGGAGATGGTGGCAGTGCCTCACTTGCCCTTAATGCAGAGACACTACTGGTAAGAATAACTCTTACTCTGTCCATTTTGAAATGAGTTGTATAATTTTTGTGAACTAAATTTATAACTTCACAGCAACTGTTGAATTGGAGAAATGCTCACAAAATATATATTCAATTTGTTACTGCATTGTGCTGCACAATTCTATTCTACGTCCATAATTTACTATACAAAACAGACAGAATATACAGTAAATGATAACAGAAACTCAGAATGTTTTGAAATAGTGAAAGAACTTTAGTTGTGATTTCTCCACTGTAATTATATGCTTTACATTATGACAATGATAAATCATTCGGGAAATAGTTTTTTCTCTGGTCTCTCTCTGATATGCCAAAATATGTCTGTTAGATGAATTGGTAACTCTAAACTGGTTCCATATGAGTGAATGTGGGTGGGTGTACCTTGTGATAGACCAAGGCCCCATTGAGAGCTGTTTCTCGCCTTACAGCTAATGCTGCTATGATTAGTTCTGTGCCCCACAATACTAAACATATTAAACAAGTTTGAAAATGAATGTGTTGATTGACGCTAATCGAAATGCAGAATTTTTTATGTATTAAAAAAAAGAAATCAAAGTTCTTATGTTTAAAGTAGATGAGTATGGATGAACCCAAATTCAGCCTTTATTTTCTTCTGGACATTTTCACGAGTACTGTGGTGTAGTACCCACATTTCAAGAAAGCTATGCAAAAGTGGAAGCTGGAAAATTACTACTTGGAGCATACTGGAAATTATATTTATAATGTTTGAAACATTCCAAAAATGTCATTTTTGTGTAATTTTATAATTGCAATAGCATAACATCTGTATCACTTTAAAATATGAACGGCCTAACTCTGTTATACAGGAAACTAGATTAACATACTGAACACATGTTGATACTGTTATCTTCAAGATCATCTACTTAAACAGAAATGGAAAAATTAAGCCAGCAAGATAATTTTCAGTATAAAAGAAGAATCTTCAATCTTCCCACTAATTTTCTACTTTCCCAGTTAGTTTGACATGTGAACTGGCAGGCCAATTGAGGTAGAAACTTTAGACATCTCTCCATTTACAACTAATTTATAATTTCTCAAACATTCCAATGATTATGCAGGCTAATAAACTAAAATCTAAAGTTGGATGGGAGTAAAAGTGACTGAAAACCTTGACAGATGACAGGATATTTATACATGATGAGTCAGTGACTAGACAGGCATCTTAGAAAATCAAGATCAGAGCTCTTGTCTAGTTTTAGTGAACAAAAGGCTTAAGTCTGAAATGTTATTATGGATAGGGCTACAATTGAAATGAGAAATATCATCTGCTCCTGAACATTTTATGAATGCATTAGAAGTGCTATGTTGGAGCTTAGTAACTTTGATTTATATCCACTATGGCTCACTAGATACTGTATATGAATTTTTAGTTTTGGAATTATTGCATAGAACATATATCATTTATATCTCACAGATTTCTGTACATTTAAGAAGGGAACCTTCTTTAAAGAGGCAAATAGACAATTGCTATAATGAATTAAATTAATACTAGCTTGATGCAACTACCTATGTACCCTTAATCATGATCTAGCTTTAGACTCTTCAAGTTTTCAATGGTAAATTCATGCTCTGCTTTATTATATTTAAACAGACTTGGCTAGAGCAGCTCATGAGCTTATTTATTTTTAAATGATAGAAGGAGGATGTCAAAAATACTTGATACAAGATTGCATCCATGGCATTTTGTTAATCATGCAACACATGCAGAATGGACACCACATTGGGAATAGGCTTAGTCGTAAATTGTCTTAATCCATAGTTTTGTGTAAATGTATTCATGTCTGTGATTACTCACTCATTTGCAAGTATTCTTTAGTTCAGTGTTCCATTAATGGGAACTCTTCTCTGTGCATCTATGTATTTTACTCTGACTAGTCTGGTTTTCTTCCCACAATTCAAAGACTTGAATGTTATATTAAATGGTGATTGGGCATGTGTCTGTGTGAGTGAGCCCTGTGATAGACTATCACTCACTCAGGACTGGTTACTGTGACTTCAGTAATCCATGATCCTAAATTAAGTAGGTATTTGCCATATGCTTGTTTAACATGAGTAATGCCACCTCCATTACAATTTGTATGAAATGAAATATATTAAGTGTATTTTGTATTGTGTAATGTTATTTAGTAATTAAAGGCAAAGTATTACAGATAAACAGAAGATACGACCGTCTGTCAGGACCAAGGTAATCCAACTATAGCTACAAAAGAAAGGACAGCTGATTAGATTGTGCATAGAAATAGTGCAGTCAATTGCAGGAGTGAATAAAAGCACATTCAGATGACTGAAAGCTGTAACTGGAATTTGGCAGACAGTGAAACTCAAGAGAGCATTTCTAAAAAAAAGCTCACCTGCGCTAGTCATTTAAATAGTCTTACAAAGTGAACCATTACATTCTATGTACAATATATTCTTGTTTTTAAATCCATGATTGCTCATTTTTAGCTGTTTATTGGTTCTTTCATAAAAAAGGCTGTAATGAAATGAAAAATATCACTAACATCGTACACACTCTGTTGCTCTTGTACTTTCATTGTTATTTACACTAGCAAGAGAAGAATTGGATTATGCAATTGTAGTGCAGAAATAAGAAATGCAAACTCTGAAGCAACTCAGGATGAAGTTTAATGTTTTAAAAAAGTAGTGGCACCAACTCCAACTAAAATGAAACACAGAATATATATATATATATATATATATATATATATATATATATATATATATATATATATATATATATATATATACAGCATATGTTAAAGCCACAGCTCTCCATCTGTTTCTCTTCAATTGTACTCAGCTGCTGCCGCCTTAAGTATCAATTGTGATTCCCTGTTCAGCCTTTGTTAAAAAACATGTACTGCAGAAAGACGTTACAGAGTAATACTTACTGCAGAGGCCACTGCAGCCACACCTACCCAAGGTGATAACAAGCTAGGCCCCGTCCCTAACAGAATCATTTGCACAGTTAGCCAGCGCTGCAAAACAAATGCACAATGTTGTGGATCAAATCATATGGTACAGTATATTAGATACAAACAAGATTTAGCAGCTTCATAATTCACTGAGTAGTCAAAAGAAATGAGCTCTACAATTGTATGAATGTTGCCATGCCTTGGCTATTGAAAACAGAGCAATAGAAAGAGACACTGCAGATGTGTCTGATATTTTAAGCGAAGGTACAACAATCTTTCTAGTAAGTTTTTATGGTAGAAAGTGTTACAGGTTGCCAGGATGTTTGTATTTATGAACAACTGAAGCAAATACACCATTTGCCATACACCTCATCAGTCCAGCGATTGAAGATGGCTCTGTAAATCCTAGATCCGTCGCTAACAAAACATTCATTTTATATGATTTCTCCACCTCACGAGGACTGGATTTTTTATTTATGATTGAAACATGGCTAACTGTTGGTGTGTTAACCCCTTTCACTGAATTAGCACCCCCCGACTGTAAGTTGTTTAGTTCCTCAAGGTCTGCTGGTTGGAGTGGATTAGTTTTGTTGCCAATTGAAAACTGATAGTTATTGCAGCTTTGAATTACAACTGTTTGAAATGGACCTGTTCTTGTCTTGTGTTGTGTGAAGCAGTGTATCGGCTTCCAAAATTTAACAAGGATTTTATATATGAGTTCTCTGAATTTCTTACAGGAATTACACCAAATTATGACAGATTTTTAATTCTTGTGGATTTTAATATTCATGTGTGATGCCCGAGTAAAACCCTAGTTAAAGACTTTTTAAACCTCATTGATTCTTTTAATTTTATTCAGTCTGTGAGATGCCCAACACATGAACATGGGCATGCATTGGACATTGTTTTATCTTATGGTTCATCTATCTGTAGCACTGAAATTGGTGATGCTTGCTTTTCTGATAATATGACTGTTATAACTGAGTCTTCCTTACCTTACCAAAGAGTCAACATTGGTAATGAACCCACTGCTCTTGCATAATAAACTCCATTAATACTAGCAAGTTCCCCACATCTTTTATGGATGCTTTGGATTTCCCCCACATCAGCTGAGCACTGACAGTCTAGTCACTCTGTTTAATGATACTTGCTCTAACATTTTAGTGTCTATTGCTCCGTTTAAAATCAAGTTCTCAAAACCTAAACCTGTGCCATGGTTAAATTATGCCACTTGTACTCTGAGGTAGGCATATCAGCAAGTAGAGCACAAGCGGAAAAAAAACAAGCTTCAGGTGTCCTATGATATGTTAAAGGACAGTTTGTCTAATTATCAGAAAGCTGTAAAGTCTACTAGAATAATGTGTTTTTTGGATATCATTTCAAATAATTGTCATAGACCTAGTGTTTAATTTGACAATATTAACACCATTCTTCACCCTTCTGTTCCTGTATTGCCTGACATGACACAAACAGTCTTTTTATACAAAAAATTTCTAATATCCCACATTATACCCTCTGCTGATAGCCCACCTGTCCCTCCTACTTATTTAGCTGTTTTTCATCAGTTTGAGCCTGTGTCTCTCACTTTTTGTGTCAGAAGTAATTACTCACCTTAAACCCACAACTTGTCCACTAGATATTGTTCCCATTTGTCTTCTTAAAGATGTTTTTGGAGTGGTTGGGCCTAGCATTTTGGACTTTATAAATAGATGTCCTGTGACTGGTTCAGTCCCACCCTGTTTTAAACATGCAGTGATGCAGTCTTTAATTAAAAAAAAAAAACAAATCTAGACTTTATAGACTTGTCAAATTTCAGACCCATCTACAAGTTCTTTCTAAAACTCTGGAGAAGGTTGTCTTTCTACAGCTTCAAACATTTTTAAATGAAAATTGCATTTTTGAATGAATTTCAGTCTGATTTTAAGACACACCACAGCACAGAGTCTTCACTTTTAAGGATTCTAAAAGGTCTCTTGTTGGTATCCAAGGAACTGCTTTGGAATGGTTCAGGCCATACATCACAGGCAGAAGCTTTTCAGTCAGTTTCTCCTCATCCTCAGCCCCTATCACCTGTGAGGTACCTGAATGATCTATTCTGGGGCTTATTCTTTTTTCACTGCACATGTTGCCCTTAGGATCCATTTTTAAAAAACACAATATTTCTTTCCATTACTATGCAGATGATACACAGGTATATTTTCTACTCAAACAGGTCAAAACAAATTCTCTTGTCTGGAAGATATTAAAACATTGATGTCACTTAATTTTTCTTAGTCTAAATGACAAAAAACAGAGATTGTGTGTTTTGGACCTCGTGATCTTACTTGTGCTACAGAAATTAATCGTGTCCCCTTGACAACCTTTTGTAAACCCTTTGCAAAAAATCTGGGTGTGATTTTTGAGAATTCCCTCAAATTTGATAGACAAATTAAAGCCTTTTTCTATCAGCTCAGGGTATTAATCTCACTTGCTTTCTTTCTGTACAAGATTTTGAAACACTAATCCATGTGTTTGCCTCTTCTTGGCTTGCCTATTGCAACTCATTATGTTGGAGTTAATCAGTCATTCCTTGCTCATCTTCAGCTCATCCAGAACGTCAAAATTTTACTGCTTGTTTTTAAGTTCTTAAATGTTTTAGCCCCTTTATCTTACTGACCTCTTAAATAGCACATCAGTGCTATTTATCAAGCCCTTTTGCAGCCAGGGAAATTATACGGGTGGCTACCCCAAACCTTTTTAAGTGTGTCGCGTCTGTTAATTTCACAATACGTATATGGTATATAGGAGACATGGGGTGGCACTGTGACACAGATGTAACGCTGCTGCTGGTTAGTGTCACTGGTCCTCTCTGTGTGGAGTTTACTTGCTCTCCCCATGATTACGTGGGCTTCCTCTGGGTGCTCTGGTTTCCTCCTGCTGTCCAAAGACATGCAGGTTAGGTGAAATGGTGATGCTAAATTGGCCCTAATGTATGTTCTGTGTGTGGGTGTGTGTGTGTGAGTATGTGTGGTCACCCTGCAATGGACTGATGCCCTGTCCCAGATTTGTTCTTGCCTTGCACCCTATGCCAGCTGAAATAGGCCCCCATCACCCTGGTCTGAATTAAGCAGGTTAGAAAATGACATGATGTGTCATATAAGAGACATGAACAAAACTATTGGTACCCTTCCACTATTTAAAAAAGAATCACAGTTGTCCGTGAAATAAGTAATGATAAAAGCAATCGGCACCTAACATTCCTTGATCCATATTTTAAAGAGCAGACACACTGCTTTTGATTTAGGACTTAATATGTAATTTAATAAATAAAAATGGCATGAAAAAAATTACTGAGATAGAGATGGCATTGCCATTAAAATTTTACAATTCAGAATTAATTAACACACCGTAACAGTCTAAAATTTTATGTATTGAAACTGAGCAAAAACTTCCATTGCAGTGCTTAATTCATCTTTAATCTTAAAATACATAACAATATGGTTTGGATCAAAACATGAAACATCTTTAAGCTTTCCCCAAACTTCACAATTATATTAAAATTTTAGCATACTCTAAAATTAACTCATTAATGTGCCTCACCCCAATCAACCTCAGAACATCTGTTCAGAAAAAGAATAGCTATGCTCTATCTGTGCTATAAATGATGGACTTTTGTTTTGAAATATGTGAATCTATAGCCACAATTTTTATTTAAAGAACAAAACATAATAACAAAAAGATTTAAATCATAAGAAAGGAAAAGAAGCAGAAAACAAAATGTAGCAACTACAGTAATATGTTCTGATGAGGATCTGTAAAACAGAACACTCCACTTGATGAGATCATTCATGGCTGGATCTTGCCCTAGGGACAACTTAGACAATTTTAGACAAGTTATGTATGAACAATAAACACATTTTAGTTGAATTATTGCCTGCTTGGCAATTAATGAACTAGATCGTAGAATGTGTTTTTTGTGACTGGCTTTATTCCTTTCAATTTCTAAATTTTAAATGTTAGATCATTTTCCTTTTGTTCGCTAATATGTTCAAAGGGTAAATTTCTTTAAATATAGTGATGTACTCTAGAGGTGGTTACTGGATCTGCATCCAAGCTAGCCAGTGTCATGCTAGAGACAGGTGAAAGATGAGGGGACTTTGCTAGGTTTCTTTTGACAAATTTTCTAATCTGTATATAAAATGTGGGAGACAACTGAAAGATTGTTAGCAGTCCAAGGAGTTTGGGAATCCCTGTGTATTAAGCAACTGAATTTGGCCCCACTCGTGCACTAATAGGAACATAAAGAAGGGACTAACAGTCCAGCTATGTGGTCCTCAATAAATACTTGCTTCTTGTAGGTAGCATCCTCCATGAGGTAAGAGATGGAAATGATGATGGGCTTCTGGTCACATCTTCCCTTATATCAGTTCTGAGATGGAAGGGGCCGGACCAGGATTGCAGGGCCGAAAGTGTTGTCATTGTCATAAGCTATGATCGTATTACAAAGAGGATGCCATTCCTTCACAAATACAAAACAACAGCAACAACAAAAATCAATGGAAAAAATGTTTAATATTTTCAAACTTTATATTAGTGTAATATCATTTACATTTTCATAGAATTATTAGCAGGTAATCATATTATTCTATAATACTCTATTTTTTATTCAAATTGTTTAAATCTAATTAGACCATGAAAGATTTTGTGGTGGTTGTAAAAGGTTGGCAGCCTCTAGTACATTAGTTCAGCATCCTGCGCATTTCACAGTGGTTCTCAAATTCAGCCCCACAAACTCTTTGTATTTATTCCAACTAAATTCTGAAACTATACTTTTTGGCACTATTTGATAACATGATATAATCTGAAGTCTCAATTCCACACTCAGTCTGGAGTTTTAGATATATACCATTAAATGACAACTTTGTTTTCCTGAGTGAGTATGTTTTGTAGACAATAATGGATTATCACTCTTGAATTTTTTCTTTGCTGTCATTTTTTAAAAATATTTTATTGCAGCAGTCACTTTAAGATGACACACCGAGGTGCAGCCGGCACTGAATTAGCTCATTCACTAGAGACTGCCTTGTCATTGGCACCTTTGCTTGATGTTAATTGGTTACTGGAGAAAAAAGTAAAGATAAAGTGAGACACGCTGAGAGAGAGAGAGATAGAGAGAAGAGCAAGATCAAGGAAAATAAAATATAAATAGACTTGAGAAGTAAAATGAAAAAAAAATATTTAATGGCCTATCATTTTTTTGGGGTGGGAAGAACCTTTCTTAATTCTTGTGAGTACATTGGTAAACCAACTGATTAAAAGACAAACATTTATTAGCAAAAAATCACTTCTAATTACTATATATATATATATATATATATATATATATATATATATATCTATAGAGAGAGAGAGAGAGAGAGAGAGAGAGAGAGAGAGAGAGAGAGAAAGCAAACATCCACCAAAGTGCACCAAAATAACCACTGATGGAGAGAGCATGTAATGTGATGTATCTATACAGGAATAAATGTGTTTCAGCGTATGCCATTTCAGAAGTGGATTTTATCCTCTTAGATCTTGGTGACAGCAAAGCTTAGGAAAATCCATGAATGAATGATAAAACGGGTAACAAAATATATTAAAGCCACAGAAATTACTTAGAAGGAAAACATCATCAATAATAATGAAAGCCAGGAGGACCGTTCAACAGGGACCACTGTCAGCGTTTTTTCTTTGCGCGATAAAGGGCATCTTGCACAAATGATAATAACATCTAATTAAATGATTGTTGGTGTTGTCTCATTTTTAATACTGTTGGCTTTTAGTTGTTTTCCAGAATGATTGCGTGTTGTTGTGTCATTTACGTCTTACGTGTCTACCGACTTTAACGCGCATGCTGCGATTTTTATTTTAAATTATATTTGAACTACTGGCTAATGTAAACTGCACTACATAAAACAAAGAGTAAATGATATATGTCCCAAGAACGGCAATACGCAGATGGTCTTTCCATAGTTTTTTAAGTATCTTCAGAGCATTTTTACATTCATGTAACTGGTTTTGGCAGTACTTCAGGCGGCACTGGTTGCGAGACTCCTACTCGCAATCCACTTCTACAAATTCCGTCAGACTTTTACGCTTCAGCTGATTTACAATAGAAGTGAACTGTTTTAGAGTTACAATGTTCTATGAAAGGTATTCTTCCGGTAAAAAAACATCAGTGCTACGCTCTTGAGGTCTCTGCTCAGTGAAAGTGTGCCACTGACTTGTATGTATAAAATCGGACTGCTATTTTCGCTGAAGGACCAGAAAAATAAAGTACTGATGCCATTATTCTGATGCGGAAGCCGTTGGAAAAAATACATTATTTTGATTAATTTCCTCCGTTTTTTCCTTTTATGTTTTCATCGGCAGTTTTAATAACATGTTTTAGAAAATGCTCCCCCAATTGATGTGTTAACTGGCGCGATCGATGCTTTAATTCAGAGCGAGGGATTTATTATAAGAGAGACGGCATGTTTGTGTGTGAGTGAGATAGAAAGAGCTAGCAAGGGGGTGGATTGGGGAGAGAGAGAGAGACAGAGGAGAGAGAGTGAGTGAGAGAGAGAGAGAGAGAGAGAGAGAGAGAGAGAGACGAGGAGAGAGATAACTTCTCATTTTCAGCTGCTTGTCCGACTCTTCAAGCTGCCCTTTTCCCACTGTTACTCGCAAACTTCCTTGATTTTCTGAAAAAGGTGCCAAGGAGGCTAATATATATAAAGGGGCGGGTGCATAATTGAAGATTAAAGAACAAATAAATAATAAAACAAACCCCTCGATGAAGTTAGGAAGGTGATTTATTTAATGGTGGGGGAAATAATCTCTTTATATTCCATGCATGCTGGAGCCCTTTGAAGGATGTGGTGCAATTTTCCTTGCGCGATACAGGAACATAAAGCCAAACATGTGTAGATCACTGGAAGCATCGGATTGAGTCTGATTTTCAGTCTTCAGGTTTGGATTATTGCTTTAGTGGATTATTCTAAGGTAATAATATTAACGATAATCAGCCTCATCATCATAATTATGTTCGGGAATCCCGATTTTCGCACCACCGGTTTGTCACCGGAGGATTGACGTGCGGGGGAAGAATAATTATCCCAAGTTGTGCGAACGCAGACGTTGGATTATACACACCGTTCTTACCTGCTTTCCTCGCCCTTTTGGAAATATCATGATTTTTATTAACATTTTCAGCGTTATTCTACTTTTAGGTAAGACCGAGCTTCTGTCCTTGTATTTACTTAAGTCTATCTGTGTGTCTATTTACTTACTCATTATCCATTTCCTACAGGAAAGTGATCCGTGTAAGATAAAAACTTTCAACGTTTTTAGTTGCTCATGAATTATTTTAATTCTCTCTGCTGGTTCAATATGTGTGCTTCATCTGTACAAGAAAGACGTTCCGCTATACACTGCAAAGCGCCAGCTGGTTGAATTATTTAAAATACGCGCACTAAGAAAAAAAAAAAGATGAATGTTTTGGTGTCTTTAAAATGAGTCTCCGTTAAACAGTTGTTTATTGTAGTTTGCCATATTTAGGTTGAGAAGATATTTTTGAAAAGTAAAGCCAGAGTACGAACAGGCTGAAAAATATTACATTATAATATAACATTGTTTAGAGTCGTCAGTACAATTACAGTAGGACGATACGTTTTCAATATTGAACGTATGCTTTCAGTACATGTTAAGTTAGCGAGTAGGCTATGCTTGCTTTTTGTTATCTATCTATCTATCTATCTATCTATCTATCTATCTATCTATCTATCTATCTATCTATCTATCTATGAAGTATTTCCTTCAAGGAAACTTTGTCTCGTACATACAGTATCGATTGTAGTCTAATTCTTTGATTATTTTTTCTTAACGAGAGTAATATAGGGTTTTCTGTTATTCTAACTGGATATTGTATATAGATATAGAAAAGAATACTGATATTTCAAATCAAGAAAACCAATAAACATGACCACCAGGGTATCCAACGAACGTCATTATGCACAAGATGTTCAGGTGCTTTTAAAATGAGTGCAGCTTTTTTATGCCTATAATGCGTACATGATATGTTGGATTAGAAAAAGTCTACGTCAGATCTGTCAAAGAATACAGTTCAGAGGAAAGGTTCTGCTGAAAATGGGACTTTATTAAATAAAATCTGGCATGGGAAATTTTATTCTTATTATAGGATGTTTTCAAATTTTAGAAGAAGATGAAGAATGTAACATTACGCTTGTGCCATCTTCAACTCCTGTTGATTTTAGTGTATTGTGTTCAATCATCACTACGGGATCAGTGCTAAGAATCAATTAGTACTTTACGATTCACGTTTCTTTATTTTTCGAATGTATAGTATGCGGATTACAGTTTATGGACGATTTCAGTTTCACATTATAAATGTATATGATAAGTATTTTTGCTTGACGGTTTAAATATGAGAACAATCCATGCGCAAAGGTTTTAATTTGCAATCTGTTAGTGTTTGAAATATGTGTCTAATTTAATGATTACAACACAACTTTCTTTTGTTTGGATCTCACGTCATTAGTTTGTATGAGCTAGCTTGATAAAGTTAGATATAAATGGTTTGGCTTTACCTTGTACTCGTCTCTTCTTGACTTTTATTTATAACCAAATGCTGATCGGGTTTGACAGTGTTAGGTTATGTTATGCCCTTTCAATTAAAAAATGTTCTCGGCGCCCATACGTAGCCTGACTGCGCTAAGCCTGTAGATGTCAGTCGAACACAGCAGATTCTGGGAAGAAGCACGAGGCCAACTTGCCGAAAGGACAATCTGGAAACGAACTAGTTCAAGAGAAAGCGGCTGTTTGCTCAGACAATGGATGTGTTTCACGTTATGATTTTATGATTTCACGTCCTGTTTTGTAATGGGATGTGCTTTTAAGTTGTCTTAACTGTCATATTGTTCTTCGTACCGTGTGTAAATATGTTTATTAAAACTATCCTCTTTTAACCATGTATTGTTATAAAATAATATTTTGTTCAAATAAGAACTCAGTTAATCTAAAATTCAACGGCAATTTGTGACATTTTTGTTCAAGCTAAGGATGTTGGAAATTCACTGTATCACTTTACTGACATCATTGTATCACTAAGAGATAAATCGAACCACTCGAATGAATCAAAGTAAATTTATCACACACTGGATTAGTAATGCAAAGAAATATGTAATGATGTTTTTAATTTTTTCTTTTTTCATAAACTTAGTGATGATTACTAGAAGAGAAATCAGAGTATGAAATGTTCCCCCATTTAGATATAGTATACAAAGTATTCAGACCCCTTAATTGTTTCACATTTTCCTATGTTACTACATATATAAAGGTGCCAAAGTTGTTCTTCAGAGTGATCCCATAGGGGAACCAGTTTTGGATCTCAAAGGACCTATCCACATTAAGCTTCCAGAAAGAACTTCTATTTTTTTTTAGATTCATAACAGAGCACGGACATCATACAACAGATAACCAAGAATAGACGGTAGCAGATCTATGAAAAACCAATAAGTTATGATTTTTGAAGGATTCTTGTTGCATACAAAAACAGGCTAAGTTCAGGTTTTATTAATCTGTTAGTGTCCTCCTAGGTAGCCTACCATAAATTGAATATTTCATTTTTTTTTTTCCAAGATATTTGGAAGTTTTTCAAAGCACAAAGAACCAACTTCATATGTAAAGGACTCATCCAGGAATGAAATGGTGCTTTGTCAAGCAATAGTTCCACGAGGAACCACACAACCCAGTAAAGAACCATAAAATGCCATTAAAGAACTATTATTTTTAAGAGTGTATTTGCTAAAATTTCTTGAATTAAGTTTTAGCCCCATGCCGAGCTATGCTTAATACCCCAGAATCATAAAACAAAAACAGGATTTTAGAATTTTTTGCAATTTTATTAAAAAAAAATCCTGAAATATGGATCTGACAAAAGTATTCAGTCCCTTTTACGAAACACTTGAAATATAGGTCAGGTGCATCCCATTCAATTGGTCAACATTGACATGTTGAATCTACCTGTGGTTAGTTCAATTGATTGGACATGATAAAGAAATCAGATCTCACAGCTGATAACGTGTAACAGAACAAAAATCAACCCATGAGGTTGACGGAATTGCCTGAAGTACTAAGAGACAAGATTGTGTCAAGGCGCAGATGTATGGAAGGGTACAAAAAATTCTGCAGCATTGCCTGTTTATTTCTTAAATGGAAGAAGTAAGTTTGGAACAACCACAACTCCTCCTTGAGCAATATTGTAAGGAAGACCATGGTATGGTGGCGCAGTGGTAGCGCTGCTGCCTCGCAGTTAGGAGACCTGGGTTCGCTTCCTGGGTCCTCCCTGCATGGAGTTTGCATGTTCTCCCTGTGTCTGCGTGGGTTTTCTCTGGGCGCTCCGGTTTCCTCCCACAATCCAAAGACATGCAGGTTAGATGGATTGGCGATTCTAAATTGGCCCTAGTGTGTGTGTGTCCTGCGGTGGGTTGGCACCCTGCCCAGGATTGGTTCCTGCCTTGTGCCCTGTGTTGGCTGGGATTGGCTCCAGCCAATTGGACCCTGTATTCAGCGAGTTAGAAGATGGATGAATGGATGGACCATGGTATGAGAGGTGACCAAGAACATGATGGTCATTCTTGCTGAAGTGTAGAGAACCTGTGCAGAAATGGGAGAAACTTTCAAAGGGGCAGTCACCACTGCAACACTCTACCAGTTTGGGCTTTGTGACAGAGTGGCTAGACATAAGCCTGTACTCAGTAAAAGATGCATGAAGGTTGCTTAGATTTGGACTAAAGAGACACAAAGGACTGTCAGAATCAGAGAAACCTGATTCTCTGGTCTGATGAAACAAAAATTAGCATCATGCCTGGAGGAAACCAGGCACTGTTTAGGAACTGTGCAATGAAGCATGGTGGTGGCAGCATCATACTATGGGGTTGTTTTTCAGTGGCAGGGACTGGGAGGCATGATAAGGTTTGAGAGAAAGCCGAATGGAGTGAAGTACAGAAATATCCTTAATGAAAATCTTCATCAAAGTGCTCTAGACTTCAAACTGGGCTGAAGATTCACCTTCCAACAATACAGTGACCTTAAGCAAAAAAAAAAACAAAGCCAACACAATAGTGGCTTAGGGACAACTATGGGGATATCCTACAGTTGCCTAGCTAGAGCTGGGACTCAACTGAGTATCTCTGGTGTGACCTGAAAAATAGCTATCCACCATTGATCCCTATCCAACCTGACAAAGCTTGAGAAGATCTGCAGAAAAGAATGGCAAAAAAAAATCCCTAAATTCAGGTGCGTGAAGCTTGTTGTGTCATACCCAAGTAGACTCCAGGCTGTAATCACTACCAAGGTATCATCATCTAATTACCGAGTAAAGGGGTCTAAATGCTTGTGTCAATGTGATATATCTGTTTTTTTATTTTTAATGTGTTTGCAAAATGTTTTACTTTGTGTTTTTGGTTTTTGTGGCATTGAGCAGTGGCATCATTTTAGGGGGTTTTGAGGCTTTAGCCCCTGACCTCAGGCATTCTGCCCTTGATTTTTGAGAACTCCCATGATCTCAGGTGTTCAGCCCCTAATCATCGTCGAGATACCAGACTCAACTTCCTCCCATTCCACAGTCTGACATGCATGGACAACAACTGCAAAAACCCATTAGTCGCCCCCTCATTGCATGAAAATAAATGGGGGAACCTTTTACCCTGCATAAGAGTGCTCTGTTTTCTCAATGCTGCTGATCCATTGACTCCTCCCAATGACAGCACACTCCTGAGCATAGGGGTCACTCCTGCTACTTGGACGTTCAACAGGGGTGATTCCTCAGGCTGGCCACACGCTCCTTCCAGAAGCTCCACTCTTGTCCACATGCTTCCTCTCATTGCACATGCTCATTCTTGTCTGGTTTCCCCATATTTAACCTCCATACCCTTTTCTTTACCTTTGGTTTTTCTTCCACTATTGTGATCCTGCGGTCCCCTTTTACACATTGGGTAGAGTTACAGGTGTGATCACTTAATTTGTGTGCCGGCAAGGCAAAACATGGTCAGCTGACTGCCTCGCACCAATAAAATGAAATGAGCTGTCTTCTCAGAAAATCTCTTGCACCTGCTCTACTCCCCAGCATGAGCGCATCCATTATTTATTTATTTTGAAATGCACCGACAACCGTGGACTTCTCCTTCCACACCCCGGTGTAGTAGCTACACGAGTGTCCTTCTGGGAACATAATAGCTCACTTGATGAACCTTCCTTAGGGTGGCCTACTGGCCAGGCAAGGAAGCAGGGACTACACAATTGCTTAAAGTGTTATTCAGTTTTGTATATATATATATATATATATATATATATATATATATATATATATATATATATATATATATATATATATATATATATATATATATATATATATGCAGGAATGACAGGCTTGCTGTTAAAAAATTTGGGGTGATCTCCGGGTTGTCCCATTCAATAAACACAAAGTCCAAACAAAAAGAAAACTCTTCTTAGACATTATTGCCATTGTTCTTGACTTCCAATAACAGAGGTTCAGCTGGAGCCATGAATTAGGGTCAGTTTGCTCAGGAGCTCAATCCAGTGTGCCACTCTTGCCAAAATGACACTTTATTACATACCCCAACAGAGCCCGTAAGGAGATCCTCCAATGCGCATGCACATGACACATACTGTAAATAAACTATAAAACTTTTTACTAAATAAACAACTGTGTTGAATTCTTTAGTGTTTGCAAATTACAAAGCTTAAGTTACTTGCTACACCATTTGGCATAATGTTTTAAGCACTAGATTGCAAACAGCATACCTGCCAGATAAATAAATACCTGCCCTGTCTTTGTTTTAATATATAATAATATAAACAGTTATACTATAGTTCACAACATTTAAAGCACCTTTAGATGGCATGTCTTATACAAAGGGTTTATATGTAATCAGTGCAGCCTAAAAAAATATCAAATATGCAAAAGCAGCACTTAAGCATTTGCAGAAAATCAACCACAACCAAGTCTTTAATTGATTGATTTTTATTTTATATAGTACATGTCTACTCAGCATCAACACAAAGGGCTTTACAAATCAATTAGCAAGATTAGAGTTCAGCTTAAATTAAACAGTCTATTGAGTTTACAAAAATATTGATAGTAAATTCAGAAGGATATAACAATAAAAAGGCCAGCATCAAAGGTCAGAATTTAATGTTACATATGGAATAAAAACAGTCTAACACTGAGTTTCCAGCCTGGTTCCAGAAAGTGCCATAGGATACACAAAGCAGCATAAACAAATGCCTGGAATTACAAAGTGTTTGAGGGCCACTGGCATCTTAGGAGTTGAAAATGGAGTATTAAGGCATTTATTTCCTATGCAGTCAGTTACACTTATGACACTGAGCAGAGGTTAAAGCATCGTCAACATGGCACTTTATATTACATTACCTTGGTAGCAGGAAAAGTGTACTACAGTTTCAAGGCTTCATTTATGAAAGGTTATTTTAAAGGTTGCCAAAATATACTGTACATCTAGTCATTATTAGGCTGACACTTTTATCCAAAGCAACTTACAACATTTGAGAGATACAACTGGTTACATTTTTTTTGTTTTTCAAATTGGAGTACAGGCAGGTGAAGTGATTTGCTCATGTTCACACAGTATCAGTAGCAGGATTTGAACTGACAACCTCAACATTTGAAGTGCAAAGTGACAAACTGGGGGTCCTCAACTCTGGTCCTGGAGAGCTTCAGTGGATGCAGGTTTTCATTCTAACCCTTTTTTAAATTAATGATCTGTTTTTGCTGCTAATTAACTTCTTTTGAATTAATTTTATTTGACTTGCTCTTGAAGATTCAGTCCTCTTAATCAGCATCCAAACAATAATGATATACAGTATAAAATGAACCAAAACATGATCAGCAAACTGTGTCAGTCATGCAATATCTAAAAACTAGTAACAGCGCACTGCATGATAAAAAGTTCACTTTTGAGGGACGTAATAGGTGTAAATTATTATTATTATCATTACAATTATTTCTTTACCAGTAACAGCACACTTGACTTGAGCATTTATAGTATTCATACTCTTTCTCTGTACGTTTAGCATTTGTTTGCTCAGAAGTTGATGCGCTTGTTGCTTCCTGAGCAGCTCTTCTTTTCTCCACCCTAGCGGACCACTCCTTCTCTTCTTTAATCAGCAACTTTTCACATTAAAACTGATTAAGTCAGTGTTTGTGTTGCAATTACTTTTCTTTAATTTTACACTTAAGCTGGTACTTAAGTCTTCAATTTGCCTCAAGAATAATTTAAGATATGAAGAGGTAGGGAAAGTGACAGCGAAGGAGGTAGGGATGAAAACGGCACTCATAATGGCTTCCTGCACGATAACGTGCAGTGAATACACTTGATTTGGGCATTCTTAATTTTCATACTTTTTCTCTGTATGTTTAGCATTCATTTGCTCAGAGGTTGATGTGCTTGCTGCTTCCTGAGCAGCTTTTCTTTCCTCCACCTAGTGGCCCGTTTCGTCTCTTCTTTCGTCAACATTTTTTCACGTTAAAACTGATTAAGTTAGTGTTTGTCTTGCAATTACTTAGTATGTTTTCTTTATTTTTTTACTTAAGCTGGCACTTAAGCTTTCAATCTGCCTCAAGAATGATTTAAGATATGAAGAGGTAGGGGAAGTGACAGAGAAGGTGGTAGGGTTGAGAACAGCACCTGTACGCATGTGACGCATGGCCACCCTGCTGGCTGATTCTGAGAGTTGATTCTACAATAAAATAAAATAAAAATAAAAAGAGGATGTCTTGCCTGAAGAAGGGGCCTGAGTTGCCTCGAAAGCTTGCATATTGTAATCTTTTTAGTTAGCCAATAAAGGTGTCATTTTGCTTGGCTCTTCTCTAGTACTCTTAGAAAATAGAAAGTCAACAATTTCAGAAATGTATGCTATTGCTCAGTAAGAGCAACAACATGCCATGGAATTAAAGAATGGGTTTAATTAACGACAAGAATCAGAGTCTAATTAAGCAACTGGTTGGAGTGAAATTGGTTGGAGTTGGACTTTTGTTGGGTCACTCACTTTACATTTCATTTCTGTGTGGGTGCCACTTAAGGAAAGAAATGAAGCAATTCAGAGGAACATTGAAGAAATTCAGGGGAACAAATCTTAAAAAAAAAACCAAGTCATTTAAAATTAATTCAAAAGAAGTTAATTAGCAGTAGAAGCAGTGCACTAATTAAGAACAGGGTTAGAATGAAAACCTGCAGCTACTGGTGTCCTCTAGGACCGGAGTTGGGGACCCCTGCCCTAAACACTACACAACACTGCCTGGTCAATATAGTTTTCTTTTTCGTTTTCCAGGCAAATGTGCATAATAATTTTTTATATTTTTGTTATGTTTAGCACAGTTTAATTCTGCAATGTTCAAATCATTAAAAAAGATCAATAATTTTATTAATTGACAACCTTAATAAAGCTAATATTTGTTACATTTTTCCATTCTGCCTGACAAATATTAGTTTACAGACCATTTTTTACAAAATAGCTGAAAAACACCTTGTTGGGTATTTTTGGTGTAACGTGTCAGTGAATCGAGAAAACAAGAAGTAAATAGTTTAATTATATAGCTATCCAGAAAATATCATGGTTTGATTTATAAGTAAGAACTTGGTTGGAATAAAAACTAAAGATATACAATAAGACAAGTATTTCTATTCTTTGATAATTTAAATATTAAATAGCATTTTCGAGTCGTAAAGGTATTCAGGGATATTGCTATATTGTTAATTAGTCTTGTTATTACAGGACAACAGTATGACTGCAATATACCTTGCCGGCTTAATTTTCTTCAAGATTTACATTGTTTAAAAGATCATGGCTACAACTATTAGCATGAAATGAGCACTGTACAGCAGCTTGAAAGAAAAGGTCATACATGTTGTTTTTAGTTTTATGTGTGCATTTATCAAATTACTGTCAGGCCTGTCACAAACACGGGGTTCAGTTTTACAGTTTTACTCTCTAGAGCTTTTTGTTTTTTTTTTCATATTGGCACGTCTGAGTTTGTTGTTATTTTCTTTTAAATGTTTATTGCATTGTCAAGTTCCTTTCCTGGTGGGTACCATGTCTGGAAGCATTCATTTTCTTGGCTTTATAATAAAAGCGTTAGAAGCTTTATACATCTTTTTTTAAATTCTAGTCTGGGGACTAGGAGATCACACATTCCTGTTATGTTTTGGCAATGTAAACGTATTTTATAGATGCTTAAAAATTCAGTGTGAAATTTCTGTAAAGTTCTCAAACGCAAGAATATGTCCATGCATAGCTGTCTAGGCTGAAAAGTCTTCCAGAGTCAAAATTTCATCCCTACATGTTTTTAAAAAGCTTGAACTCTGTCCCTCCAAACTTAAAGATTATGAATGTCTCAGTCTCTTTCATGGCAGGTTTGTAAGTTCCCAGATTCAATTCCATGAGCCCTCGCTTCAGGTCCTAAAGGCTTTCAAGCAGATCAGACGTGCACCTTAATGGTTTATGTGAATCACATACTCTAGACCAAGCTGCTGTTAAAAGCAGAAGGCACTGCTTCTGAAAAAATATGTTTGATAACTGCAACAACCACTTAGTTCCTTGACCTAGTCAAATTGTAAGCTGTGTAATTATTTAACTTATTTTCTTTTCCAATTCTGTGAAGTATTTGTCCAGGGGGGTTGGTTTAGCTTTGCAGTTGGCATGCAATTAAATGAAGAAAGTGAACGTTCACTGCCATAGGTCTGGAATCAAGCCAGATTCCCTGGAAACATGGAACTTTAAATCTTACGCTGCTTTCATGTTTTAACACTTGAAATAATTAATGTACCTTGCTCTGTAAACAAAAATACAACCAAAGATAAACAAATAAGGTCTGCCTTTAATATGAGAGATTTTCAAATTGAATTGTTTCAAGGTATAGGGGGAAAAGTGAACTTTTGAAGAAAATTATTTTGGTTTACAGGCCACATTGTGCAACAACCATTCTAGCAATATTCATGTAACAGCCAGACTTAGCTGATAAATCCACAAGGTGGGTCACTACAAGGAGTGCTCTTTGCTTTCATATGGAGTTCTGAGGGATTTTGCTAAATCAAATGAAAAATATTTACAAAGTATTAGAGTGTTAGATGATTCTAGGTCAGGGGTCCTCAATCACGGTCCTGGAGAGCCGCAGTGGCTGCAGGTTTTTGCTCCAACCCAGTTGCTTAATAAAAAGCACTTATTGCTAAAGTAACACTTCTGCTTCACTTTAGTGATTTTGAGCCCTTATTGCTTAATTTTGTCTTAAACAGCTATTTTAATTGCTCCTTATTATCAATAACATGCAAATGACAAGAGAGAGCAGCATTTCTCCATTTAGCTTATTTACATTTACACCTGTGTGTATTTATCTGCACTATTGGGTTTAATTAAATACTTGGAAGAAAAATGAAGAGAAAAAAGTGAAGGACTGAGAATTACTCGTCCATTTTAGCCTTCAAATCATTTGCATGATAGAAAGGGAAAGAAAATCTAGGATATGAGAATGACCTGACATAGCAGAGTTAATTTAATTTCATAGCTTGTTAGTGCTTTATTGGCAAGAATTGCTTTCTAATTAAGCAACCAGGTCAGAACAAAAACCTGCAGCCACTGCGGCTCTCCAGGACTGGGATTGAGGACCCCTGGACTAGTGAAAACACAGTTTTATTCTCATCTCGGAGACTGTATATTCTGTTTTAAGTTCTAATTACGTTTATTAGATAAGAGGTGAATAACATCTGCTCTTGAAGCCCCATATAAATGGGACTCCACAAGTGAGGAATGATTTTTGTTGTTTTGTTGTTTGTAGCAGTCATATGACAATGCATGTTTCCTACAAAACCTTAAACAACAACAGCATTTATTTATATAGCACATTTTCATACAAATGATGTAGCTCAAACTGCTTTACAAGATAAAGAAAGAAAAAAGAAAAAATATAACAGTACAATTAGGCAATACTAATTAACAAAGAATAAAGTAAGGTCTCATGGCCAGGGAGGACAGAAAAAAGCAGGCATTACAAATCAAAGGAGACGGGCTGCTGTTTTTTGCTCCAGTTGATTCCTTGCTCTGAGACCGGTTCCTATCTTTAACTGAATGTCTTGTTTAATTAGACATTTTCGCTTCTTACCATCGTCTGTGTAGTCAGAGATATATCATCAACCCATCTATTTTTTTTTTACCTTATTCAGTTCAGGATCATGGTATGCCATTGTCTATCCAAACAGGCCTTACTCTAGTTTTAAGAATTAAAAAAGACATACCTGAAAATGCTCTTCACCTAGCAAAACAAGAAGTACTAAAATAATCAAAAATGATTGGTGGCACTAATTAGCCAGTCATCCATTTTCTAGGCACCGTTTTTTTCCTTTTTGTCTTCAAGAATAGCCATGGCCCACCTGGCTGCAGAAGGTGTATTTCAAGACACTTTTCTGCATCAAAATAATAAATTAAGAGAAATGTCCTCTAAAATCCTTTATACTAGAGGATATTTTCAGGTTTTATTCAGAAGATTAACCATTTGCACAACATTTGTGAAGACAAGATTGACAAAGTAATGAGCTGTGTTCCTTTCTAGTTGCCTACTTTAATTTATTAAACCTTTGTTTGCTTTGAAGCAGTAAATTGGTTCCCCCAACAGTTTCTTGTTTTGAAATCTCTAATCAAAGCTGTAGTTTGTGTCAAAATCAGACAAAAGTAGCATTCAAAATAAATTTGAACAACAGTTTTTAAAAAATCTATTCACCTTCCTTCTTTTTTTTTTTTTGCAGATAAAATTCTACAAGGTGTGAGCAGCTCATCAGCACTGTCCAGCACTGGAACACAGGGATGGAGGACTCCAGTGGACTGTGTCAGAGCAAATGAGCTGTGCACTGTTGATTCGCAGTGTAGCTCTCGGTATCGGACCCTACGCCAGTGTTTGGCTGGGCGCGATAGGAATACCATGCTTGCCAATAAGGAGTGTCAGGCTGCCCTGGAGGTCCTCCAGGAGAGTTATCTCTATGACTGCCGTTGCAAAAGGGGAATGAAGAAGGAGCTTCAGTGTTTACAGATTTATTGGAGCATTCACCTGGGTTTAACTGAAGGTAAGATGTGCAAGGAGGAAAGCTACAGTTCAAAAGGTGTGAAGTTGATCTGAAAGTGTGTGACATTCATATAGCTGCAGGGTAAACAGCATAGGTATGACCCAAAGGGATAATGGCAAACAAACACTATGTTGTGAATTGGTTAGTTTTATTTTTTTTTTTCATTAACACATTTTGTTCTTATCTCAGAATAAATATTCAAAAGGTGAAACTAGATACAAATTGTACAAAACTGAATACTTCAAGTGGATTTTTAAAACCTGTTTGATAGGAACAAACTTTTTTACAATAGTTTTTAATCATTTTAGAATAATGAAGATATAAGAAAATGGTCTTAACAGTCATTTATATGGTTCTGCTTCAAAGAGGTAACAGGGGTTTGAATACTTTATGTTTTAAAGGACATTACACATATATTTCTTTTCTCTTAATTGTTAAGGTATTTAGAAATTCGTTTTTGCATTTTCTCTAATTTGTTCGACGTTCATTTTAACAAATTTTACCCTTGAAATAAGACTTTGCATATGTGCCTGTAGTTCCTTTTATATAAAATGTATTTATATTAACCAGAAGTTAAAATGGAGGTAGAATTCAGTAAAAACCTTCTCTATTGATTTTTTTTTCTCTCAAAAAGAAACGTTGCTCTTGAACAGTGGGAGATGGAGACTCCCAGTTTTGTCACAAAAATAGAGTGGAATTTGACAGGCTTCCCCAAGTTAAGATTGTGCTGCAATGCATTTGTGAAGTCAAATGACAATTTTTTTATGTGTCAGAACACTGCTCTTGCCCGGTATGACCCTTCTGTGTAATGTAATGTATGCATTTCAGGCTTTTACCTTCTATATCTCAAATTTACAGCCCTGAAGTGTGAAAAAAAATCAGAAAAAAAACTTTATTCCTAAAATGATCTATTAGCTTGGATAGATATTATTCCTTTTTTGCAGGCCATGTTAAGTGATATCATTGCACAGTTGTTGTAGAAGGTATGATTGTAAAACAGTCACAATCAATTCTACTTAAATGTGATGACTATGTTATAGGGTTACCATTAATGACAGCAGGAAAACAGGGTTGTCCTGCCCAGGAAACAGATAGACACCATCTAGATTGTCGCCTTTTCTGAAGAGCAGACTCAAGGATGATTTAACTTAGTGAATAGCATTCCTGTAGCGCTGGCAATCTACTATCACATTTCATCAGTTTAGAAGTGGTGACTCCACCACAATCCCCGAAGCAAGCCCTTGGCTTCAATTGGTTTGACAAATAATAAATCTAACTGCAGACACAGAATTTCAGTTGAGGCAATTTAGTGTATTCTAGTAAATTATACAATAAAGTCTCTTGTTATTCATCTTTTAATAAAGTAAAATGTTATAGCAATATGGCACTCCAACACGGGTAAAAACCATAGGAAATAATTTTACCTAGTGTGATTAATTTGAGCTTAAATCCCTAATTTTCAGGATCATTATTCTTATTCATCATAAGAAGCACAGTTCACTTTTGAGGGACGTAATAGGTATAAATTATTATTATTATCATCATTACAATTATTTCTTTACCAGTAACAGCACACTTGACTTGAGCTTTCCTAGTTTTCATACTTTTTCTCTGTATGTTTAGCATTCATTTGCTCAAAGGTTGATGTGCTTGCTGCTTCCTGAGCAGCTCTTCTTTTCTCCACCCTAGCGACCCGCTTCTTCTCTTCTTCTGTCGGCATCTTTTCGCGTTAAAACTGATTATGTCAGTGTTTTGCGTTGCAATTACTTAGTACATTTTCTTTACTTTTTCACTCAAGCTGGCACTTAAGTCTTCAATGTGCCTCAAGAATGATTTAAGATATGAAGGGGTAAAGGAAGTGACAGCAAAGGTAGTAGGGATGAGAATGGCACCCTTATGGATGCACCGCACGGCCACCCTGCTGGCTGTTGCTGAGAGTTGACTCTACAATAAAATAAAATAAAAATAAAAAGAGAAATAACTTGGAGGTCAATTATCACCTTGAAAGCGGATAGTAGACGTCACATAATATGCTGTATGTGTACCAAATTTCAGGTGAATAGGTCAAACGGTTTGCAAGCTACAGGTGATCAAAAATCCTGGACAGACAAACAGACAGCCATGGTAGCCTATTTTATATATAAAGATGACAATTTGTATGTCTCTTACTAAACTACACGTTTATTTATGGTTCTTATTTCCCATATTCTATTAACAACCTGAACATGCAAAACAACTGTGAATCATTCTTCTAAAATACAGGAAAAATGATTACTAAAAATGTTTATTGTGCACATTTATGGCTTGTAATTAGAAACTACTATAAAATATGTCACCTAAAAAAGACTTACAAAACAGTACTTTCATAAACTAACTGATTTTTAAAAGCATTTTAGGAAACATTTCAACTATGGCTCTTCACGGACTGAGCTGAATGATCCTGTTTTAAATACTTGTAGCTTTGAATTGTGTATTGTATATTTTGAAAGTTATATTGCCAATGACTGTGTAGTGCTTAAACCGTACTGCTCATTTTTGATTTATTGTGAATTAACAAGTTCATTTTGCTTATGTTACCCAGCACAATGGTTAACACTGCTGCTTCAAACAGCTTGATAGGCCTGAGTATGATTCACAATGTCTGTTGTTGGTTCAGGTGAATTTCCACCCAGAGAATGGCAGCTCCCATTACTGATCTGCTGAGCCAGGATACATTTAATGCATTCTGTTAATTCAATATGTCAAAATAATAATGAAAGCAGAGAAGCATTTCTGGACAGAGTACAAGTAAATTAAGTGATTCACTAGTGTGTACAGGTTCAGTTAGGAGTCCTTAGACCTCACATTGTTTAGTTTAAACTAGACAACCCTCTGCTGCCTGAAGAATTTAGATTCAAAACAAAAAACTGCTAGCATCTTTTGAATTCCAACAAATTAGGATTTTTTTTTTGGATTCTTTAAAGGAACAGATTACAACACTCACTTGGAGCAAGTTTATATTTTCATCAAAATTTTCTGGAAGCTTGCAGCACAGTGCCCTGCTGTACTGTTCTGCCAGACTTAAAAAAAAATTTTCCAAAAGAAAGCATTTAAAATACAGAGAAGCAATTTGACTAGAAAAATCCATTGTTATCTATATTTGTATATCAAACAGTTAGAATTATACTGCTGTCTCAGTCTTGATGTAGTGAGAAAGACTTTTTGAATAAACAAGCTATTAAACTAAGACACATCATAACATGGTTTCCTTACATCAAAGGGTTAAATTATACACATTGCATTAAATTATACACATTACATTTATTGTCATACAGAACCTGAAGTTGCTTTTATTTCTTTAAAAGTACAACAGGTCCAACAGCCATGTTTAAAAACTTATAATATTAAGATATATCTGCAATATCCCTGCCTACCTGGAATATTAAAATTGTACATGCCACAAAACTTTGATATATACACTTGCTATTATTTTTTCTGCACACACAAAAAATCAGGGTACCACTTTACTTTATCTGTTCTTTATAAATAGATATTAACAGTCCATTAAACTTTGATTAATTGTGAAATTAAAAGCACTACATTAAACAACAGTACATGTCATGTCTAACCCGTTTAATAGAGACCAGGGGCGCAGGTTGGATAAGAGCCTGTCATTATTGGAAATAGAAATACTCTTGAATAATATATGTCATAAGGTGAAGAAATGTTTTATGACATGTATTACATCACAAGGTATTATATAGCACTTAAACTTTGTCATTAAAAAAGTATTCACTTAAGTAGGTATTATAAAGTATGCAATAGAATATATTACTTACAATCCAATGCTTATAAGTAATACTAATACTTGCTCAGCCATTGTTTGCAGGGAACAAATTTAAACGTTGACAAAATGAATCCTTTTCTATAATTAAGTATACCAGGCAGCCAAAGCCCAAATTTTTTTTACTACTAGCCAATCCAGAAAGAGTTTATATTCCCAAATATATTTTGCATTGAATGGTTAAATGTACTGTATCCTGCTGGTTTAAACTCTGTATATATAGTGAAGATGCTAAATTATAACCAGTTATTGATAGGCACAATGTTGCATTATATCCCATTGACTGTGCACTTGTGCCACATCAAGCTTAAAGAATCCCTAAGATGTAGCATACTCTGATAATAATAATGTTTTTCTTTTACTTCAGTGGTGACTATTATACTTTAAATGTGAGGTTTACCAAATGGAAGTCTATTAATCTGTTCTGCAATATATGGCAAACAGCTGCATACAGTTTCTTTCTCAACCCTCAAAGCAATCTTACACCGTTATCTTCTTCTCACTGGTTCCTAATATATCATTTATTGGAAATGGGAATTGAGAATATGAAAAAAGGGAAAAATAATATTTTCGATTTTGTTTCTGTATTGCTTTGCTGTTCAAAAACACTCAAAGAAAATTTTAAAAGGCACCCACAATTGAGGAATGATCTGAATTATCTTTGGGTTGTAAACATGTTGCCTATTCTATCACTTGCTTCCCACCTGAACAAACTACCCAAACCATACCTATGGTGGGCTAAGATGGTATTGCAAAACTTTACATGTTTCATAATTCCACATAATCAAAACCCCCAGGAATCTCACACATGACCAAATAGTCCCTTATTTTCTACAACCACCAAAACAATACTTATGTCTCAGAATTCATTATTGTTTCCAAAGCTGGAATTAGAACATGTTATAACACACTTCTATCTGCAGACCATTTTTCCCAAATCTACAGCATGGCATAGAATACATTTAAAAGACACTTTATTTAGGTATACTTTCACATAATAATTGTAATACACTACAATGACTTTAAGACATTCATTCTCTGAATGTGAGTATCCCAGTACACATGTTGTAATGCATAGCATATACTTAAAAGAAAAGAAACTGAAAGTTCTATATCTTCATCTGTAAAATGTTTAAAAATGACTAGAAGGTCAGGAAATGAGCCTGTGTAGATATTTGATCCTCAAACAGCCCACTTATCAGCTTTGCCTGCAGTCACTCAGACAGGACAGTTGGTGTTTGCCCGGCCTTACAAAGCGAACCTAATGTTTTATTAATGCAGAGCCTTAGAACAGCAAATAATAGAAAACTTGTTATGGCTCGTTTAATATACCCAACATAGGTTTTACTGCACAGGAGTGCATTCACAGCTCTAATTTGTTCTTTAATGATTTGCTCTCA
Source organism: Polypterus senegalus (assembly GCF_016835505.1). Lineage (NCBI taxonomy): Eukaryota > Metazoa > Chordata > Cladistia > Polypteriformes > Polypteridae > Polypterus > Polypterus senegalus. The sequence goes on from NC_053164.1 coordinate 119,402,937, forward strand.
TTTATTTTTTAAATGGCTTTTCAAAACCTTGCAATCAGCAATGAAGAGGCTCAGGTGTGAATAACAATTAATTTGCAGCTTCTCTAGTGTTTGTTTGTTCATTAATAACAGTCTTCTTTTTTAGAACGATTTACAAGGAAAGAGAACTCTTAATAAGCAGGTCAGAAAGACGGAATATTATATATTGATAGGACAAATTCCTGACCACAATGCACATTTCATATATTGGGAAACAAGTTCAAGGATAAAGCTGCAGAAGAAACACAAGAAATTGGCCCACCTCTTTGATGAAACAGTTGAATTAAAGGGAGATATTAATCTTTGATTTAGAGATGCTTAGCTCTGGAGTGCAGGACCATATTCATTTTTTTTGTCAAATTACTCTTTAATTTCACACCCCTCTTTCCATTCCATTTAATCGGTTATTGAGATATGTATGGAAGGAATTACTGTTATTTTGCAGAAGCACAATTCACCCTAAAGCTTACAGATTTTAAATACATCTTTTAAAAGTGCCTATATTGTTTTAAAATTACACTTTAAAGAGAACACAGACATTGAAGTAGAATGAGTGCAGGTCAGTAAACTAAATGTTTTTAGCACAATTGCCATGTATAAAGAGTGGTTGCAAAAGCAAACAGCACACATGAAGAAAATTAATCTAAATAACAGAAAGTTGGCTACGAGTTGATGAAATATTATTAGCAGATTAAGAAAAATGACAGTCACAGTGTTTCTACCAAAGTGGATTAGTGTTGCACTGCTGAACAGTGCATACTGAAAATATTGTGACTAGGTGTACAGAGCCAAGCTCTGTTTTAAAAAATAGTTGTTCATCATAAAAAATAAACACAGAGGAAGGGTAATCAAGGGGTGAATTTAAAGACATAACAGAAAAAAAAAATTTCTTCTCTGGGCTTCACGAAACAGGTTTTTAAATCCCTGTTTTCTCAGTGAGATGGTTGCCCACATGTCCACTATTCATAATGCTCTTCCACAACCACTAGGTTATACTTATAAATAGCTCTAGCCACAACTCACCTCTCTGGTCTAAGCTCAACAGGCAACTAGCTGAGGGGTAGCTTTATGTTGCATCCTGGGGCTAATTCTGATGTGATCCCTAAGACCACTTATGGGTTCCTCTGGCCTTCATTTTCCAACACTCTTGTAGGTTTCAAGCCTGCCTGTGCTCCTAAAGTATACACTTAAAGGTCCAGGCCACAACTCCCTCTCTTATATGTGCTGACATCCCCCTGCCCTTCTAAGTCATTCAGTACACCAACTGGGAAAGCTACCTATCAGCTATTTACTCACAGTGGCATTTGGATTAATCCCATCATTAGTAGTGTGAGCAATGTTAAAGGAGGGTTTGGCCAGGTTCTTTTTCAGATTTGACCTATGCCTATTGCTTACTTTGTGTATATGGCACAACCTTGCCAGCCTTCAAATCTGCCACGATCTATTGTAATTCAAGCTACCATTTTAAGTAACATCAGTCATTGTAAATATAGTTTAACTGTAAAGTGCTTGAGATTAAATCTTATGGGTTCTGAATAACTGCATGAATTAAAACAGCCAATGAAGGCTGGCCTAGTTTCACCACGTGTGTAATTATACCTAGTGATGAACTGTTACCACATCCATGGTTGGTTCTTGTACATGATGCTGGCAAAATAGGTAGCAGTGAACCTGAACTTCATTAAAGGGGTTAATAAATGGACAGATGTTTACAAAATAGCAGCTGGCCTCAGTAGCACCTCTTTTTGTTTTTTAACTATCATCAGAGTTAGAAAACAGAATGCGATAATCATGGTTTGCATATCAGATAATAAGTATCAACATGTACAGATTAGAGTTTGAAATACTATGAAAAGTTCTGCCAAGTCTATGTGGCAATGAAAGAGATATAAAGGACTACATTAGCACATAGATAATTAACTGAACTGTTGGGAGATTTTTCAGTTCCATATTTAAGTGAATGAACAAAAAACCCTATTATAATCTAGGGTCCCATTAGAGCTTCAGTGCTGGCTGGAGCACTAAAATCTTATTCTTGTACTGTGGGGCGTAAAATAAATAAACTATTGAGAATGCTATTTTTAAAGATATGCCTGTCATAAGCAGATGAATTACATCATACATGGAAATGCATTCTGCAATCAAAATCTAAGGCACCTTGTACTTCTGATCATCATTACATAGAACGGACACTTTTTCTGACACATATGCCTTACTGCGTATGAAAATCAGCCAATGCTGTTTTGCCTCTGGACTACAATTTCCTTTATAGTGTGTACCACAATTACTATGTTAGCCTATGTACACTCCTGCTAACTGCTGGGAACTGAAGTCCTCTCGGTAGTGTTATGATGTGGAAGTTCTTCCCAAAGGGTCTTCCACAATGGCCATAAAGTAGGCCAGACTCTTCACTGGTGCTTCCATCAGAGGCAGACTTAAATGGGCTAAAATCTGAGAGACCTATAAAATGACAGGTGATGAATCTTTATAAAATAAAAGTTTACTGTATATACTCACGTATAAGTGGGGTCTTGGAACCCGAAAAATCTTATATGTCCGTTCAAAAATGCGACACTTAATTTTTTATTTTATTTTTACATCTTCTTGCCTTCTCCAATCTCTGTTTCTCAGATGCATCGAAGCTTGTTGCAGCAGCGCAGTTACCAATTTCTTTGCTACTTCAACGATATTTAATTTAAATTCAGCTTCATATTTTCTTCTGATAGACCGTTCCATCATAGATAACGGATGCTCTTACCATGAAGGTGTATGAGGGTGTGAGATACAAAAAACACAAATCAGTGCAACCGTTGCTTCGGAATACAGAGGTATTACCGTATGGTCACATAGGCACAATAGAGAGAGAAAAAGAGGTTAGGAGCACATGCTGAAACAGAGCATTGCCGCACCCACTTAGCACAAAAGGCAGTGTGCTGCACAGTTACTCTCTCAGGTGAGCATTAGCATTTCATAATCCCTTGAACCAATAGCGTAAGTTTTCTGCATTCGACTTATACAACTGACATTATAAAATACTAGAAATTATACTGTAAAATCAAGTCCTGACTTATCCATGGGAGAACTTATCCGTGAGCATATATGGTAATTTAAAAATACTTTGTAATCCATAATTACTCAAAAGAGCATAAAGCATATGTCAAAAGGTCAGTCTAAAAAGCAACCAAGGCCACAGTGCAGTAATCCAAAGAGAGCAGTCAAAAGTAGAGCAAAAAGTTTGAAATCTAGTAAGCATAAAATAAAGTTAATGCTAAGAGAAATCACAAACACCAAACATAAATGACAATGAACCACATTGGGCCATTGGGTCTCCTCAGCGTTCATAGGACTCAGGTTAGTTCAACATGGAGACAGACAGGTGGTCCCGCCCCTTGAGGAACCACTCTTAAAGCAAAAGGGATATCACAGAACAAGAATGCACACATAGAAACATAACTACACAATAATGAAAAATTCTACACATTACATAAATACATATAATAAGTATATAGAAAATACTTGGAATTAAACAAAGAAGACATAAAAAGGGAACTTAAATAGAACATATATCAGCAAAAGCATGACAGGTAGCAGTTCCACTGGTTCATCTAAATAATACTGTAGGTTTATTTATGGAACAATAAACAGCAATATCATACACTAAGAGATTAATAAGACAGATGGCTTCACTTTCCCATTTTAACAAGCCATGGAAAACTGCACTGGGAACAATTCATTGCTGGCCTATCAACAATCACCATGACACTCTTCATTATTAATGAGGTGATGCCTCATGCAGACATTAGTTGTCGGATTTATTTGTTTCCTGTGAAAGTCTCCAACCTTTCTCAAGTTGTCCACATTTATATAATGCACTTCAGTGCTTGGATGGGTTGCTGTCACTCAAGTATTTAGCTCAATCCAGCATGTGAAGCAGCCTAAGACATCTACCTCCCAGTCCTGCCTGTGAAGATCATTCAGCACTTTGCTACAATATTTTCTCACAAACTCAGTAATGGCTAGTGAGTTCTTAATAACACAATAACTTGTTTTTAAAGTTGTATTTGTAGGGACCCCTCACATTTTGATATTCAGGCTTTCAGGGGTCAAGAGGATTAATTATAATAAGAGGTTCCCACATTTTGCCCCATGATTTAAGTAGTCCAATGAATTAGTCTCACATCATCTCCAGTGATTTTCAGTAGATCCATAATGCAGATTCTACCTGTAATAAATGCTGTCTGGTCGTCCTCTTTTACATTTCAGCTGGCTGTTCTACACTTTCTAAGTTTTTTGAGTTTTACAGTATAGTCAGTAGTACACTTACTGTATGTTGGTAGAAAAATACATGATTAAGACATCTGAAGGAGCACTAAAATTAACCCACACACTGAATAACCTGGTTCAGGAACCAGTCCTAAACAGAGCTGCACACCATTGCAGGGGTACTTCAGTTCAGTTATTGTTATATACCAATCTTTACTGAAGACATAACTGTGTAATATTTGCATAAATAATACCACATTCTGTACAAATTTCATTTAACACTAATGCGGAGGTGGCCACAATGTAATTGAAACCATGATAACTGAAGATCTGACAACTGGGTGAAGAAGAAGAAGAAGAAGAAGAAGAAGAAGAAGAAGAAGAAGAAGAAAAGAAAATTGCAGTTAATTGATAAACCCAGCTAAGGGTCCTTTGGAACAGGAAACAAAAGAATTCAGTCAAACTTGTCAAACAGTTTGAAATGTGCATGGATAGATGATTTTGTGTAATTTGTAATGGCCACTTGCACATTTATTGTTTAGTTGTGCTTATAATTTTTTATCGATGTCTACTTGAAATCTTACAATTTTCCATAAGATGAACTGTTTAGTTGTAAAAAAGGAAAATGAACAAATGATTGAACTGTGCTTTAATAGTTCTTTGTATTCTCATGGCAGTATGTCATGTCAATGAAAGGCACTTTTGTAATTAGCTGTTTTTCATGTTTTCTTGGCTCCTTCACTCTGCCATTTCCTTTCTGGATATGAACAAAAATATGTGAGGAAACTGATTTATGGCTAGAAGCAGAGATTTCCCTTGGGGGTAAAGGAAAACAATTCACTGTTATTGCATTCACTTTTGTAGATTCCAAGATGGGTTTGGTAGAGGTTGATGAGTGATTAGAAGAAACAATCACTGGATGTATATGTCTGAGTGCCATACTACGGTCATTGTCCTGCTTAGATTTCTGCATTGGTGCTTTGTGATATCCCTAAATGTTATGTCACAGTACAAGTAACAAAGTCAACCATTGTGATGAATGTTTTGTAGCTGAAATGTGTCTATGTGAAGGACTCCTGAGGTTAAACAGAGTTCTCTTATAGAGCTTACCAAAGCTACTGTATACTTAGGAACACACTACAAAGGAATAATGTCCTCACAACTCACACCTAGTTTTCCAGAAAAATAATAAGAAAATGTGTACTGTGTTATATACATTGCTTCCTTTCTTTCTTCTTCTTTAGTATTTAAAGTTTTGTCTTCCATATTGACTCAACAAACAATTTACTTAAACCGTCATCATGTTTGTCCATTCTGCTATCTACAGAATCTTGTGGTTAATTTTCTATCTATCTATATAAAATGTTGTCCATATGTCACACAATTATTTGTGAACTATTGGGGCTAGAACATTGATCTTAATAGAAAGTTTATGACCTGATATGTTCTGAAAATTTAACACATTTTAGGTATCTGTAGCCTCGGCAATGTTACCAGTTGTTGTGTGTTTATTATTGTAAAGTAATTGAAAAACACAGTAACATGGCAGAAAGAACAAAGAGCAGCAACATCTGCTGAGCATTAAGCACATCACAGAAGGCAATTAATAGACAGTAAATAGAATATGAAGACAAGGCACTGAAGCACATAGACAAGCAAGAAGTAATCCTGAAAATAATCTAATATATTCTTGAAATTTGAAAAATTTTTGCTTTACTATATAATAAAGCTGTGTTCCCAACAATATCTATTGATAATCGCTCAAGGCATGGTACATATGTGCTCATAATGCACAATCAACTTTAAGTATTGTGTGTTTATTGATCTTTGAATTTTATTAAATGCCAATAAAACATCAACATGATCTATGGTTGTGTGTTAAGTGTATGGAATAGCAAGCAATAACCTAAATAATCACAGAAAGAAAAAGAAAAGCAGCGACATCTGTTGTGCATCAAGCAAATCACAAGGCAATTAGGTGACAAAGAATGAGAATAAGAAGACAAACAAGTGAACCACAATGACAAGCAAAAAGTAATCATGAATACAGAGCAGCTGAGCAGCAAACAAACACAAGGGCTCATAGGTACTGTATGTAAGATAAAGCCCAGGATACACAATGCAGGGAGGCCCCAAAGGCAGAAATGTGGTTGTCCGAAGGATTGACAGGTTGATACTGCAAGACATTTTTGAGGTACCAATGCAAAAACAACACATGATGGCATTCAAAAAGAAACAAAACTGCTGCCACTGTGACATTTGGGCTAGCTTATTCAGAAAGACTAGACTGAATAGAAATAGACTGAGGAGCTCTTCTTCTCAGGTCACTTGAACAAGAAGTGATGCCTCCTTTCGGACAGTCTCGCTTCTATGGTCCGGGTGCTGGAAGGGACGGAGTCATTTACCCTCACTGGGTGGTTTCTCTGCACTGTGGAGGAATAATTACATAATATAGAATTGGTTGATTTACCACAAACCAATTACTAAGTTTTACATTTGTACCTATAAAAACCATTTGTCTGCAGATATAGTCATTTTACACTATTTTGTTCAAATATAAAATGTATTAACTTTAACATATTTGTATTTAGTTTTTACTGTGCTGGTCTTCTGAATTGAAGTGGGATTTGTAAAAATAAAATGTAACTAATTGAAGATATATTTTTATATTTCTGTGCTGTAATGTGTGTTAAATATATGAAGTTGTCAGTGATTAAATTTACAATATGCACATCTGGTCAGCATATTTACATTATATTTACAAATTATAATCATTTTTGAATCATTTTAAATATCTACTATATTGACTGCTTATGTATATTTAAATTCTTTGTTGGCAGTCAAGATTCCACCTTCCAGTGGACTGTGACTTCCAATTAGTATAAAATTATAAAACAGCAGGTTGTAAAAATGCCCCCTTCAGAACAGGCCATGGATTACCCATTTAATGGTCTCCTGGGCCTTAATATGATAAACAGCCCTCTTCCCCCACTGACAATTTTCTTCCAGTTCAATAGTCACTCCATGATGTGTACATTTTGTTTACAATTTCTTTATTCAGGCATTCATTATGCTTTGTAAGCAGTTTGGAAATCTGCAGCCCCTTTTTACCTATTCCAAGAATAGCAGCACCTACTGTAGTTATTTAAATTCTGTGGTGGAGGCTATTGGAGGGATAATGGAACCAGCAGTCATTTATCTTGTGAAGTAAATTGTACAGTGAATTCATGTTGATTGGTTGTCAGTGACTTACTTGTGTTGCAATGTGTTTGAAGGTGTTGAAGTTAGGGGAACCATATCCTGCTTGAGGCTTTCTCTGCTGCAGTAATGGAAGCAACGAAGGAAGGGAAACATGCATTTTTCAGGAATATGGAATTTGGGATGCACATTAAGAAAAAAACAGCATGTTGACCAATCTAGAAATGCATGGATCTGCCAGTGTGTCTTGATGGAGCCAGCATCAAAAATCGGAAGTGTGCTCCCCTTGACTTTCTCGTATACTGAGGAAAAGGTTATCAGAACCACTTCCAGTTGTACAATATTTCTCAAATATCATATCTCTTTGTTTCTCATTATAACTAATTGATAATATCAATACACAATCATTTATCTCTATTTACTGTATAATCAAATTTTATATTAATATGAAATATTTCCACACTTAGCTAGGTCGAAAACGGGTTGGAATGTTTTCATGATTACATATGCATTACCTAGATAATGTGCAAAGTAAAAAGAGTTTTAATCATCTAAAAACAAAGAAAAAGTGTTAGTATTATATAATATTTGTTGCAATAAATTGCTATAAGTAAAACTGCATTTAGCTCCATTTAATTATGATAATGATGGTGGAAATAAAAAAAAAATCATAACATTAAATGTAGCATAGCATTTTCAAAGTTTACACATTATTTTTAAACTGATGGTGTATAAATTAAAATAAAGTTATTAATAGTTATTAATAGAATATGCATTATATTGAATACAGTTTTTAATATCATGTTAACATTTATATTTCCAGGATACAAAAAATTTGGATGGTTTTTTAAATAAAATACTACTTCTGAGTATTTTTTCTCAAATTTCAAATCTGTTTGCTTATCATTATAAATATATATACAAAATTTGAATAATATATTTGTAATTATAACTATAATTATAACTATAATTATCATGTTTACACACAGACAGACATACTGACAGACATAATTTCATAAATGGTATTTTTGGACTCAGGAAGGTCTAAAATGTCAAGATTCCTTAACACTAGAATTACCAGAGTATACAAGAAAACTCGTAAATCCAGTCCACCTTAAATCCGTTCGCACCTCTCCGTCAGCTTCTTTTGTCCTGTAATTGTGCCGATCAAGAGAAGCAGCAAGCAGCCTGCTATTCCATCCCCCCAACGTCACAGAACGTTCACAAACTTCTCTGTTAAAATCTCAAGGTTGATTTTTTTTAGGATTCCTATATTTTCTCTATACTATGTATATGACAAAGTAAAAATGTTGATGTATTTTTGATGTTTTTCCCACGTATACAGCTGGGCATGAGGCACACTTGCAAAACATATACACGGAACATCTCAATGCTGTCAGAAGGAAGGACCCATGGTCTCTGATTTATGCACATACAAGTTTGACTGAGCACACATTTAAATGGTATTCAGCACAAGTAAAATTCATGGCTAATACTAAAAGTGGCAGAGAGCAGGCTGAATTATGGCTATCTAATGAAAACACCATTAACAGACATTTGGACATGAAGCCAGAATGTGCAGGCTTGAAAAGAAGAACATGCAAATAATAAACAAGAATTTATTATCAACACCTTCTGAACCCCTTCTCATTAATCTTTCCCTCTTTATTTGCTATATATTGCCTTGGATTCCTGTAAGTCTAATTATTTTGCTCTGATGATGATTCCTGGTAGGAGTCAAAAGCTTGGGAATAAAAACTATTTTATGATATATGATTAATTTTTTTTGTTTGTGGATTTCCAGCTACAAGTATTCAAACTGTATCACAGACCTTTGCTTTCATATATATACCATATATAATCATGTATAAGTCGGGTCTTGAAACCTGAAGAATCGATCGAAAATCAGACCCGACTTATACGCCCGTTCAAAAATGCAACACTTAATTTTTTTTTTTTTTGCTCTTACAATAAGGGTGTATGAGGGTGTGAGATACAAAAAACACAAAACAGTGCAAACGTCGCTTTAGAATAGTTCGGGTGTTATTGTGTGGTCACTGTTACTGTGTGGGACAAAACATGGAAAAAAAAGGCAGTGTGCTCCGTGGCTACTCTCTCAGGGGGCATTAGTATATCATAATCTCTTGCACCAATAGAGTGAGTTTTCTGCATTCAACTTATACAACCGGCATTATAAAATACCAGAAATTATACGGTAAAATCAAGCCCCGACTTATCCACGGGAGAAGTTAAACGCAAGTATATATGGTATATATATTTTTTAAATAAGGGTTCAAAAAATCAACACAAAGGAATTTATAAAAACTTAAACCTAAACTTTTAACAAAATACTACTTGAGTAAGTACAAACTGAATTTTAATGCCTTCCTAAGAGATAAGTAGAAAAGAAAGCAGTAAGAAAACAAGGCCAATGTATTATAAGCACATACAAAAATAAAAACAAAAAAATCTTATGTTAATTCTCAAATTAGTATAGTATATAAAACATAGATATATCAAAGTAAAACTAAATGATCAAAACAACTGTAGGCTTTGAATGCACTGCTAAGGACTGATTTATTTGAAAGTATAAGCATCTCCTAAATGGGCACATATTGAAATTGTGTTAAATCCTCAGTTGTTCATCATCATCAATGACTTGATAATTATACTCAACAGAAGTGTTTTTCTACTGTTTTGCTGCAGAAATAATAGTGTAATGCCCCCTGGGTCCTGACCTGAGAGAAACACCCTCCTCAGGTGTCAAGACTTATCTGAGAAGGACTGGACTACCTGGAGAAGCTGACATAAAAGCATTTCAGCGATTGCTGTTTTGCAGACATAGCACTTAGTGTGCACTGTAGCAGTCACAGTTGGGGGTCCAGCTAACAGGGTGCGTGTTCACAAGCGACTCTTGCAAAGCCGAGGAACAGTGGGCATACGAGTACTCACTAAGTGCTGTCTGCGAGTGTCAATCTCCAAACTGTTTTTTGATCTCCAGTATATGTGTATGCACATTGCAACATTTTTTTTTTGTGATCTTTTTAACATTGCAGTATGTGTGTGCCATATCTGCCCTCCTGTACTTTTAAGCCCTGTCACTGAATGGAAAAATGAGTAACTTAGCCTGTTGTGGAAAACAAATCTACTCTCTATACAGTATATATAAAATCCTAAGCCTAAAAGTGCAATGATTTTGTGCAACGATTTTATGTTTTTATGTCACTTTTTTGTCACGCTTTGAATCAGGTTAATTTTAAATCATCATTCTTTTCAGAATTTATTGAACTTTAATGTGATGTTGCTAGATTGTCAGATTCTTATTCCGTCTTTAAATTATAAACTAAAAAATATCAAGAACTCACATCCCGTGAAACAAGAATTTGTGCCAAAAGATTTAACCACGCCACAATAAAAGACAAAGAGTAGGAGAGTTGCTGTACAGGCTTTTAAATATTCAAAGCACCGTGCGAGATGCAGATCACGCGGCACGGCAGCAGCAGCAAGCAGGCAGCTGATCGAGTAAAGAAGAGGTAAAAAAAACTGTATTTGTTTCTCATTGTATCACCATTTAAGAGTGGGTTTCAGAGGAGCGACTGCATCTCCTTGGGGTGCATTTAACCCCCCTCTTCACAACGGGAGTGGCAGAGATGCAAAGTGGCTGGTGTGTAGCGCAGGCCGGGGGGTTGGCGAGCTTTCTATAATGTGGTAAAGTATAGTCACTCTTTTTCAGTTTGAGGCAGTAACATCACATCAACACACCGAAACACACTTCCTCTATAAAAAAAAATGTTGGGGTCCCATTTAATTGCAGAGTTGTGAAAAAATGATAAGGATTAAGAGATGTAGTGTCTTGGGTGGACAGTGAATGAGTTGTCTTTTACTCCTCAGAGCTGCTACTGGCCTAATGATTATGACTTCTTGTCTCATTTTATTTTCATCTGGGTCAGAAGAAGAAGAGTTTGGGATGAGTGGATATTGATCAGGAACATAAAGTATCAATTTCTTATGTGTTTATGTCAGTCTCCTCTGTGCACCCTTAGATCAGTGCTTGTGAGACACTCATCATACTCACATGCATGATAGTCTTTCAAGCTTAAGTTTCTCCTTTCCATTTTTACTAATAATACAACAAACAGATGCCATTCCAGGTCTGCACCTTCCAAGAATAGAATGTAGATGCCACACTGTTCATCACCTCTGTGGAGCACATAAATTACTAAGTTAGCTTGGTATGCAACAAGAATATCTCAGTATTAGTCAAAGGTTTTCATCCCAACCACTGTTTACCTTTAATTAGATAACCCTACTTTAGTTAAGTAGGCTGATATATTGCATTTTCTATGTTTTTGTGTCAATCCATAAATTAAAAGCTGGTTTTGCTATTTCTTACTGAATGTAATAAGTCTTTTGTGTGTTAGATGGGGAAAGAATGTATCTTTTATTTACTGATTTTTAATTTTTTAATGTTCTGGTTTTTGAAGCCATTATTTACTAGGAAGTATACCAGGGGATAACACTGAAGTGCTGTTCCCAGGGCTCTTTCTGGCCTTTCTTGTCTGTGTGGGTTCAGGGTCCCCACAGGGCCATAAGCATTCAATTACCTCACTTATGCCAGGAAATAGAAGTGACTTCAGGATTCAGTGTTATTAGTCCTGGTATCTGCTTCACTTGTAATTAAGGTAGTATTACTTGGCAGTATACTGAAAGAATTACGAAAGCAAACTCCACAGGAAAATAAATTGATATAAAAATAAAATAAAACAAATGAATCAATTAAAGCTATTTAAAGAAATAGGTTCACAGGGTCAGATATTTCTTAATTTCTTATAAATGTAAATCTCACAGTAATACATTTTTATGAATGAAAAAAATAAGAGACGAGAAAAAAAACAATGAGATCAATAAAAGGAAGAAAGGATTTGGAATGAAAACTTGCAGCCACAGTAACATGCCAGGTCTGAGCTTGACAACCAATGCTCTAAATCACAGCAAAGACATAAATCAAATTGTTTGCAGGGTTAAAGTGCTCATGTGCCTCTTGGTAAATATGAAAGTTGTGTAGTCTTCTAGAGTAGGTATATTGTGATATGAGCCACAGTTTATGAAAATTAATTTCAGCAGGTGATAATCCTTGAAAGATTTACTGTCTGTGCTACAGGACTTTTACCTTCTCTCATCAATTATGATACCTGTCATTATATACATAAGCCAATAGTTTGGAAGCTTTGGGAACTGGTAATAGAGAAAGAAGTCATACAATGCATCATACAATGTTTATAAAAAAATGACGTACTGTATAAGATCTTTCTAATTAAGTTAGATGTATAGTAATGCATTCAGATTACAAGGGTAAAATATCAAAACAGTTCTAAGAAAAACTCCATAAAAACCTCTGTGATCACTGTTTGATTAATCAATTAATTTCTAATCAATTAATGATGTTTAGTAACTGACTTATTCTTATTAATAAGTTTAAATGTAAACTAATGGTTATGTATATGCAGTAGTTTAGAATTTGCAAAGATGTCAAGATGCTAAGTACAGTCCTGGTTGAAACCCATTTGGAGGTCTAGGCAATGTGGACAGATGTGGTCCCTTACTGTCCATAGCAGCTATTCAGTATTATTAGACTTTGTTAACTTTTTAAGGGGGTAGCCCTCAGTGTCTGCAGTGTGAATCCCTTCAGCAGGGCAAATGACCCCCTGACCCCCGTTTGTGTATATGCCATAGATTTTAAGGAGCGTGTGCCCCTTGGTGTATGGAGAGTGCTCCTTTTTACTTTCATATACGGTGCCAGCTGGTAACAGTTCTTCAAACGGGTGGTGGTTACCCTTCGGTGTCCGGAGCACATGCCCCTTAATTTTCATAAATATTTCCCCTCAGATGATGGTAATTTATGTGGCTGCCTATTTTACGTAATGGATTGACCAACTCTGGTTGAGTTTTATAGATTTTATTGATTGATGATATTGTATGTGGTACAGTAATCCCTCCTCGATCGCGGGGGTTGCGTTCCAGAACCCCCCGCGATAGGTGAAAATCCGCGAAGTAGAAACCATATGTTTGTTTGGTTATTTTTATATATTTTAAGCCCTTATAAACTCTCCCACACTGTTAATATTATTAGAGCCCTCTAGACATGAAATAACACCCTTTAGTCAAAAGTTTAAACTGTGCTCCATGACAAGACAGAGATGACAGTTCTTTCTGACAATTAAAAGAATGCAAATATATCTTCTCTTCAATGGAGCGCCGTCATAAAGGAGCAGAGAATTTCAGAGAGAGAGAGAGCACTCGCAAAGAAAAGGAAACAATCAAAAAATCAATACGTGTGCTTGTAAGTTTGTCGAAGCAATAAAGCGTCATTTTTTAGAGGAGCGTCAGTATCTTCTAAGCAAACAGCCTCTGTGCAAACAGCCCCTCTGCTCACATCTCCTCTGTCAGGCGCAGAGAACGTCAGAGAGAGAGAGAGAGAGAGAGCGCGAGATTAAAGCAAACAATCAAAAAATCAATAAGTGTGCTTTTGTGCTTTTAAGTATGCGGAACCACCTCGATAAAGCGGCATTTCTTAGAGGAGCGTCCGTATCCACTAGGCAAACAGCTTCTGTGCAAACAGCTCCTCTGCTCACACCCCCTCCGTCAGGCACAGAGAATGTCAGAGAGGGCGAGAAAGAGGCAGAAACAAGCAAACAATCAAGCACCGCGCGGGAAGCATATCTTATAGCATTGAGGATTTTTAGTTAATATGTAATACATGCTCTGATTGGGTAGCTTCTAAGCTTGTATGCATTCAACTGGGCAAACAAACTGAGGAAGCATGTACCATAAATTAAAAGACCCATTGTCCGCAGAAATCCGCGAACCAGCGAAAAATCTGTGATATATATTTAGAAATGCTGACATTTAAAATCCGCGATAGAGTGAAGCCGTGAAAGTCGAAGCGCGATATAGCGAGGGATTACTGTATTTGTTTTTATTAAATTGTGCTTTCTTTAAAAAAGCAAAGTGCTACTACAACATGTCATTAATTCTCATTTCTTCTGGAGGCTACCTTATGATATTATATCCCACTCACTGTCAATTTTTGTTTTTTGAACAAATGTTCATCTAGTTTGTCTGTTTGGCCTATGCAATTACCTTTTAAAGTTTTCAGTGCTGTGAAATGTAATTGGAGATTTAGACTTCACTGAAGAAAATTATATAATTACAGTGTTAAAAGCATAACAGTGTCCAAGTAGTACTGTTCAGGACAATAAGATTATTGGTCTTTGCCATGATTTGAGGCATGCCTCTGTTGACAAAACTATACTGCCTTCTTGCTTTATCAGAACTGTTTTTAAGAGTCTGCTCATAAACTACAAAATCAAGAATTCAAGTGTGCTACAGCCATGTCTATACTGCTTTCCAATTATTAGTTTGCTCAATGACAGGTTCTTTCTCTCCTATGGTATTTACTTGACGTCAACATATTAATTCAGTTTATTTACATTTATTTTTATACAGCTGTGTTTCAATATACAGGTTCAAAGCACTTTTTACAAATAGGAATAAAACACAAAATAAAAATGTGCAATGTGATCCAAGAAAAAAAAAACCTTTGCATATATCCTGTGAACAAGGTTGGGGGGATACCTCAAGCTGTGCCAAAACACATAATGAATGCCAAGGAGGCCAAACTTATATAAAAAAGCCTATATTGCAAGTAAAGCACAAGGGAGAGAATAATCAGAAAAACATAAAAGATTGACAAAATATTCTTTAAGAAATAAACTTGATGATCCTATGTACATTATTTCATAGTTCTTAATTCAGTTGCCTTGTATATTAGACTAGCATAGCAAAACAGACATTTATTAAAACAGACCAGATAATACAATAGAAAGTCTGTCTGTTTCAATTAAGTCATGCATTTATGAATCTCTGTTCACTGGATATGTCTTACAGCCCTCTTGTTGCCTTTCTTTGTCGGACATTCAAGCCTGGATGGCAGACAACATGGCACTCGGACGCACAGGCACATTCCGCATGGTTTACCATCATTTACCACCAATTACATTTCTTTATTCATCAGACATTCCTGCCCTCTTGTGGTAATAGGACAACTTACACCAAGGCAAGGATGTGGATACTGGACAGATAAATGTTTTATTAATTTAACAGCTATGTAATCCACATAGTAATCAACACAGGCCTCAGTGTTAAAGTTTGCAGTGCACCATACAATGTCTCTCTTAGATGCCATTTAGTATGGGATTCGTAAAAACAGTGTAAATGTTTGTGATGCACCATTGATTGGAATGACAAATGCAATGCATATATATATATAAACATATGTTACAGGCCAAAACTTATTTTAGGACAAAGTAGTTTAGCATAGGCCAAATCAATTTTCTGAAGCAGATAGGATGAACCTAGTCCAAACTAGATTATCCAGGAATCAATGTACAGCTCCCAGGACAAACTGATTTGTCCTAGTCTAAAGTAGTTTGGCCTACACTCACACTTTCCTAGGCCTAACCAATTCATTCTATCGTGCCTCAGACAAATTGGCTTGGCCTAGTTTAAAGCAGTTTGTCCTACCTATGCAATACATTACAACAAGCACAATAACCACAAGCATGCTCTTACTCTCTCTCTCTCTTCTGTTTCTTGTCCACCTCCAATTCTTGTCCTACAAGCTTTTTCCTCCACCTCCCAACTCAGGCTCTCTGAATGGAGTGAGGTGGCCCCTTTTATAGAGCAGAAGTGCTCCAGGTGTCCCACAATATCCTTCCGGCCGCACTTCCTAGTGTGACAGCAGCCCTGCAGAGGAGGACTCAGCCATTCTCCATGTGCCCCTTAGAGGTGGACATGGGCCCCAGCACAGTTGAGTTTCCATGCTTCAAACCCATGGCACCTTAGCAAGCCAGGCTGCCCTCTATTGTCCCAGGGGAGGTAACAGTCCCGACTGTCTGTTACAATATATTAATGAATGAGCTTGGAAAGTCCTAAATACAGCAGTATTTCTAAACAGGAAAAAAGAAAACATACTTTAGATGTGTCAAACAGACCCAACAAATTTCATGTGGATTCAGACATAATAAACATTTTATGAAACTGTCATGCTTTAATTTACATTCATTAAAATATATTGTTTTCAGAACAGTTAAATTTTATGTTAAAGGATAAAGTCTCATTGTCTTTTGATACAGTGGAGTGCTATCATTAGAACATTAGAACATTAGAACAATCTAGACGAGAACAGGCCATTCAGCCCAACAAAGCTCACCAGTCCTATCCACTTGTTTCCTCCAAGAAAACATCAAGTCGAGTTTTGAAAGTCCCTAACGTCTTAATGTCTACCACACTACTTGGTAGCTTATTCCAAGTGTCTATCGTTCTTTGTGTAAAGAAAAACTTCCTAATGTTTGTGCAAAATTTACCCTTAACAAGTTTCCAACTGTGTCCCCGTGTTCTTGATGAGCTCAGTTTAAAATACAAGTCTCGATCCACTGTACTAATTCCCTTCATAATTTTAAACACTTCAATCATGTCACCTCTTAATCTTCTTTTGCTTAAACTGTAAAGGCTCAGCTCTTTTAATCTTTCCTCATAAATAAACCCCTGTAGACCTGGAATCAGCCTAGTCGCTCTTCTCTGGACCTTTTCTAGTGCTGCTATGTCCTTTTTGCAGCCTGGAGACCAAAACTACACACAGTACTCAAGATGAGGCATCACCAGTGCATTATAAAGGTTGAGCATAACCTCCTTGGACTTGTACTCAACAAATCGTGCTATATAACCTAACATTCTGTCAGCCTTCTTAATGGCTTCTGAACACTGTTTGGAAGTTGATAGCTTGGTGTCCACTATGACTCCTAAATCCTTCTCATAAGGTGTACTCTCGATTTTCCGACCGCCCATTGTGTATTCAAACCTAATATTTTTACTTCCTATGTGTAATACTTTACATTTACTGACATTAAATTTCATTTGCCACAAATCTGCCCAAGCCTGTATGCTATCCAAGTCCTTCTGTAATGATATAACGGATTCCAAATTATCTGCTAATCCACCTATCTTGGTATCATCTGCAAACTTAACCAGCATGTTACTTATATTCCTATCTAAATCATTTATATATATTAAAAATAGCAGCGGCCCTAGCACTGACCCCTGTGGAACACCACTCTTAACATCGGCCAGTTCTGATGAGGTTCCTCGCACCATCACCCTCTGCTTCCTGTGTTTGAGCCAATTCTGCACCCATCTAAAAAAAACACCCTGAACTCCCACTTCTTTTAACTTGATGCCCAACCTCTCATGTGGCACCTTATCAAATGCTTTCTGAAAGTCCAGATAAATAATATCAGAAGCTCCACTTTGATCGTATCCTTTTGTTGCCTCCTCATAGAATTCCAACATGTTAGTAAAACACGACCTCCCTCTTCTGAACCCATGCTGACTGTTCAGAATAACTCCTGTCCTTGCCATGTGTTGCTTAATCAGCCTACAGATGACAAATAATATTATGTGTTCTAATGGGTAGCCAAGTGGCAGCATACAGAAAGAAAATAGAATTGGTCCCAGCACTGAGCCCAGTGGCAAATCAAAGCTAAGTAATGACAAGAATGAAGGAGTGCTGTCATCACATGTGCTGTATTCTTTTATATCTCTCTGTTGCTAATTTAATTAAGATAACTAAGCACCAAATTAGTGCCCCATAAATATTTCTATTTATTTTATTTTGGATGGCAGCATCACCTGCAGGGCAACTTGGGAATTCTAGTCCTGATGGGCAGCCCTGCCAGGGTATGTGAATATAATAAAGTTATAATATAGTTTGTGAATCTAATGTTGTTGAGGTTACACTGAAATTATTAATTAAAAACATGTTAATAACAGTGGGCACTAATTTTTGTCCAGGAATAAAATCTAACATCCTGTCCTCTAAAGTACCCCTTCACCCTTTTTGTGTTACTACCTACCAAAATAGCTATGGACAACACTGATGTTGAATTTGTTTTGTTTTTTTTAAAGGAGATTTATTACTACACATAGAAAAATAAATTCAGTCACCGGCTATGAAAATATAGCACTGCACACAATCTGCAAACTGGATAAAAACATGTTACAGATAAACCACAAGTATACAAATATTGATGTGTCACTGTAAATGTGCTAATGAAAGAAATACAAAAGATAAAATTAAATGCTAGACAAAAAAATACCCTAAGTTATTAAGTACTAAACACAACTACTCAATTTAGTCTGCGCGAAAAGACTTGGTAAGTTCATGGACATGCATTTGAAAAACACAAAAGAATAACACTCATAAGAGAGTGTCAAGAAGAATTATAGGTGAGGGAACACAGAAATACTTGCATTCAACAACACTGAATTGATGAGAACAGAATAAAAGCAGGGAGCCACACATTACACTTGCAGTTACGTTAATGAAACAGAAGGAGATGTGAAGGCTGCACTTGAAAACAGTAACCTCATTCCTTACTAGAGGAGAGGAGAGGAGATGAAGAGACAGCAATGTGGGAGAAGGGAGTGGAAAGTGCACAACAGGCACAGAGTAACACAATCCAAGTTATAAACCTGGGATATATCAGGCATTGAAATAACGTTTTAAAAATTTTGCTTCTTATGAAAATATCATCATTATCTCAAAATATACACAAAATACATACAATTATTTTATGTTACCTCTCACAAGATCATATTGCTTCAGTATGAAAACATAAGGATTAAAAAAATAATTTGATGAGCAATGTTGTTTCATTAAGAGGATAGGAATTCCACTTTATTTTTCTTTTGGGATATAACAAGTCACTTCAATGTACCAACATTATTGCATTTGTAAATGGTTCAAATAAAGTGTTACCCTGAGAAAAAAAGGCTAGCAAGTGTACACTTTAGAAACTCAGTAATCTCTCCTTGAATTCAGAAACAAGCCGTTGTCTCTTTTACTATTTATTTTATTTATTTATTTATTTATTTATGTATGTATGTATGTATTTATTTATTTTTTAACAGAACTATGTTGATTTGCTATATTTTGGACTGAAAGAATTGGATACTGTGATAATACTTTTTTTTTTTTCTGTTTAATGCCCGTTATGCATTTTGTTCACATTTTATTGCCCAAGTTTAGTACATATAATTGCAACGGATGTGCCTAAGCCTTCAATGGTTTATTGTTTTATTTATTTGGGCAAAATAATTGTAAAAGAAAGTAAACTTAAGCTGATGTTTGCAAGTTTTTTTAATCTGATGTATTTTGGAAAGCACAGCATTTTTTTTTTAAATTCTAATATGGATTCTAATAGGAGCTCACTTCAATGAGCCTTCATTTGGAATTTAATAAAATGGATACAGGTTTCAGGTGGCTGTCCTTTGGAAGTTTCTTTGCCTTTAACATTGGCTTATTAAATTGTTTTTTGGTATAAAATATTGCTTTTGATTTGTGTGTGTGTCTGTGTGTTTGTGAATGGGGACACCAGAGACTACGATGTCCAGAGGCATTATATAGCCTCAGTCTTGCACTGAAAAAAACATAACTTATTTTGAGTGAAAATGAAGATGTGTAGATTTTGATCTACAATTTACAAAATGTGTTAATCTTACAATGTAGTGTTTAGATACTGATGTCATCCTCCACTTCCATACTTCAATAACTCTGTCCTGCTTCTTTCTATCCTTTCACATTACATTGTGTAATATTTATAATACTATCCAAAATACTATCTTGACAATCTTTTTCTTGCAATTGCTCTTCAATTTCTGATTTAATTGTTCCCTTTTCTTGTTTGACATGTAAAATGTCACAATACCAGTTTTAATTTCCTATTTACACCTTACATCGCCTGAAACTCCAAGACTAAATAGCAAAACATCTCTGTCTTTCAGTTAAATATGATGTTTATAATATTTCTCTTACGTCTATTACTATGATTGTGATAAAACTCTTATGTTTATATTTTTTTACATTTATCTTATTAACCTTATGCTTCTTGTCATGCATACTGCGTTCATCATAGCTTCAGTCTTCTGTGTTTAGTTCCCATGATTCCCTTCTGAGTTTTATTTTCTCTTTTATTTACTCTTACACAGAGTATTTTAATACTGAAAACATTTTTGTTCTATTTTTTACAAGGTGAATATTGACAAAATACAAGTAACATTACCTCAGAAATTAAAAGTCTTAGTGGTCATAAGGTTAAACAGTCTGTTATACTTGTAGTCAATTAAAGACAAGCTTTGTCAATAAGCTTTTATTGTAAACTTCATTCTCAGTGCATATACTTCACAGTAAGAAAAAAGACAACATTCCATACATTTCAGTAGATTTTTACCCGTGGCTGCATAAAAAGCAAAGATCAAGGTTTACTTTTATGCATTTATGCAGTTGTTTCTATTAAAATCATGTCTGTCTCACCTTGAAATGCAGGCAGTAAAGAAAAAGTCAAGAGACATAGCATACTGACTCATAGAAACTCCAACTGTGATACTGAGAGACAGACACATTATGTATTTTTAGTCAAATTCTGGCAGCCTGCATGAGGTCTCTTAACCTTTTGTATGAAATATTACAACCATTAAAATCCATGGATCATAGCTGAACAGTTTTATGGGTTTCCAAACAGTGGCAGGCAGTGTGGGCCTCTGCTCAGATCCCAGAGTAACTGCACCGTGTGATCCTTATCACATTCCTATATCTCCGCACCAGCCACTATTGTACACCGCTTCAGAAAATAATTAGGTTGGAATGGACCATATGAAGCACTCTGCTTGCATCCAATGCCGTCTTTTTGTTTCTATAGGTGGAGAGGTACATTTCATGAAAAGCTTAGTTTCAAACTACTTTTCTTGCAGTTGACTTTGCCTTTTTTTGTATTCCTCAGTTGTTTTTACTGCATACATAGCAACTGTCACACCTCTGTTCATCTTGAGTTAAATAGTTCTTGCTAGCTACTTTTTCCAGAGATGTCTTTTTATGAATCATTTAAAACAAACCATGTGGCAAGTGAAACACTTATCTTTGAAAAACACATGGCATGCCACACTGATAGGTTTTCACAGACTAGTGTCATGGCACAGATTGACAACAGCCTGGATGATTTTACCATCTATTTTTACAGAGACTTTTTTTTGGAACAGGAATACAAAGGGAGACCACTAACTTCATGTGAGGAGTAATGAAATGAGTAACCTGCCAGATATCATTTACTTCAGAACATTCCTCGACTGATTTTTGAACAAACTTTTTTTAAGAAAACAAAATCCTTTTTCACATATTTTTCTTGCAAGTTATTCATGTTTTCCACCCACATCTCTAAGACATTCCTGTTTACTATATGTTAATTGTCTATTTTAAATCAGTCCTGTGTAAAGGAGTGGCCCATACATTGGCACATAATCCAGCACTGGCTTTGGCCTTGACCCAAAGGTGTGGGTTGTAGCAGGACTAAGCAGATTTTTAATGGGATAAGATTTTACAGCAAGGCCATCTTCTAAAAGATTCCATAAATATTTGCAAAAGAAAGATAAAATTATTATTTCAAATATGTGTTCTATGTTACATGTTGTTAAATAGTATGGTTTCTAAATGTATACCAGTATATGATTTTAAAAGTACTCTAACGTGTATATTACACACATTGTTGTTGAAAAACAGCTTCCTTTGTAGAGAAAAGGTGGCAAATGAAGCACAAGTGAATGTCATTGACTAGAAACAATTACAGAGGTTCAAATGAGTGACAAATACAGTTGGCAGCAAATCGACAGATAATAAATATATTGTTCAGGAAAGGAGATGGACAAAGTTAAGGAGGAAGGAGAAAAGGCAAACAGAAATTAGTCTGCAGAGTGATGGAGGGAAACAATCTAAGACAGAAGTAATAAAATTAGACAAAGTCATAGAGACGGCAAAAAAAATAGAAAGAAAAAAGCAACATACAACAGTAAGACTAAAAAAGACCTAGAAGTGTAAAAGTAATATCAAAAAGGAGGTATTATGACTGAAAAACATGAACCATTTATCGAAAATCAGAAAAAAAAATTAAAAAGTAGATTTACAAGATAAATACATTTATAGAACAAAATGTGTTATATGCTATGTTACACACACATTTTATTTATATAGATACTGTGTATATATAGATAGATAGATATATACAGTATATACATATATGTAAAGCCAGTGTGAATAAGGCGCTATATTGGCGCCAACCTGACACAGACTGATACCAGAGGGACGGGCAAAATAAACAAAAAAATCTTTATTTTCTTCATCCGTGAGACACGTCTTCCCTGTGCCCCACTGGCCCTACACAGTCCCACAACAAATAAAGCACCCAAAACACCACACTCTTCTTTTCCTCCACTCCTCTCAGGGCAGCTTCGTCCTCCTCCTCCCAACTCTGGCACCCGGAGTGGTGGCTGCTGGCACCTTTTATAGTTCACCCAGAAGTGCTCCAAGTGTTTGACTGCCGTGTCACTGGAGGTGCCTGTGGGACCCAACAGGGCTGCATCCAACTCCAATTCATGTGGAGCCCTGCAGGAACCCAAGGCACCTCACCAACCCTGGGGGGTGGGGGGGGCTATCATCTAGCATCCAGGGGGAGGTATTGCACCATCCAGGGATGCTCCCCCTGAAGATACAGTGCTGGAGCGTCCCAGCTGGGCATGGACCCTGGCCGTCTGCCACACCATATATATATATATATATATATATATGGAAGAGAAGGTCTGTGATACGGTTTGCATATTTGCAGCTGGAGATCTAAAAAGGGAGAAAATGACTCACGTATCAAAAGTAGTTTTTTATTCCTGAGCTTTCAACCCCAGAGGATAATGCTTAGACTTACAAGAATCAAAGGCAATATATAGCAAAAAATTACGTGTAGTGGAGGAGGTGGCTAAGTCGGGGTGGTTTTGGAGTTGGGTATTGAGTGTAAAGTCTTGTTTATTATGAATATGTTCTTCTTAAGTTTGCATATGCTGGATTTATGTCCAAGTGTCTGTTGATGGCGTTCTCATTTGATAACCAGGATTCAGCCAGCTCTCTGGCACTTTTCATACTGGCCTTGAATTTTACTTGTACATTGTCCCAGTTATATGAATGTCCTGTTGAATTAGTATGCGTATAGATCAATGATAGTGTGCCCTTTCTTCGGTGTTCCTGTATACAGTACGTGTTGCAATTCTTTTTGAAGTTTGTCCTATGTATACCACTGAGCAGGAACTGCATGGAATGCTGTACACTGTGTTTCGTGTTTCTGCTGTCGATTTCTTGTTTTTAGCAATAAAGAGGACTGTGCACAGATTGTTCGTGGAATAGCACACAAACCCATGAACAATCTGTTGTGGCACCACGGATTCTCGCAGGGTATTTCGGGAGCTGGAGTTTGGTGTAGCCCTGTTGGGTTCCAGGGGGAGCTGCAGACCCCGATAAAGGACCTCCAGCACACCTGAGAGTGATTCCAGGTAATACTAATGAGCCACCTGGAACACCCCCTGGGACCTCAATAAGAGGAGCCACCTCATTCCATTTAGAGGCCAGAGTCAGGAGGAAGGAGACAAAACCTGAGGAGGAGTGGAGGTGGATGGACTGGTGGCAAGAAAGGACTGTATATTGGTGTGTTGTGGTGTTGATTTGTGCATACTTTAAAAGTATAAATAAAACTGGGTGTTGAACCTGTGTCCTACCTGTGTGTGTCCAGGTTATGGCGGATGTATGTGCCATGGTGGCTTCAATATATATATTGTCAGGGACGCCAGGGGCAACGACCTGGCTGGGACGACTTGAGGGACCGGAAGAGGGTCAATGCCCACCCTGGATCACGTGGGGGCTGCCTTCCTGGTTGCTTTGGAGGCCACGGGTAGAGGGCTTGGAAGCCCAACCCTGTAGGGACCCGTGGTCACCGCCAGAGGGCGCCCCAATGCCTTGGGGACCCTGGACCTCAGCACTTCCACCACACCAGGAAGTGCTGGGGGGAAGAAAAAAAGGGACACCCGGAGAGCTTCCGGGAGAACAGCCGGGATTTCCGCCACACTAGGGTGTGGCCAGGGAGGAATGCCGGGGCACACCTGGAGCTCATCCGGGATGATATAAAAGAGGCTGTCTCCCTTCATTCGAGGCTGGAGTCAGGTGGAAGCAGGACAAAGCAGGAGAGAGAGAGAGAGAGAGAGTGGAGGCGGCCCGAAGGAGAAGGCATTGTGTGGCCAGGACTGTGTTGGGGTTTGTTTGTGTGCACTTGATCTTATTGTAAATATTGTTGTATAATAAACGTGTGGTGGTGGAAAACAACATGTCCGCCTGTCAGTGTCCGGGCCACGTTCACATTATATATATATTGTCACAAGAACGAGACATGGACAGATAAAGAGTTGGGGCAGCCACCCGTATAATGTAGTATCCTGGCTGCAAAAGGTCGTTTTGTCAAAACAATCAACACTGAAGTGCATTCAACTGAGTCCAGTACAAGACTGAGGAAACAAAGGAAAAGGGGCAGGTTTTAAAGGGGGAGACAGGAAGTGAGGTCATATGGATCTGGCACGTGGTCTTCCACCATTGGTTCATAGCCGGACGTGACATCAGAGGGACTGGAGCTGGTGTGGCCGACTTCCATTGGCTCAGTCCCGGAAGTGATGTCAGGAGAGCCAGGTGAAATCCCCCGGGGATGGTCTACAGGCAAGGGAGAAAAAGAGTCAGTGCACTCTGCCACACCCCGGCATGCCTCCGAACTGCCTTCACTCAAGCCCTTTAGCTGCCTCCCATGCGCACGTGTGTGACAATATATATATACTGTACTGTATATAGTATACATGTCACCTCTATCTCATGTAGCCTTCTGTGTTGCGATATTTGGTTGAAGACAGAGGCCATTAAAGGCTTTGTCCAACACTTTTGTCATGATTTATTTCACTACAATGTAAAATATGTACAGAGTTTCATCACCCGCATGCCCTGTAATACAAAATATATTAACATTTAAATATTAAAATAGTAAGTATTAAAAAATTAAGAAATAAAACACTATAAGGAACCAGAAGAAAACACCTCACCTCACAACAACCATTACTGAAGGGAGCGCATGTTCAAACAAACATATTCTTTACCTTTTGGAAGGTTCCATTTACATAGTGGGGATGTCAGTGTTAATTAGCATTCATATCTGCAATGGCACCACTCCTGGCTTAAATGAAATTTAAGAAAATATCCATGGGTCCCTTAGCTCTTATACACTAACTAAAATAACTAAAAGATAACTATACCGGATGACTTTAAATGGAAGACTACTAAACCTCCATTACATATATAGTGTATATATAAATATATATATATATATATATATATATATATATATATATATATATATATATATATATATATATATATATATATATATATATATATATATATATGTTATGTATATATCATATTATATTTTACATATAATTGTATATATGTTGCATCCTAGGTGTGTCTTTTTTATTGGTATTCTATCAATGTTACTATTCTGAGTAGATATGCCAGTAAGAATGACAATGTACTGAGCACGCATGACAGTAAATTTGAACTTTAAATTGATCAATGTAACATTCTCAAACTCCGCTAATTCAATTAAGGGTCAAGGTGGGCCATATTTTATCTGTGCAACATTGTGATTACAGCAGAAACAACCCTAGATGGGGTGACAGTCCATTGTAGAGCCCATACTCGGTCACTTAGATTTTTTCAGTCACACTAAGGCGCACATCTTTAGGATAAACAGACATGCGAAAACTCCACACACACATCGACGAGGTACAGGATTCAGTTGTAGGACACTCGATTATTGAGGCAGCAGCACTAAGCACAGCATAGCTGTGCTGCCAAGACAATTAAGTTTCTGCAATAATTGTTTTTACCTTTGCATGTACTGTAGAAATAAATATTAAGGTTAATGAAGCATTTTGAGGTAAATTCTTTAAAACAGTTGAAGTACACCACACAGAAATGTAAAAAGCAGAATGAAAACATTTTTACAATGATTTAGAAATGGGCAATATCATCCCCATGTGCAATTGTTTGTGTTACAACAACAACATTTATTTATATAGCACATTTTCATACAAAAAATAGCTCAAAGTGCTTTACATAATGAAGAATAGAAAAATAAAAGACACAGTAAGAAAGTAAAATAAGTCAACATTAATTAAGAGATAATAAGAGTAAGGTCCAATGGCCAGGGTGGACAGAAAAAAAACTCCAGACGGCTGGAGAAAAAAATTAAATCTGTAGGGATTTCAGACCATTAGACTGCCCAGTCCCCTCTGTGTTATACTCTGTTGTTGCATTTGGCATTATCAGTCTAGTGAATGTTCTGTTGCGTCCATGTGTATAGTTAAGTAATTTAAACTTTAATAAAACTCTTAAGCATTCAAGCACATGAGCATTTTCCATAGTAGCAGAGAAGGCAAACTGATTTCTAGGGTACTGTTTCAGCTGTGGAAATCGGTTCCATCTCCAGTTGAAAGTGCAAAAGATAAAAGATGAAATGATACTGGCACAGGTTCAGAAGAAAATATTTCCAAAAAGATGCAGCAAATATTTGAACTTAGTTTGTATTAAATTCTCTATTCTAGACAAATCATGTAAGAACTTACATTTTTTCTTAGTATAAATTACTGGGGATAACAGAGTAAGTGAGCATGACATTGTACATTTTTGTAACATTGTTGCAATACTAACAAAGTTGAAAAAATGGCATCTTTGCAAAATACAATCAACTCTGTATGATACCACAGGTTTTTTAAAACACAGTCTCCAAGTAGGAAACATTGGCATTGTTGCATGTGCTTCCTGCCAAAATATTAAATAAAAAACTTGCTCAACACCATTCACTTGTGAATTCTTTCTCCTAAAATGAATGCATTTGAGAATTTTAAAGTGTCATATACACAAGGAGATATGAAGAAAGGAGCATATCCTACTAAGGAAGAATAAAGGTGGGTTCAGAAAGACTGGGCTGATCAAAAACTTACAGCCAGCAAGGTGTTTTACTTATTTTATGGTTTAATTGCCAGTTATCAATTATCAAGACTAACACCATGAAAACAATGACTCTTTTACAAAATATGGCACAAATGTATGTCCTTTGTTGCTTATGAATATACAAATCAATTGCATTTTTTACTTGTTGAAATGTCGACAGAACAAGACAATTCTTTTCATGTTTTAGCAACATTGTCGTACGCTGTCTTAATGGGCACAGTTAAACTGACACATCAAAATGAAATACATTGACATCAATTAGATGTTGAGCAGCTACAACAAATAGGCTGCAAAGCTAACATGTCCAGTGCTCACAGTGGATGCAGCAAGTCACTGACCAAAAGACTTTTAATATTAACAGATCTAGCAGTGGCAAGTTTGAATAGTAGACTTTAGCTTAAAATGAATAAAGCAGGTAACTTATTAAAGGAAAAACAACATTGCATAATCTGAGACAGAGGCTGCGGGCTGAGGGGAGGGGGTAGCGTGATGTCAGGAGTGGGGAGTTGGTCTACCTCTGTGTTTTGGAGTGTACCTTGCCTCCGTTTAGCTGCCGATACCTTTTTGTTTATTGATTTTTTTGTCCGGTTTCACTACTACGCAGATGGAGCCGTGGTTGATGACTAGTTATTAATATAAAGAAAATGATTATTGTTAAGCCTAAATGATATGCATCCATGGATTTACTTGGGTGCAATTCACTGTCTGTGTATAATTAGTACATACTTATGTTTATGTTCCTTTATTCTTTATAATACTATATAACTGATTAATTGGCAATGGTATATATACTTGGTGTGAGAGTACTGTTCAATGAACTGCTATGGAAACCAGGATTGGTTCCTGTCTTATAGCCCATTTTGGTAGGTTAGGTTCCTAATTCTCTTGTTCTTGTAAAAGACACCTGAATGGATGTTAATTTCAGAGTGATCTATCAGTTTACATTTGAAGCATACACGTTACATGGCTCACTCTGTGCTGTTCATTAGGTCAGGTTGGTATCAACTCCTGTAACCTTGAGGATTCAAGTGCAACTACAGTTCCATGAGATGGAAATGAAGCAAGTATCCTGCTTGGTAATTTAGTATGTATCTTTTTTAAAATCTTCTCTCATCTTCCCTAGCAAGCATCTAAGTCAGAGGAAATAACACAAAGCCTCCACTGTGTGTTTGAGAGCATTTTACACTATGCCAATAAGCCCATTTTATTAATCTTAGCTTGCAGCAAATTCACAGCAGGTTTTGGTGGATTAAATCCCCATCAGAAAAAGTATATGTCAAGCTATTGCAGGAAAGAAATACCTGTGCTTATCATTGATCGACGAATGTTGATTAAATCCAGTCTATGTTCGGCATATCAAAAGAAAATGCTACACTACTGAAGTGTGGGCATGTAATGACATATGTGAAAAAAAGGACAGCTCAGTGGGTGCTGCTGGCAGCTTGGTAGACTACTGCGTATAGGTTTCATGCATACAAATTTATGTCTCATTTTAATTTGATCGCTATATGAAGTCCAACCGTGTATGGAGGATAAATCATTTTCATGCACTGCAATTGAAAACAATATGATTTGTGAAGGCATCTGAATAGCAGGGTGTGTAAGATTTTGCCATTTATGATGGATGCAGAATAAGAAGATGAACAGTTTGGGGTCGCGTGTAAGCAGGGCATTTTGAAGGTGTTAAGTCACTGGCTTATAACACATTTTCATATCTGAGTCTATATTCTCTGTGACATTTTACTTCTTCAATAAAATTAGGGTTTCTTGTTTTTTCAGTAAAAGTACAATTTCTTCATATTTTTGCTGCATCAAAAAGCTAGGTTAGATTATATTAAGTATAAATAATCATATTCTAAAAGGTAACATTTATTCTATCCTCTTCAAACATGTCCTAAGTTGATATGAGGTGACTAATGTTTTCTCTCTGCATGATTTTTTTTTCACAGTAGCCAAAACTTCCTCTCTGGCCTTTGTCCATCCACTCATTATTTTACAGTATATATTGCTTTGTACAGGTGTATTTGCATCATGCAACATAAAATAAAGTTGAATAGAATGGACCCAACCAACGGTAATGCACACATTATATACATAGCCCCTAGCTCATATAAAAAGATTGTACTGTTCTCTCATTTTTTGGTTTTGCTAAATTTAAATCATAACTTTTAGACTTAAACTCAGGTCAAACTAATAAGACCTCTGTCTTACATACAATTATGAATTTTTCATGGTTTTTTTAAAGAGCTTTAGTCTAAGTCATTATTTTACTATAATAAGTGCAGTTATAAATAATTATGAGTCATATTAAAAATGAAGAAATTATATCTTAATAATTTATAAAGATTAAATCCGAGATCATTCTTAGGTGGACTGCCCCCTTATTAAGCTACAGAGCTGTGTTGTACTATAAATTGCAAGTAATCTAGAGACCTGACATCCTGCGGTCATCCTTCAATGTCTATAAGAAAATCTTCTATCAAAAGTCCTTCATTTTCAATTGGCTAAAAAGACGAATTGACAGACAGTTCATTTAATGTTTTTTCAATTTCTCCAAATAATCATAAGACACGATATTTTAATTCTTGAAATGGAACAGCCATTAACTTAAACATCTCATAGTCTTGATTAAAGTTCTCTTTGCTTTGAATGTTAGGGTGACAAAATTAATTTAGAACTCTCTTTAGAAAGCAAACAAATACAGGAAAACAATAGAAATTCTCATATATACAATAATAATGGTTATAAATATCATATAATCCGCCATCAGTTTCTAGTTAGGTAATCCAAGAGCAGCGTTTTAACTATTTTTAATTAAATGAATTAAAGGCCATATTATGTACATTACTAAATCACTTAAGAATGTGATAAGGCTTTAGTTTTTAAAATAAAAGAAAGGTGTGTAATACTGGGGATGTCCTAGTTAACTATTTTAACACCCTGAAAGAATATAAATTGAAATTGCAGGGAATTCCAAAAAACACATATCATGGTGTTATAAATCTCTCCATGTCCATTACCAAGTTTGCGAAAAAGCATAGAGTTAGTCAAGTGTTATTCTTGGTTAGCATTTTGTGTTTTGGAGATTTTTTCAGTCACCTGTAATTACAGAAAAGTGAAGTCATCAGTCTTGTTAAACTCTTAGCAGAGTGTTTCTGCATATTATCATTCAATACACAAGCTTATTATTGACTTGAACCATTATTCATTGTGTGCCACAGTCCTTACATCTCTGTGCTCAGTTCATAATGCTCAAATGGGAATCCAGAAGAAGGGTATTGGCAGAGGATTTCCTTGTATTTTAGTGTGCTTTACACTCAAACGGCATGCATCTGCATTCTATGCACTTTTTCTAAACTAGAGATTTGATGCTGGTCTATGGAAGGGAGACAAATTTGTTAATGGTATGTTGTTACCTTAATCTATATAATGAAGTAGCCATTTTAACACTGCATGCATACAGAGTATAAGAGCATTTGTGTCACAAAAAATTGGTAGTTTTGTGTGCTGCTGGTCAGAAGTACAAATGGCATGACCATTGTTGTAAGATTATGTATTTGTGTATGATATGACATTTAAGAATTTAAAATAATGATGTTAGTTAATATAGCAGATGGATCCATGCAGTATGAAAACTTAGCACCACACAAACTTTAAATAAATGTGAAATTTTGGAGATCAATATTTTTACTGCAAAGGATATACCAAATTTTTTGTATTATTATTATTAGTATAGTTTAATCTTATTAAAAATATTTCTATCACAGGCTTGTTTGATCTTCAATTTAATAGTCAATAATGATAACATTTGCAGATATTTACCCTTATCCAAATTCTTTAATGCGTTTAAACCTAAATTAGAGTTCAATTCTTTTCAGATATCAAAGTTATAGATTCTCAAAGAGTATTGCAAACAAACTATAGAAAGGGTCAGTTAAATATAAATATCGTTCAAGGTTAGATATTACCTTAATTTGAAAACTAACAATATGATTCAGAGAAATTGTATAACTGTATGACTTCACATATTAGTTAATTTGTATTTACATATAAATTCGATGGAAGCTGTGATTAGCAATGGTGGATCACTGTCTCACTATGTTTCCTTGAGTTTTCTTCAGGTTCTCCAGTTTGCTTCTATAAATCATATATTTGTGTTTTAGCTGTTTTGATATGAATGCATTATACAATGAACTGCATTTATGAATATTTTATGTTTTATTGTTATTTATGAATTGTTATCTTTCATATTTTTATGTGTTTTTACTTTTTTTTAGTAATAAAATACTACCTTTTTACATGTACCTTCATTCTGTGTATTTTGTGGATGGAGTCTAAGGTGGTGGTGCCACTCTGACATCATTACTACTGGGTCCAGCTATTGCAGGGGTGGGCAATGTCAGCCCTGGAGAGCCGCAGTGGCTGCAGGTTTTTGTTTCAACCCAGCTTCTTAATGAGAAGTCAATGATTGCTGATGAAGAACTTATTGCTTAAGTGACATTTTGATGCTTCATTTTAATAGTCTCACACGTTAAGATTCCTCACCCTTAATTGCTTATTTCAGTCTTGAACAGCTGCATTCAGTGTTTTAATGACTCCTTATTAGCAATAAGATGTAAATGACAAAGCATCCAGCAGTTCTCCATCTAGCTTGTTTCCATTTGCATCTGAGTGTGTTCATCATGTAATAATGTAATAAAACACTTAATAGAAAATGTAACAGACTGAAAATGATACGTTTTAGGCTTCAAATCATTTTAATCACATCCTTGTAAAGAAAAAAAAAATCTATGATATGAGAACCTTACATTGCAGACTAACAATCTATAAAGTTAAAAAAAAATGTCTGAAATTGGCCAGGATTGGTTTCTAATTGGAAATTTTAATTGGTTTGGAATGAAAACCAGCAGACACTGCCCACCCCTGAGCTAGTGGATTATTGCGTTAGTTTGGAGTTCTTTGTAAGTAACGATATTTTCAATGAATTATCATGGTTTTGCTTGTTCTAGTTTCTGTCTTAAAAGTTCTGGTTACTGTATTGCTCATTGGTATGTGTTTGTGGTAAGACTGCCTTTTAGACAACTTCTTTTGAAAGGCCAGGATGGAATTTAAACTCTGTAGCTGTGAGGCAGCAAAATCCACTGTGTCCTGATACCGTATTTTACATTCTCAAATATATTTCAGGGTTATGGGGAGGCAGAATAGCATTGGATTCAAGACATGAACCAGTGACCTACATGGTGCCAATCTGTCCCAGGAGTCATTTATGCACACACGCACTGAGCTAATTTGGTTTCTCCAATTTATCTAATTTGCCTTTGTGATATGGCAGGAAAAATAGAGAACCCCAAGAAATCTGACACAGACACAGGAAGTGTGCAAAATCTACACAGACAGAAACAAGTTTTGGACCCTGGACCAAAGAGGCAAAATTGGGAACCACTGAGGCAGTGGACTACCCTGTCTCATTAATACTATTTGTAAAATAATTTCAATTCAAGAATCTTATAATTTATTAATTGATTAGTTTTTATTTACCGAGTGCAGTGTTACCATTTTGAGGTTGCCTGTTCCAATAGGATTAGGGGAAGGGCAAGAATCAACCGCTGATCAGTTACTAGTTCAATAAAGAGCACAAACCTGCACACTTACAAGTACTCACTTATACCAGACCAATTTAAAATCAACCATTTATTTTTATATGTCTTTGGGAGGAAAAAAACTACAAATATACAGTGTAGGAAGTGAACTTGCGTTCCTAGAGCAGTGTAGTGTCCAACACTACGAAACTGTGCCTCATAAATGCCATTAGGTTAAAAATACTAAATAAACATCTCTTGGCATTTTAAGATTAATTTATAAAATTTAATGTATACCTTAAAATAGAGATATAAAGTTATACATTCCCCTGTTTGTAAATGTCACATTTAGCTTCAATATCCACAGGCTATTGTATTCGGATATTGCAATGATGCTCTCTTCATTTGCTACTTTAAATTGGAAAGAAGCAAACAAATTAATCTGATACTGTAAAAATGTCATAACATCTTTTTCAAATGAGAGATGATTCCAAATCTTGCATATTTTCATGTTACAGTCTGCTGTTTTATAACAACCTAATATATTCCACAAATGTCAAACAGCCAAACCGAAAGCAATGGATAACCTGGCCTTTCACGATGAGAGTGTGCTCTATGCACATACGTAAAATCATTCATTGCGTATTGCTACGGAGATATGATTTAAAGAAGGAATTAAAAATTAAATTTAAATTTTAAATTTCTAATTTTAAAATTGCAAAATACCAATCATTTGGGCAGACGGAAGGTATTGGCCAAATTTGGATTGAATTTTTGAACAATTAACAATTAGGTTGATAAAAATCCAGCCTGAAATGAGAAACAAGTAGCAAAAATATGCATTTGGAATACAGTATCACTTAAGGATATCACATACTGTAAATGCATGTCTGTTTAGATTTTTGGATTAACTACAATTGTAGAAACATCAAATATTCAGTTAACTGTTGCTATATACTCATCTTCAGAGTAAGATAAGTCATTTAACACATATGGTACTGTATGTGCATTTTTTAAAGAGTGTAAGATTTTGTTTCTGGTTATGTTGTTTAAGATACTGAAAGTGTTAACATAATCTAGTAAATATCTAGTGCACTACCATCACCAAAAGATATTTTTCTTTTGCAAAAATATTTTATGGTATTGTTGGTCATTGACAAAACTCAACAGGGTTAAGAGTGAAAAAGGCTCATGAAAATGAACTTATACTTTATTTTATGAATCTGCCTTTTATCGCATCCCTTTAGAATAGTACAACAAAAGCAAGGGTAACTCCTATTCATGTACTAAACCATTGAGTCTTTTGTCATCTATGCCCTGTCACCGTCACTGCAATAGCATCATGGACTCTTTATTATAGGCTCTGTCTCTATAGTCATTAGTGCATTTTTAAAAGTTGATCATTATTCCATTCCAAGCCTTATAGCTTATATGCAGCTATTAAAGGTCTCATGAATTTCTGAAGGTGGTGGGTGGCTACTGAACTATATTTGGGTGAGTTAGCTCATAAGAGTTTATTGTGCACTCATTCAAGCTTGCAAGGGTGTGCCCCTCTTTGACAGAAACAACACTTTGGGAATATACTGCTTTCTTTGAGTAAAACATGTTCATCAGTAGTCCAGAGGTACACAGTGACCAAATGGGAAAGTCATAGGATAAAGTCAGAGTAAGGCACTCATGTAATTATTCTTGAATGATGCATCCCAAAAATGAGAGAGCGCATCTGTTGAGGACCTCAAAAATGGGATTTCCCATAGGAGGCTCGGTGACATTGGTGTATGTGGGAAATCTTCAGCAAAAGCTGTAGACTATTACTAAATGGAAGAAAGAACAATTTTCACTGCTCACATACATTCCTAACCCATCTTAGGATCTGGCAGAACAGAAAATGAAATAAGATGAGATATCTATGCAATTAATTTATTGGAGCAATGTTGCGTGAAGTCACATGCAGAGACCAGAACGAAGGAATGGAAACGAGTTCTAGGTGATCAGGAGCAATTCATTTTAGATGTAGTATGAAATCTGCTCTGCAGTACAGAGTAGTTGAGTCTTAATGTGAAATGTGTGTGGGATGACAGTTCATCGGCAAAAGGAAGTGACAGAGATATATGAACTGAGAAGCAGAGAGAAGAGTAGCTGCTAAAAAGATAATCCGATTTTATTATACTTCCTCGGCAGTGTATTTCTGAATTTCAAAAAAAAAATAAATCAATTTATAAAATATCTTACATAATATTTTTCAAAATTAAAAATAGTACAATAAATCAAGGGTAGTATTGTTATTAGGACAGTTGCTCCACAGATCAGACATTGTGGGTTTGAATCCCATGCTCAGTTGTTTCTGTGGTTATTGCATATTCTCCCAGTGTCAGTTTGGAAATTACTTTGAGTTTTCCTCCAACATCTCTAAACTGGATCATGTCTGGATAACAGGCAATTCAAAACAGGCCTCATATTATTGAGTGTGGGGATGTCAGTGTGAGGGGGTCCTGCCTAAAATATTGCCCTGACCTGGGCTGTTTTTTGCTTATTGCAGTCGGGATAGGCTTAGTGGTTGGAGTAAGCAGGTTTATTATGTTACGTTATGTTACAATTAACTAAGCAAAATTAAAACGGATTAACAATAAGACTTTTTCCCTTTAATTACTTTGTTTACTGCTGACATACACACTAGCGTGTCTTTAATGGAAACATTGTAGGATAACATATGTTTAGGCATAGCTCTTTTTGGGTATGACATTTTGTTTTCAACAACAAGTGTGTTTACATGAATTTGATGGTGATTCATCACGATGACTTTGCTTCTCGGAAGGATTAAGTGATCTTGAGGCAAACAAGTTATTTTAGTTAAGAATTACTGATCTTTTCTTCTGTTTCTCCACTTCCCAGTTTTGGGTGTGTTTGACCTTAAGCTTGTATGACTAGCGTTTAAAAAAAAATCTATCCTTAAAAGTGAAAATTCATCTCTCAATAAATGCAGCATCTAAGAAAGGAAAATTGTCAGGACCAGAAAGGCTGTTTTGAAAACATTTCCCTTATTATTTAAAGATAATGTAAAGTATTTGGAGAACTTGTAACTTTGTAAAACTGATGATAGGTATAGTAAACTAAAAGAAAGCTGGGAGAACATTGCAACAACAAGAGGGCACAATTAAACGCCAAACCATGGACACAATATCACTAGTAAAGTTCTTTTATTTCCTCCAACACCATTCAGTGGTCAACACAGCCATGATAACACAGAAGGTACATTCTGTCTTTCTCTTCTTACACCCTCCTGGTGAGTTTTACCTGCCGCCTCCCGACCCAGAGTCCCCGAGGTAAGTTTGCAACCAAGGAATGCTTTCAGTGCCACAACAGTGGTTATCTTGAGCACTTCTAGGTCATATGGAAACCAGAGCAGTCCTTTCCTTGCAGCACCCTTTTGTAGCACCCAAGGACCCTGACAGGCCTGCTCTTCTATGTTCCAAATCTTAGAGGAACACTGCCACCTATCACATCGGGGAATTAACTGCCTCTGGCATCCACCCTACCCCAACTCGGATAAGGATCACTAATCATCCCAGCTGGGTTGCAGCTCCTTCCATGCTGTCCTTACATTATATTCTTTTGGCTGTATAAGGAGTCGCTCCCTGTCCTAGTCGGGATGCCGGCCCATTTGCCTTGACATCTTCAACAAAAAGAATGATAATGACAGATTGAGCATCATTATACCAACATTTGTTATATCAGGAGTATTATAAAGCCTCAGTAATGAGACCCAAGCAGTAGGACTGGTCACAATCAGAGGGAATTAAACCAGTGTGACACAACATTACTTTGCTTCATTTGTCCAACTTTGTAAGCCTCTGTGCTTCACCTGTACCTTTACTGAGTTCATGTCTATATACCCCATTTACACATTTCAGAGTGTTTGTTTCTGTTTGTTAATATTACTTTAAATGAATGCAATAAAAACACAATTCAAATTTTTTTCTGTTGCATTTGCATAGGCTGAACAGTCTCAGAAGAATCACATTTAAAAAGACAAATGCATGTGTACAGGAGATTTAAGGAAGGGGTAAAAGTTTTGTGAAATACTTTTTAATGGTGACCTACGTGGCCTTAAGATTTTAAATGTAATCTTTACAACTTTTGGCACTCTATCTTTGTCTGGAACTCTTTTTTTGGACCGTTTTGTGCAATGGATAGGATTAGTCCAGTACTGAACCTCAGATAAAATTATGAAATTGTACCATCAGAAAATGATAAAATAGAAGTCAGTCGGTGATGCTGTTGAATTCAAAACGTTGTATCTAAATATATTACAATCAGAAAGGGTCTGAATATACAGCTACCACTTATGCTTCAAAGAGTAAAGAGCAGACTTGCAGCTGCTGTGCTTATAGCCTACCCCAACCCTGTCAACTACTGCAAACAACACTTACAGAAACTGGGTCAGCTGCCTTACAAACTTGAGAAAGCTTCCCACTGTGGATCTTTTCAGCTGCCTCTAGAGACTTCTGCTTTGTTAGTTGTCACAAGAAAAATCATAAGACTTGTTGAGTAACCTACTGCTACTGAACCATAAATATGTCCTGCTTTAGAAGTCCTAAATATACTGCGGCTAAAAAGTCAGCTGCGAGATAGAGAACCTAGTGAGAGAACCTAGAGCTGACCTCCAGTTATTTGAGTTTCCTGCACATATTGAAACTGAGGACTACCAATTGCTATTAAAACTGCTCCTCAGACACATTTAAAGCTCATCTTTAAACTCTGTTTCTTATTCAATTAAGTATCCTTGAATAACTTTGTTGATTTTCTCAGTATGCTTAATCCAATTTCAGAATCATATGGAGTCCAAATCAAACTGGGTCATAAACAGGAGTTAACCC
Organism: Polypterus senegalus; assembly: GCF_016835505.1. Classification (NCBI taxonomy): domain Eukaryota; kingdom Metazoa; phylum Chordata; class Cladistia; order Polypteriformes; family Polypteridae; genus Polypterus; species Polypterus senegalus. Next base: position 119,440,904 of record NC_053164.1, read on the forward strand.
TAAAAAGTGCATGAGTCCTCTTATAATAGAACAAGGATTTACTAAGATAGCATAATTATGGCACTAATTTCCCAGTATGTGTACTTCAGAATGAATATAATAAAATGTGAAATATACATTTTCTGTTGGCATATTTTTATTTATACCAGTTTAACTCTTTTACAAATGACTATTTGAGCATGTGTTTGAATGGGGTGTTTCATGCAAGCTTCATAACTGTCTTATGGCCACTGATGATGGGATAGGCTGCAGATCAATAACACCCATCTAGTAAAAGAAGCAATTAAGAAAATTAATAAATTTATGTACAGCAATCATTTTTTTATCATTCTGTACTGGTTTTCCATAATCATTGTTTTTTACAAAAAAAGAAACAATATGATGTAGGACAATAGATTATAGTATGATAGCATGAAAGAGTTATGCAAAAAAAAAAAAGAAAGCATCTGACAAAAGATAGGCTGAAAGCAAACTATTATGTTCATAACAACCAAAAACAGGTCCTTATTCAGATAAAACCACCTTTATCATAAACCATGCTGGTGGCATAATCATGCTGTGGGAATAAAGATAGAAGAAATAATGAATAGTGCTTCAGTAAACAGTAAATCATTCAAGAGAGCCTGCTTTTGTCTTTCAAACTCTGTAGCAAAGACAGTACAACAATCCTTAGCATACATCCATCCATCCATCCATTATCCAACCCGCTATATCCTAACTACATGGTCACGGGGTCTGCTGGAGTCAAACCCTGGGCAGGGCGCCAGCCCACCGCAGGGCCTTAGCATACATTGGATGTGAATTCAGAAGAAGAATACAAATAGCTTACATGACGATCAGACTTGACTTGATAACTGAAGTTCATGTAATCTTACCAACCAGCTTGACAAGGCGTTAGCAAATCTGTAATGAATAATGAGAAATGAAACAAATTCAGTTATGCAAAGTTTACACACAGCAGATATAGTATAACCAAGAAGACTCAAAATTCTTCAAAATTGCTTCAAAGTGTGCTTTACAAAGTACTAAGATAAGTCACTAAGTAGTCAAGATGTTTCTTTCTCCTTTTTTATATTTAAGGTTTAACAGAGAGTTTTGGACTTAAGCGTTTTTTTAAGTGGCCAGAAATTGGTTCCAGTGTACTAAAATATGTGAAACATTCCTTCAGCATTTTTAGTTTATAGTAGCTCTAAGACAGGTTGAAATCAAAATAATCAATGAAGACCTAAATGTCAACAATTGCTGTGCACAATGCAATGCATATGTCTGTGTTATATGCTGTTTGGTATGGGATTCATGAAAGCAGTGTTAATGTTTGTGATGGGCCATCTATTGGAATAAAAAATGCAATGCATTTTACTACCAAAATGTTTATGATGCGCCATCTTATTGGAATGACAGAGACACAGCAACTTGACAGACACAAAGACAAACATACAGACATGTATTTCTATATTAAGTTAGATTTTTCTGCTTTCAGAATCTACCATGGATGCCAGAAAAAAACCAAAATCAGTTAAGGTGCTATCATAAATTTTTAATGCTATAAAACATTCCACCTTTGGAACTTCATTTGAACCTTGTGGAGCCGACCCGGACACAGAGAGGCGGACATGTTGTTCATCACCACCACACGTTTATTTTATACAATATTTACAAGTCAAAGTCAAGTGCACAAACCCCAAGACAGTCCTGGCCACACAATGCCTTCTCTTCCGGCCGCCTCCACACTCTCTTCTGCCTCGTCCTGCTTCCACCCAACTCCAGCCTTGAATGACGGGAGATGGCCCCTTTTATACACTCCCTGACAAGCTCCAGGTGGTACCCGGCATTCCCCTCTTGGCCACGCCCCAGCATGGCGGAAGTGCCGGCTGTTCTCCCGGCAGCTCTCCGGGTGTCTGTCTAATTCTTCCCCCCAGCTCTTCCTGGTGTGGCGGAAGTGCTGAGGTCACAAGTCACCAAGGCATTGGGGCGCCTCCTGGCAGTGACCACGGCACTCTACAGGGTTGGGCTTCCAAGCCCTCTACCCGTGGCCCCCAAAGCAACCAGGAAGGTGGCCCCCACGTGATCCCAGATGGGCACACGCCCACTTCCGGTCCTTCAGGGCGTCCCGGCCGGGTCGTGGCCCCTGGCATCTTCGACAACCTACTCAATGTGAACCAGGGCCAGTTCTCTTCAAGATAACCTAAAGTGTATTCAAACTAGGAGCAATTTCAGAATAGTTTTGTAACTTGGGATAAAATATGGATACATCAGTATGACCCAGAGTTTAAACGACAATAATCAAAACAGTGGAAGGCTAGTGATTCTGTACATCATAGCCCACAGGAAGGATTGGGAGGCTGGGGTGGCAGTGCAAATCCCCAGTGAAAAACCATATTGTTTTCTGCGTGCAAATAAATTTAGTTAGGAATTACCGGGATGCAGCTATTAATTCCTTCAGAACATGTTTTTGCCTTTCTCACTGTTTTGTATGAGTTTCAGGCTCTTTATATTTGAACAGTAGTTGCATTATTGGCTTTAACTACTTAGCTCTATGAGGCTGGATTTACACCCCAGACATGCAAAAAGGGGTGGCTGAAGCGGCTCTAGCCCCTGCCCCTTTATTCTTGTTGACTCAAGTAAACGTTTCTTCTGTTAGGACTTAAGTACCAGGTGCTTGGTTTTCATTGTAAGAAACAGAAAAAGCAGCCATAAGCAACATACATTGCTGAAGCTAAGCAAGCTAGGTAAAATAAAATTTAATCTATTATAATTAATGCTATTAATTCCACAAAATGTTCATAATATTGTAATGCTGGTTGTGTTGTTTTGCATAACTCCTGGAGTGGAAAGTAGCTGTAATGTCTTTGCATAAGCCTTGCATAATCACTTTGATTATAACTTCACCTTTTTTACTTTGCTTGTTACACTTTTCATCCACTCTATCATTATCAAATAAATATTTTTACAGTCCACAGCATTTTCTGTCTATTATCTAAACTGCTTTGTAAAAGAGTTTTCCATGTTTTCTATCAATTGTGTGCTTCTTTTTCAAATTGCATTACTGTACTACAAATCAATTGTTATGTCAGTCTGTCTGTAGAACAGTAGGCAAAAGTGCTAAACCCTAATCTCACCAACCCCTAACCTCTATGTCTGTCATACAAGTGCTGTCCTAAAATGGTACTGGTGTCATGGTACTGCAGCTCTGAAAATACTTGCTATTGTCAAAAACTCCATCAGCATGATTTTATACTGTAGGTATGTTTCTAAACATGAGAAACATGATGTGATTGCGATGTGAGCATCTGCAGTAACCATTAGCAGTGCAGCTGGATAAGTAGGATATCATAACATAACATCTGTTGGCATGGCCAATGAAGTGGGTAAAAGTAATAAACTTGGGAAAATTAACAAACCATAGGGGTAGAAAGTGTAATCATTACACATTAAAAAATTTGTTACAAAGTACCTTACTTATCCAACTCTTGTGAGACTGTAAGAGGTGCTCTTTTCAGCTTAGCCTGACTGCGACGTAGCACTGCTTTTATGTGGAAACAATGTAAAATTATACCCTTTAGGTGTAGGTAAATATGAAAAACATCTGCCAGGCATTTCACAGAAGCCAAGACAAACTAAATTATTTTTGTGTTACATGGGACAGTGCTTTAACTGGCTAAGTGTTTGCAGTGTAACACTGTTTTAAAGTTAGATGCTAGGAACCAAACATTGGACTGACAGTAAATAAGATCTATTCAATCTAAGCTCAGAATGGTATACCAGGAACACAAGAGGAATAGGTTAAGTGGTGCACTGGTAGATACTTGGTCTTCACTGTATTCATATCTGTACAACTCACTTTATTATCATTATTGTTGTGGAGCAGTGGCAAGCACTCATGCCCTCAATCCACCAGAGAAAGAAGAATGGGTCCTACATGTTGCCATGTGCTCCCTTTAGAAAGGTAAAAATCAAGTCTTGATAGGCAAGTGAACTAAATGAAAAAGTCCTCGTTGTAGAGCCACTGCCCATGTATGTCAAGACTTCAATATTTCACTTATATATATAACACATTTATGTATTTGAGCTTATGGTGTCTTGCACTTCTTCCTCTTAGCTTACCAGTGACAAGTCAGAACCGATGTGATGAATCCAGATCATGGCACCAGTGAGATGATTTTTTTTTTACAAGACTGTTGCTTGACTGCCATGAGCATGCTTACGTCTTATAGTAGCGTCTGCTGTGCCTTTTATGTGGGGTAGCGCATTTCAGGGCTTCTCAGTAAACTGCACTTACACTTTTTATTTCAAAGAGTGATGTCAGTCATGCTCCCAAACAGTGAAACCAACTCCCTTGAGCACAATTACATGTGAAAGTTGTTTTTAAGGAAGAGTTATATTGCACAATTAAACCAAATGTTTTAAAATGAGTGGTGAAGTTTACATTTCTTTATAATGCATGTACATGCTTGATTGCTATTTTCCTGGTATTTGAATGTTTTCATGTAGACTTCAGTTTGCTTACAGTTTAAAAATTGCAAATAGGCTGTTTTACTTTTTTTAAATTATCCCTTACTTATCTTTAAAAGGTAGCTTGTAAGCAGTGAATAAGCAGTAAATGCAATATCAATATGAAGCTACAAAGTTTTATATAATGAAAAAATAAGGTGTCTAAGTTCAACAGAGTGCTGAGTGACACTGAACTTATAGGTAAACATTGTTTCAGCTTGCTTAGAAGTTGAATTATTGAAGGACCAGTTTTTTGAGGGATGCATTTATAGACAGTTTTATTTGTTTTGTATATTAAGGGTCCTTTTTGAAGAGTGAATATTGTCATTGTTTTTCTTATAAACTAGTAGTTCCAAGCACTTCGAAAAACACCCACATATATGTATCATCAAAACCTGCATAGCAATAAGAACACGCACAGAATCTTTACAAAATAAAAAGGTTTATTTCACAAAACACTCTGTAAATACATGAAGCTCCCTAGGGCACACAAGGCATAAATGAGTTGCCAGCAAGGGCAATCCAAGGTGAATAAGTCCTAATGTGAAATCCCAAGCATAATCAAAATAAGGAGCAAAATGGCAACAAATTAAGTAATTATCCCTAAGCATCTGAAATTAATAATAATAAAAAAAAACTCCTCACTCCACAGTGCATGTAAAGGGGTTGGCAAGCGAAGCAAGCAGGGGGTAAAGCACCCTAGTTTACTAAATAAACGCATAAATAGGTAACCAAGTAAATAAATATACACACATACTTTGGTCCAAACTTACATTGGATAAATATAGAGTAAGAAAATTAAAAAGAAAGAAAGGTTCTGATAGTAATTATTCTGGCGCTTTACTGTTAGTATAGAGGAGCCCCAGTAGCGTTTCTTGATACATTTCTGCTGATTAATTCTTTGGCTGTAAGTCTTCAATGTTAGTGTGTCATAGAGAGATTGTGTAGCATTGTTCATAATTTCTCTCAGTTTTGTTTAAATTCTCTGCTTTGCTACTACCTCCAGGGGCTACAGAGTGTGTTCGGTAACACTTTACATTGTGCCCATAATTACACTGTAACTACTATGTAATTACATGTATAAGTACAGTGTAACTATGAGTTATTACTCCGTATTTACTGTGTAATACAAAGTAATGCTATAGTTAATTACTCAGTTGTCATTGTTATTCCACAGTTAATATAATTATAATGTAACAATTTATCACTGATCCAAAAACAAGTGTACTTACATAGTTACATTGTAGCTGTACTTTCAAAATGTAATGAAAACATTAGGGTATGTAACTACAACTATGTACCAGATGTTCCATGGTCTGGGCAATTTTAATGGAGAATTGCAGTGATAACTGCATAGGTTTTCGATGATATTTCAGGATCTTTTTTAAATGGTGAAAACACCTTTGCAAAATGGTTAATGCTTTTTCCCAAAATCTAGAGGGGCACCTCCTTGACATGTTTTGCTTAAACAAGTATTTGTCACATTCTTGTAGTTGTGTTACACTATTTATTGTTGAATTTTTTGGGCTATTATTATACCCATCTCTAACATAATACTGCTAAACTTGCATCATTCAGTCAAGGTACACAGGGCCGCAGAGCCATTCCAAGCATCACCGGGCACAAGGCAGGAAACGGCCCAGGATGGGGAGACATCCCATTGCAAGGCCCACTGACAAACATACCAGCAGTCACGCATTCACACATAGGCCACGTAACCCAACCTACATGTCCCCAGGATGTAGCAGTAAAACCCATGTAAAAGACCTAGGGAGACATGAGTAGAACTTACAAATTTTACACACATATCTCCAGACAGAATTCCATACTGTACTTGGAAAATGGATCTGTGAGGCAAAAGCGTTAACCATTTTGCAAAGGTGTTTTCACCATTTAAAAAAGATCTTGAAATATCATCGAAAACCTATGCAGTTACTGTATCACTGCAATTCTCCATTGAAATTGCCCAGATCATAGAACATTTGTTACATAGTTATAGTTACATACTGTGAGAAGAACAGACAAGAGGCATGGCAAGGGTTGGGGCAGCCACCCGTTTAATTTGGTATCATGGCTGCAAAAGTGAATGATTCATAACTGAGTCAAGTTTACACGTCCAAAACAGAACTGCCTTCCAGGGAAAAGGTGTGAGGCTTTATAGGAAGTTTGGGGGAAGTGATGTCGTCCTTGGGGCCGGGACCGGAAGTGATGTGTCCCGAGTCGAAGCGGTAGCTCCTGGTGGGATTTCCCGGGAAAGGCCTGCAGGGAACTTAGAAAGAGTGTCAGTACACCCCGACCCCCTGGGCAGATGTATTATCATTCATCTCTAAGCCCTTCAGCAGCCTCCTATGCACACATGTGTGACAATACCCTGATGATTTAATACATTTTGAAAGTACAGATACAATGTAACTATGTAAAGTACACTTGTTTTTGGATCAGTGATAAATTGTTACATTGTAATTATATAAACTGTGGAATAACAATGGCAACTGAGTAATTAACTATAGCATGGGTGCCCAAACTTTTTCGGTTTGCGAGCTACTTTTAAAATGACCAGGTCGAAATGATCTACCTACATTAAAAATTATATATATACAGTATATATATATACTGAGTATACTTTATTCATTAAATATATGTTGTCGTACCTTGCATAACTGAATAACCTTCATGGCACAATAACAATTCAATATATTTATGGTCACTACAGTACTTGGATTTAATAATCTTCATGTGGGAAAAGGCTGACTGGCATAAATAACTAGAGCCAAATATTGCGGTCAAGGAGCTTTTGAATTCAGCCAAGTGAAAAATGATGGCTGTCCGATTAACTGCGATTTTAGTTCCCTCTCATTTCTGTTTCTCAGATCACTTTTTGGAAGGAAGTCAGTTTCATAGTTTTTATGAACAGTTCGAAAATGCCTTTCCACATTTTCCTTCTTTGGAATAGCAATGATAGATTGACAGATCAGACAAATGCACTTCGATTGTGACATTGTGAGAAAAAAATTTCTCTTCCAATTCCACATCCAGCCCATACCCTCCCCAAACAATTTTTTTTTAAATCCCTTCTTTAGTCGATATAAATTGTAAGGCTAACTAGATCACTTAGATGGCCGGAGTGTTGCAGTAGCTTGCACGTTTGATCGTGTGTGCGGGATGACCAGTGCGTTAGAAGAAAAGAGATCTGAGATTGGCCGCCCTGTATGTCAATCAGGTGTCAAATGCCATAGGGACGATATATGATAGTCTAACATTTAAAAAAAAATTTTTTTGAATGCAACACGATCTACCTGCACTACCTTTGCAATCTACTGGTTGATCGCGATCGACGCATTGGGCACCCCTGAACTATAATGTTACTTTGTATTGCACAGTAAGTACAGAGTAATAACTCATAGTTACACTGTACTTATACAGGTAATTACAAAGTAGTTGCAGTGTAATTATAGACACTTAATGTAAATTGTTACCGTGTGTTCTATAAAAGAGCTTGATCTTTAAATTAGTCTGTTAATTCAGTGGGCCTTTCTTGAAGTGATGTTATCAGCCCAGCACACAACAACATATAAAAATCACACTGGCCATCACAGAGTTATAGAAGATGTGAAGAATGTCACTTCCCACATTAAAGGAACACTGTCTCCTAAGTAAAAAGAGCCTCTTCTGCCCCTTCTTATATAGTCCTCTGTGCTCAGAATCATTTGTATTATATTTCTGGGTTATATAAGCTATAATGCAACCTTAGCAAGATTATATTCAATTGTAAACACTGTAAGAGCTAATGTGGGTAAATTAGTAAGGAGGTTAACATTTGAGTCTGTAAAACCCCTTTCACTCATACAGTTTTATTCAAAAATATTGTACTAGGAAAAGGTCTGAGTAAACGAGTTGAAATACTGGAAAAGTGGATCCAGCATTGCAATGGACTTTAAATATGAAACGGAGAATGTGGACAGTAGCTTCCTTGCTCTTTGTGTGACCTTTATCTTTATCACTACCTGACCTGCATCCTGTAAATAATGTTTTTGTTTTTATAATCAAGAAATCAGATGTTATTTGGTGTCTTACTTCATTCATTGGTCTTTTTTGCCAACCAAATATAAAATCTGTGTTTACTATTATTACTATTGCTATCTATCAATGTCCCTTACTAGCTTTCCTAAAACCCTGCAAAACATTTAATTCTCCCTGAACACCCTACTCGTATGTCCCTATCACCTGCAGCAGTTCTGTCAATTACCCATCACCCATTCAGCCAGCCGAACCCATCGTACAGCCACAATTTACACTTTCAGCTCAAGTCTGTGTTCAAGATTTTATTTAGCAATAAGTTGTAAGGAATTATATAAGTAATGACATATCCTTATTTGAAATACATATACAGTATTTTATGTGTGTTCCATGTCTACAATGATCTGTGTAAATGTAGGATGAACATAAAAAATGTGAGGCAAGAAATGCCGTGCAGAAATCTAGAACAGAAAAGTTTTTCATTTGTTATAGTAATTATTATATAATGTTGATGAGAAGTGTAGAGTTTGTAAAGATTAAAATCCAAAAATCAAATAAATTTTTACAAAAGGTATAACAAAACAAGTATGATTCAATTCAGGAATAAATATGGAATTAAAAAAATTCAAATGACATGTTGCTGTGAGTATGTAAAAACTGGTCTAAATATCAGTCGGTACAAAATAAAGACGTTTGCATGCATGTTTCATTTTCAACCAGTTAAATTTGATATCCATGCAGGAGTTACAGTGGTAACACTACACACAGATCCATGCAGGTGGTGCATTGTTAACATTGCTGCCTGGCAGTAAGGAAGTGATGGGTTTAAATCCTGGGTACTCCCTGAATTGAGTGCTTTGATTATTATTGTCATTATTATTTTTATAATAATATAATAAAAAAACATTTGATTTGAGTCTGTAACAGTCTGTGTAAATGTATGACTTGTAAAAGTTAGCACTAAAAAGGCAAATTACTTATCAGTGCTGTGTCACAGACGGCTAGGATCCTTGTGCGGCCGGGATGCCTCTTCACGGAGAGGACCAGGGGAGCAAGCATGGGCAGAACAGTACCTCCCCTGGGACGTTACATGCCAGCCTCCATTGGTTGCAGTGGTGCCTAACATTCCTGCAGGGCTTCATGGGAGATGGGGTTATCTACAGCCCTGTTAGGATCCGGGGGTTCAATCAGGGGGTGCTGCAATAGAGCCCTCTTGGGCGAGTTTTTTGCCACACCTGAAAGTGCTGCCGGAAGTAGGTCAATGAGCACCTGTAGCACTTCTCGGGGTGTTAAAAAAGGAACCAGCAGTCACCACTCTGGGAGGCAGAGTTGGGAGGAGGGAGACAAAGCTTGCCGAAGAGCAGTGGTGGAGAAAAGAGAAAGAGAAGAAGAATTATGTGGTACTGTGCTTGTGGGCTCGTGGGGATGGGGAAGACGTTCCACACGAGTGAAGAAAAATAAAAACCATTTGTTGTTTTTATAAGTGTGCCTCCTGCGTCTGTCTGTGTCGGGTTAAGCACTGGTATAGCGGCATTGTCACAGTTGTTATAAGTACTCGAACATGACATAAGCTCAATATATACATTATAAATGTGTCACAAAAGTAAGAATGAAATGATTCTAACTGTGTCAGATGGGGGGAGTGTGAATGTGTTTCAAGAGCAGTTTTGCTTATTGTTTTGTACTAATATGATACTAATGTGTCACGGGGCACAACAGAAAATGTTTCCAGACTATTTTATTGCATTCTGCTGAAATGCCACAGAACACTTTCTATATAAACACTTCATGTGCTACCTGTGAAAAAGACTCCGCCATTACGAGTACACAAAAGACAGGGAATAACTATTGGTGTGGGTGTGAGTGGTGTTTTGAGACACTGGAACTGGAAATTACAGGTAATACTTTGAAGTGAGGGGATAAAAACAGACATACAAATGTGGGTGAATTGTTTCTTCTTGGTATCATGTTGAACAAACAGACTCCTCAATGTCTATGGAGTTAGATTATTCCATAAATATCCACTGCACTGCCACGCAAGAGGAGGTACACTCCTTCGAAAGGCTTTAGCTCTGCAGCAAGAATATAACAAAACAAGTGTGCTTTTAGTGAAGAATAAAACTGAATAAAAAGAAGTTATTCAAATGACATGTTGCTGTGAATGTGTACAGACTGTGAAGCCCAAACATTGTTTTGAAATAAAGTCATTTTCATGCATAAGTCTGCGTGTGTTTCACATTCAGGCAGTTATATTTGATATAATAAATACATTTCATTTGCGTAACAGTCTGTGTAAATTTGATACTTGTAAAATACTAAATCACAGATTATTTCTGTGTGCTATTGTAATTAACTTGACATCACATAAGTGCAATGGTCACAAAAGTAAAAACTTACATTCAAATGGTTATATTTGATACATATAATATATATTCAACACCTAACATTTCTGACTTCGTCATATATTTACACAGATCGTTGTAGACATGGAACACACATTAAATGTATGGATTTCAAATAACACTATATCATCATCTATTGTAATAATGAAAGAAAGAGAGATTATAAATCTTTGGGGCACCATGAGGGTCAACCCCATATATTCAAAATAAAATGTGTGGTATAATATGGTTAGAAAAGAAAAAAAACATTGAAATGATGAAAGACTCCATAAGATTGATCAAGATGGCATTGGTTCCGGTGATAAAGGTCTTGGGTAGGAAGGAGCGAGTACAGACAGGCGGAAACCGGAAGTGACATCAGATGTGTCATGGTTGCCAATCTTTCGGTCTACATAGAGAGGAAGAGAAAAGGCTTTAGTTGCCAGTGCTCTCTGGCTTTCTGGAGGAATATTACAATTATTGAGCCCTTAAACTGTCCCTTACTTGCATACGTTTGACAGGGCCTCTCAACAGACCTGTCAGGTCAGGTATCAGAACCGCAAGGTCAAGAACACGGGACACAGCATTGGCATTGGAATGGAGAGAGCCTCAACAGTGAACGAGTTTAAACCAAAATGGTTGCAGATCCATTCACTGCAGTGATGCATGGTCCGTCACCAGAGTAAGCTCATGTCCTAGGAAGTAATAACGCAACTGGTTAATGTAATCACCAAGGCTTCCCTTTCCACTGCCACATACTTGATACAAGTAGTTTCTAGCTCAGTAATGATGGGGTGTTCAACACCATTGACGCTTTGGCTCAGCACGGCATCAAGACCTGTGTCCGAAGCGTCAGTCTGTAAAATAAAAGGAGAAGGAAACTCAAGAGTAATTAAGACTTAAAGGCCTGTTTTAAGTCACAGAATGCAGCCTCTGTTTTAGCATCCCATAACCACCATGGCAAGCGCCCTTTGTAAGATCTGTTAAAGACACTGCTCTCTTAGAAAAGGGGGGAACCAAGCAGTGGTAGTAACCCACTATACCTAAGAATGCCTGCACCTGTTTCTAGTTCTTCAGATGGGTCTGATTCAGGATGGCAATTAATTCAGTGCATTGTGGACAAATGGTACCCTTGCCCACCAAGTAGCTTAAATATTTGGCCTCAGTCAAACTGAAGAAACACTTTGCCGGCTTCGCTAATTATCAAGAGCACAGCTCAAACCTGCTGTATGTGTTCCTCCCTGGTGCTGGAATAGATGACGACGTCATTCAAGTAGGTGGCCGTATAGTTATTGAGCGATTACAGCAGCAGTCACATGTTGCCATTGTTGTATGTGTGAGGTTTATTAGCGTGGTTCTTAAATGGTTGTTTCAGGGTGGAACTGGGTGGGGTTTGAGGCATGTTCACCAAAACCACATTTATAAATTTGATTTCTTTTGGCATACACATTTTCCTGTTTTTATGGCCTGTGCATATTTTCATGATTTGAGTTTATAAATGAGGCCCCTGGTAACTAACAATTTTACTTAATGTCTGGCAAAAAAAGAGAAAATTTATCTATCTATCTATCTATCTATCTATTGCACCTCTCAAGTATATGCATACTATATGTGCCATCAGTGTCAGTGTCCTACTTCCATAGGCAAGACAGTAACACTCCATTTCACCATAATATTTTATAATAATAAGGGGGTTTCTTTTTAGACTTTTGGCTTTTGTATAGTCAAGGTTTTCATATTTGATCACTTTCTTCTCCAAGCTGTCTACTGACAGCATTTTGTCATCAAAAATGCTGGCTTCTTGCTTCAGATTGACCCTACCCACTTAATTTGATTTTAATGAAAGTGACACTGTGTATAAGTAACTGTTGAATAAGTCAAAAATCTGCTTTTAAAAAAATCTTTCAAAAGATCAATGCATTAGCGTGGTGATTACTTCAAACTACCAGACATTAAAGCACAATTAATCAGTTATATCAGCTGTTAAAGTTAGAAGATATGAGTTTCTTGACAGAATGCCATTCAGAATAAAGTGAAGGCGGTACTTTTTATATTACTTTTCCCAATCATGTTTTAAAAGTATTCCATGGGAACTGATGATATTCTAGAGATAAAATTGATTTATAGCTATAGAGTCTAGACTTATTACTTGTTTGCACTTAGTCATCTGTAAAAAAAAACCAAACTGCATAAAAAAGTGGCTTTATTATACTTAGTACTGGTATTGACTCACATTTTACTTTGCTATATCCGTCATCTCTAAACCTCTTACTCTTAAGTCACATCATTGAGCCATTACAAACAAACATTCTCTTGTGCTGTTTGGCTAAAGTATACATAATTTATTGGGCTGTATACCTCAGGTTAACCAAGTTGTTGGCTTTGGGTGGGTTGTGCACACTAACTATAAAGACAATTCTTGTATCACTATTGAAAAATATACTGATCTTTGTATAAAAATAAGAAATAAAACAAAAGAAAAACGAGATGAAATCCATTAATGCCTTCGTAGATTCCCTGGCTCTCCATCATAATCATATCCTTCAAAATAATCAATGATGTTTAATTATGTTATCATAAACAAGAAACTTACCAAATGGATTGTGGTCTTGGCATCAAAATTCAACCTTTAATTTAGTGTGGCTCCAGCCCTAACAAAATGGAGCAGGTATGAAAATGGATGAATCTTACTTACACAATAAAGGCTGGGCTGTGGGACACAGGAGATCATCTTTGGAACATAGAGTGAAACTATTCCTAAATGCTGCTCTAGTCCATTTCAAGACCTACATATGTATACATGCACACAAAACCACTTTAGAATTGCCAGTTAACCTAAAATGCCCATCCTTAGAACATGGGAGGGAAAACCAGAGTAGCTCAGAAAAATTGTGCAAACAGCTTGTAGACATCAACCAGGAGCCAGTTTCTAGCCCAGGATACTGGACCCTTGAGTCTCATTACTGCACTTGATGCTACCCTTCATAACTGTTATATTCCTTATACTTTTCTAAAGTAAAGAAGATATGGCTTGTGATTCAGAGTGTTTAATGTGAAACACACTTTAATGAGTGGAATAATGTGACTAAGATGGCATGTGATGTGAGGAAAACGATTCCCTCTCATGGTCCAAATAACATAACTTCTATTTCTATCTGACTGCTTGCCATTAATAACACCTTGTGTTTAAAAGAATATAAAGTAAAGTAATAATATAAAGTAATAAAAAATGTCACATTTCTCACTGCTTTCTCAGCCCCATAGAACTGTTTGTCTCCCCTCAGTATGTATCAAAATGTGTGCATCCTGACACTTTAGGAAACCTTATGTTGTTCATATGTCATGGATATTTAAAAGAAATGTTAAAAATACAACTAATTTTAAGCAACGCATATATGGAGCTGTTTAATAGAATTATTTATAATTCTAAAATGTATTTTATAATTATTTATAATTATAAGAAACTAGCTGTGTAAGCCTAGATACTATTGAAATCATCAGAAAAAAAAAATGAAATGTAGAGATGTCAGGTAATTGAAAGGAATTACTCTGGGCATCTCTCTTCTAGGACGTTTCGTTTTGCCGATGTGCTCGCATAATTTGTGCATTAACGTCTAAGTGACTATCTTTCTTTGGAGTTTTCGTTTTACCGACATGCTCGCCTCGCTGCTGTATTAGCCACTAAGTGAGTGAATCTTTCTTTGAAGGTTTTGTTTTGCTGACGTGCTGGACTCACTTGTGTATCCTTGGAGCCCTTACCCCGACTCCACTTCTCACTCCCGGTTACGGACAGACACACACACCTCCACACGTAGATGTTTATATATAAGATATTTTAATCTAGATGTTATTTAAAAGGAATGAACCCATTCTGTCTTTCTGCAACTGAAAATATACTGTATAGTTTATGTTTATACTATATGTTTGTTCAATTTGTCACCTATTTACACTTTACAATTTTCTTCAATTTATCTTAGCATACATCTTTATTTAATTCATTCAATATTTTGAACTCCTGAAGCTTTATACCATTAAGAAGAGGGCAGCAACTTTGTAAAAATAAGAGTTAGAATTTCAAAATATTTTATTCTGTTATGAAATGACATACAAGCATTAGACAGATATTGTCTTAATGATTTTTTTATATTAAAATTTTGTTCACAAAGTAAATCTGAATGTTTAACCACTGACCTGGAGTACAAAAAATATTAAAAAAAAATATGCAAAATTATTTAAAAGGGCAGTCCAGAGACATCTCAGGGTAGATATAGCAAGGCTAACATCATATGTATTTCTGATGTTTGATTTAAAGGAAAATATCAAATTAAGACAAACCTGAAAAATAGTTATTTAAAGTTCTTGTGGCCTCATGTGTAACACTGTGCATAGAATTCACACTAAAATATGGCTTATGGACAAAACTAGAAATGTGCGTATGCACAAAAAATTCAGATGCATAAAACGGAGTAAGTAAAGTTCCATGCAATTTCCCTTTATAAATCCTAATCAATGTTTATTTTAATTCACATGCACAACCCTATATCCTCACTCCAACTCCTCCCACAATTTTGCCTATTTAAATATGTAAAACAATATAAATAGCCCCTTCTGTTCAGTGTTTTATTAAAAGACAAAGGCAAAAGCACATTTAAAAAAAGAATTTCAGCGAATGCAAAATGAAGGTTCTGCTCAATGAAGTGGAGACAAGGAAGAATGTTATATTTGGTTGCTTAAGCAGTAGTATAAGCAACAAAAGGAAACTGATGGAGTGGCACGGCATGGCAGTGGCACTCAAAGTTTGAAGTTCAGAAAGTCGCACAGTACCCAAAATAGAAAAGAAGTGTTCAGATATCAAAGTCAACGTGAAAAAGAGAGTCGCAGCCCACCGTCTGAGTGTCAACACCACTGTAGGAGGTGGCAGAATTCTGGGGCTTACACCATTTGAGCAGCGAGCTGCTGTAAGTATTGATAAGACACTTATAACCAGCATTATATCAGCGGGTGAGAGGGAGTTTTTTTTTGCTCACCATTATCCATACTTGTTTAAATGATTTTCATGTTTAGTAAGACAAACTAGCAGCTAGCAGCTGTAGTATTACTGTTTATTTTGTTTCAGATAGTATTACAAAAGGTGACCTCACTACTGGGGTTGTGACTCCAGGCAGGGCTATGCCGAACATATCTTCAGGCACTGGCTGCGCACAAGTTCTTGCTTCGGAAGTTGGCGGTCTACCATCTGGCCATATGCTGATGGATGCTGTTCTGGAATCACAAAATGCAATAATGGATTCTTTAAGAGATGTGGAGAAAGGAATTAAGGGATATAAATGCTGTTGTAAGTGATGTTGATCGCAAATTAAATTAACTGGTTAAAAAATAAATGTTACATCTAATTACCTATTTTTACATTCTGGTAACTACATTCAAACAAAGTTGTAAAACTGTCTGATTTGGCTGATTATTTGATGGGTCAAGTTCAGGTCCATGATACTGCATCAGTGTTTTGTGTCTTGTTCAGTCAGTGGGTTGACGAGTGGGGTGAGATTCTAAATCTTCAGTGGGCACCTGCCTTCACTTAAGTAATCGTGTTATATTGGCTCCAGCAGACCCTTGTGACCCTGTAGTTAGGATATAGCGGGTTGGATGATGGATGGATGGAGGGATGGTTACATCATGTAGATAACTTACAATTTTGACCAAAGGGATAATTTAAATGTTGTATCTTACTGAGAAACCAGCCATCATGCACAACACCATTTTCAAGTTTGTACCCAACACTACTATATCTCAGAATGTAATGATTCATGAGTTGAACCTGTCCACCTTGCCACAGCATTAATGAGACACATTTTTGCATCACAGATAATTTGCTCATTAAAAGATTGGAAATGTTTCTATTTACATAAGCAAACTCATTCTCTGAAGGTGCCTTAATACCAATGTGCATGCAGTTGACCGTTCTGATTACATTTGGAAAACCAGACGTTGTTATGAATTGTTTGATGCTTCCCTGTTGAACCACAGTGTATGGAAATCTTATATATCTGGATGACAAACGAATAATACCATCCTGTACAGCTGGCATGGTGCAACTCAGTGATGACAAAATGAATACCTGATCAGTTAGCCAGTTCACGTTGAATAGGTGCTATGGTTAAAAACCTGAGTGTGGACAGAACTTGCAAAGGCACAAGTAAACAACAATTTCTCAGAGTCTACCTTTGTTCAGCACACAGCTCTAAGAGGATAGCTCCTGGAAATCTAAATTGACTTAGAAGTCAGTCATCATCATGTGACAAGAAATAAGTATGATCTCTACATATGCACTCTTTTCTAATTTTTCCATTTGCAGTATTTTCTTACAACACTAAAGAAGCCATGGCAGGTGGAACAGTTTGGCCATTTCATGGACCATTATATTGTTACAAATTTATTATAATCAAGTGCCTTAAATTTGTAAACTATATGCAATTAATGGATGAAAATCTAAAATAGAAAGGAACCGTATCACTGCTTTGATACTGGGTGCCGCCCGTTTACAAAGCCACGCAGAAATGTGCGTATTGTTTTAATGAAAATGTACATAGTGCTAGCAACAGAAAAAAAAATTACTGTAAAAGTACACAATTAAACACACTTCTACTGCCCCTTCTACTTGTTGTTGGTACAGGTCTCACAACATATCACACAAAGGATATGTACTAAATCTGTATCAGTACATCAGGGGACACTAGACATAACTTTTCTACTGTTTTCTGTTAACATTTTGGTATTTACAAGTTTGTTACATGTAATAACATTTTTTCTTGTTCAAAAGTAATTCAAAATTTTTGCCTCATTTTTCCTGGGGTAAACATAATGTTAAGGAGGCATTACCTATAGATGCAAAGGAAGGTCAGTTAGGATTGTGGCACATCTTTCTAGTTATGTTTTTGACTCAATATATCGTTTTGGATATTAACTTGGAAGTAATGCTTTTTTGGATTTTAGAGGCTCTTACAAAAGAGTTTGGAGGTGAGTTAGGACTTGACTAGTTATTAAATAGTGTGTTCTCACTTTTCAATACAAGGAATAGGAAGAGTTTTGCTTCTAGTACTTCAAGCACTTTGTTTCAAGGTAGTTAGGCTAATGAGAGAACAATTGTCACCAGACACATGGCAGCTAGAATTTTGTTTGTGTCTCTTGCCCTTATTATTGAAACTTTTTGTTCTTCTCATTGATCATTCTTTTCTTTTGTGGTTTAATCAAACAAGAATATTTTTCACATACAATACTTGCATATTTTGGTAATTCTTATGCTGGAGTATGCTGTCTCATCCATCATCTTTTAGTGTTAATGTCATTCAAAAAAACTGATCCATTTTAGATAATGCAGCATTCTTCAAGAGACCAATTCATTTTCTAATATTGCTGTTCATTCCTAATATCACAATCTGCGATCATCTTTGCTGAACAACTCACAAACTGTGACTTCTATGAATGTGAGGGTTTTTAGGAGTGGAATCACAAGCACTTTATTTTTGAAATGTGCTCTCATTTTTTTGTTTGTTTTTTGCAACACAGAATTGAATATGTACAGTAAAAATAAGGAAACTGCAAGAAGTCTTTTGATTTCAGATCATTTTTTTTTTTTTTTACAGCATATGCTTTAAAGCTTACTTTGGCAGTGGATTTCTGTTTCTTAATTAAAATGATAAGTCTTCCTTCCTTAGGCAAGTTAGTATACAAAATGGCAAGGAATAGATTTATAAAATTAATGTTAAATAGAGGGAGAGCTCTTTATTAAGGCTCTTGTAACAAAAACCCACACTCATTGCTTTCTCGCCTGTTTTTTTCCCTGAAGCATGTTGAAAAATTATTTTAGGCAGGGCAAGATAAAACTAACACATTTTTATATTTTATTCACAGAAGAGTATTAATTTATTTCACATATGCAAAGTTAATTAATGCCAAATTAAAACCTACGTGTGATCAGCATCCAAATTATATTTTCATATGTACCATGAAGTGTAAACTTTATTAGTAACTTTAGATTTTAAAGAAAAATAAACAGTGGTATCAAGCTATCTTGATAGAAAAGTTTTGTATACGTATATGGCACTATGCTGCACATCTGACAATTACTCTTAAAAACACAAAAGATACAGGAATCATTATCAAAACATGTACAAAAGCATCAAAAATAATTCAGATTAAAAGAAGACTTTTTGCTAAAAGCTGTCTGTCTCAAAGATAACCAAAATATAGTGTACAATAACGAAGCACATAGAGTAACACAATAAATTAATCCAAAGCAATAAGCAAAGCCTCACTATTGTGGAAGGGATGCAGTAGCTCTGTCCACATCCCATTTACAAATGTGTTGGATATTATTTCATACATGCGTCCATTCAATGGAAGTAGATGTCACTTAACAAAAACTAATTCCATAGAAGCTACAATTGATTTACTTAACAACACTGTAATAATTGTATCTTTGAAGCTGACATGACAGTGTGCTTGCTGCTCAGTCTTGTCCAAAAACAAATATATTAATATTTTATTTGAGTCTGATAGAAATATGGAGTTCACTTTCAAGGAAAACAAAATAATGCTTAATCAAATTACATGATAACACTTAGTAATTAATTCATGACAGACTGTTAAATTTTCTGTAATGTACCAGGTGATAAAAAAAAATCAAAAGTGGCATATTACACATTTGTCATCAACAAAAGAAGATTATAAAATTCAATGAGGTATAATGAAACAGTGATTGCACTTAAAGATGAAGAATAAGAGGGACCTTTAGAATGAGATTTAATAAGCTCTTAAAGTTTAAAACGTAACATATTTTTCAGAACAATAAACCAGTTTCAACTAATTATATCTTGTGATAGTCATATACAGAAGATAAATGACAAAATGGATGCATCCAGATTTGTTTTTAAGAAACTTGTTCCAAAAGAAACAATGTACAGTCAGCACAGGAACAGTAGAACTTTTAGAACTTTATTTGTCCCCAGCAGGAAAATTTGGCTTTGTACAGAAGCTCAATAGATAAATGATATTATTATACTATTGCAAACAACAAAGCCTTCTCAAATATACACCAGAAAGACTTAAAAGAAATAGTGAGACATAATGCAGGCCTACTGCCATTGATACAAAGCATTTTTTGACACACTTCTATTGAATAATTCTTTCACTGAAAGTCCTCAATGATAATGTGTCAGAGAGAGGATGTGCTGCATTGTTGATAACGGCACTCAGTTTTGCTTTAATTCTCTCCTCTACTGCCTCCTACAGCAGGTCGACAGCATGTCTTATAACTGAGACTGCCCTTTTAATAAGTTTGTTGATTTAGTGGGCCTCTCTTGAAGTGATGTCACCGGCCTTGCACACCACAGTGTAGAAAATCACACTGACCATCACAAAGTTGTAGAAAATGTGAAGGATGTCAATTTCCACATTAAACGAACACATTCTCCTAAGAGAAAAGAGTCTTTCCTGCCCTTTCTTATATGGTTTCTCTGTGTTATGAGACTAATCCAGCCTGTCATTAATGTGGACCCCCAAGTATTTGTAGGAGTACACTACTTCTATATCCACTCCCTAAATAGTGACCGGGCATAGAGGCTCTTTGGTGTAGTGAAAGTCAATAGCCAGTTCTTTTCTTTTACTGATGTTAAGTTGTAGACAGTTCCTTCTGCAACAAGAAGCAAAGTTCTCCACCTGATTCCTATACTCTGTCTCATCCCTTTTATCACTACACCCTATAAATGAAGAGAATAGCAGACAGCACTGTTCCTTGTGGTGCTCTGATGTTACATCCGTATCAGTGACACAGTCTTTTAGTCTCAAAAACCTTGGTGTATTAGACCGTCCAAAACCCAGGACATCTTAGGCTAATCTACCTGCATATCTCTGAGCTTATCCCTTACCAGGAATGATTGGATAGCATAGAAGGCACTGGAGAAATCACCCATCCATCCATTTATCCATTTTCTGCAACTTACATGGGTTTAAATTGTGGGGGCAGCAGTCTAACAAAAGATGACCAGAATGCTGATGAAATCAATAAAATAATAATAACCCTCACAGTGTTGCCAGCTGTTTTGTCCAGGTGAGAATAAGCCTTGGGGAGCAGATAGAAAATTGCATCTTCCACTCCAGCCTTTGTTTGATAGGTAAACTGCAGTGGGTCCAGTTTGTTTACCAGAAGTGGACTCATATAGTCTAGGGCCACCCAATCAAAGATCTTCCTTCTTTGGAACAGCAACAATACAGGATATTTTCCACAGCAGCAGCTCTGTGTATAGCATTAATGCCCGACTGAACAGTTGACAGAGGATACCAGAAATTGTTCAGTACAGGCCTTAAGAACTCAAGGTCCTGCATTTTGTCCTGTGTGTTGTCTCCTCAGGAGAAGCCGTGGATTACATAAAAAAGGCTATAATTATCAGCAGGGAGACGTGCATCCCGTGACGAAGCAAGGAAGGGAATGTAGAGACCAGATAGACGGACGGCCTTATGTAGGTAGGCAGCCAACAACGTGGGAGGCGTTGGAATGGGGCACCCAAAGCCGCCTCACATGGTGACCGAGTTGCAGGCTATGGACGTATATATGTACGTAAGTAGGATTCAGATAGCGTTGGGAACCCGCGTACCAAATTTCTTGAAGATGGGCCCATAAGTAACAAAGACTGTTGAAAAGTTCAATATGGCGGCCGACAGTGGCATCATACCACCGAAATACGTACATAGGGCAAATTTGCTGCACTTTATTATTTTATTTCTATCAACAGCTGGACAGCAGAGTTTTTGTTTAAGCCATATAATTTATGATAAAGATTTATTAGAAGAAGAAAAAGAAGAGGAAGAAAGCCTTTATTGTCATTGTAAAATAGATACAACAAAATTATGAGCACCACTCCAAGAACTTCATTACTATTGCCATGAATACACCTGGGGCCTCATGCATAACACTGCGCGTAGAATTCGCACTATAACATGGCGTAAGCACAAAAGCCGAAATGTGCTTACGCACAGAAAAATCCAGATGCAGGAATCTGTGCGTTTGCCAACAAAACGCATTCTTCCGCTACATAAATCCCAGTCAGTGTGAAAAGTAACGCGTGTGCATGCGCGTGCTGTCCCGTCCCAACTCC
The DNA here is from genome assembly GCF_016835505.1 of Polypterus senegalus. Classification (NCBI taxonomy): domain Eukaryota; kingdom Metazoa; phylum Chordata; class Cladistia; order Polypteriformes; family Polypteridae; genus Polypterus; species Polypterus senegalus. Next base: position 119,462,943 of record NC_053164.1, read on the forward strand.
TTCCAGAATTACGGCTCTTTGAATATGCAAATCAATATAAATAGCCATTAAGCTCACCCTTCTGTGAAAAAACAATGGGAAAAGCACGGGGGAAAATATAAGAATTTCAGCGAATACCAAGTGAAGGCAAAGGAAAAACATACTATTTGTTGATTTAAGCAGTGGTATAATCAACAAAAGGAAGTTGATCGAGTGACATAGTGTGTCGGAGAAACTTGAAGGCTCAAGTCGCACAATGCCAAAATAAAAAAGAAGTTGTCAGATATCAAAGTCGCCATGAAAAGGGAGTTGTAGCCCACCGTCTGAGCTTATTAGGGTACAGACAAAAAAAAAAATAGGCACACAGTGGGAAAAAAGCACGAAATGTCAACTTTAATCTCAAAATTTCCACTTTAATAATGTAGTTTATTTTGTCATTAAAGTAGAACATCATAAACTTCATCTTAAAATCATTTAATTTACTAGTTTCTCAAATCCCATCGTAACTAAAGTAGCAAGTTAAATGCTTTATTTTGTATTTGATCTTCAATGTGTTCTATGTGTGTGAATCACTATGTGCTTCCATTCTTTCTCTTTCTCCGACAGGACACAGAATCCATTACATTTGTGATATTACAGCTCTCTTAATAATTAAAATACTGAGATGCATATGTGATATCATTTTCATGATGATTGGAATGAAAGCATGTTATTAAAGATGAGAACACGATGGCGCAGTGATTGTTCATGTTTCACACAAGATGCTGCTGCGCCATTTGTGACCTTCGATGAAATAATTTATTGTAGCAGTACTGTCTCTTTCAAACATACTAACCTCCAATTCCTGTCCTTACTTTTCTTTTCCCAAATACCCAATCGCAACACAATCAGCCCTGTAATAGATGTTAAGCCATCTGTAAGCTTACAACAACGATTCTTCAGAACTTTTAAGAAACATTGAAATATCTTCATAGTACGTGTTTAATTATTCTATCCATCTATCCTTCCAGTGTCATGCCAGTCTCAGTAAATATACAGTGCAAGACAGGGACAATACGTGAATTTGCTAGCGCTGCGGCACTGTGTCCTCACGTTTAATTACTAACAATACAGGTTATTCAAATGAAGTTAAAGTTTTATCTGTATAATATAATCAACATATTTTGCTGCATTTCATCTTAAAAATGTCGTCATCATATGTAAATACGCGCTTTATAAAGTGGCGCAGGTTGTACAATATTATAACTGTAGTGCAAGTTTACAGTGAGGTGATTGTACTTATAAGTACAAACAGTTCTACAAGGAGCAATTGATTGAGTGCATTTATAGTTCTTGGGATGCAACTGCTTCTGAACTGCAAGGTCCATACAGGAAAGGCTTTAAAACGTTTTGCCGTGGCTGAGACAGCGTGTGCTTGATGCTGTACACTCACCTAAAGGATTATTAGGAACACCTGTTCAATTTCTCATTAATGCAATTGTCTAATCAACCAATCACATGGCAGTTGCTTCAATGCATTTAGGGGTGTGGTCCTGGTCAAGACAGTCTCCTGAACTCCAAACTGAATGTCAGAATTGGAAAGAAAGGTGGCATGGTTGTTGGTGCCAGACGGGCCGGTCTGAGTATTTCACAATCTACTCAGTTACTGGGATTTTCGCACACAGCCATTTCTAGGGTTTACAAAGAATGGTGTGAAAAGGGAAAAACATCCAGTATGCGGCAGTCCTGTGGGCGAAAATGCCTTGTTGATGCTAGAGGTCAGAGGAGAATGGGCCGACTGATTCAAGCTGATAGAAGAGCAACTTTGACTGAAATAACCACTCCTTACAACCGAGGTATGCAGCAAAGCATTTGTGAAGCCACAACACGCACAACCTTGAGGCGGATGGGCTACAACAGCAGAAGACCCCACCGGGTACCACTCATCTCCACTACAAATAGGAAAAAGAGGCTACAATTTGCACGAGCTCACCAAAATTGGACAGTTGAAGACTGGAAAAATGTTGCCTGGTCTGATGAGTCTCGATTTCTGTTGAGACATTCAAATGGTAGAGTCAGAATTTGGCTTAAACAGAATGAGAACATGGATCCATCATGCCTTGTTACCACTGTGCAGGCTGCTGGTGGTGGTGTAATGGTGTGGAGGATGTTTTCTTGGCACACTTTAGGCCCCTTAGTGCCAATTGGGCATCGTTTAAATGCCACGGGCTACCTGAGCATTGTTTCTGACCATGTCCATCCCTTCATGATCACCATGTACCCATCCTCTGATGGCTACTTCCAGCAGGATAATGCACCATGTCACAAAGCTCGAATCATTTCAAATTGGTTTCTTGAACATGACAATGAGTTCACTGTACTAAAATGGCCCCCACAGTCACCAGATCTCAGCCCAATAGAGCATCTTTGGGATGTGGTAGAACGGGAGCTTCATGCCCTGGATTTGCATCCCACAAATCTCCATCAACTTCAAGATGCTATCCTATCAATATGGCCAAGATTTCTAAAGAATGCTTTCAGCACCTTGTTGAATCAATGCCACGTAGAATTAAGGCAGTTCTGAAGGCGAAAGGGGGTCAAACACCATATTAGTATGGTGTTCCTAATAATCCTTTAGGTGAGTGTATACCGATAATTCTCTTTCCGATCAGCTGCTGCTATGATTCCCCACTCAGATACAGTGATATAAATACTCTGAGTGGTGCAGTGAGAGTAATATGGAAAAAGATGATCCGCTATGGCAACTCTTAAAGGGAGCAGCTGAAAGAAGAAAAAGAAGAAGAAGAAGAAGAAGGTGGTGCAGTGAGAGTAACAATGCTAAAGCAGTTATGGTATTTGGAATACTATGGCCATTCCCTGGGCCATTCTATTGTTACAGGTTAATTACAATCAGATGCATTACACTAATACACTGAAACTAACTGCATATATTGTTTATTTATAAAACTGCGTCAGGAATGTGTTTCTAAGAAATAAAGGGTAACCACACAGGAACAGTAGCACTGCTATGACGCTGGGTCCCACCAGTCTGCAACACCGAGCAGAGAACTTGCGTATGACAGGGTATGAGGTACCGTGGAAAAGTGTGTGGCTTTACGCCAAGTGTAGGTTTTATACATTGTGGAAACGTTCTTATGCAACATTTCTGTGCGTATGCACTGTTTATACATGAGGCCCGTGGTCTATGATCATATAAGCTCTCAGTTGCTGTTTTGTATAGGGACAGGAATAATGATTGATGATTTTAGTCAGGGTGGAATAGTGGCTGATGCCAGAGAAAGATTTAAAAACTTTGTGAAGACCCCAGCAAGCTGGTCAGTGTATGCTTCAAGTATCTTTCCAGATATTCCATCAGGGCCAGTGGCCTTCCTTGGGTTCACCTCATGTCCTTGCAGAGTGAGTGTGTCTGTTCTGGAGACTGGTGTGGTCTGTGTGGTCATGTTGAGCTTCCTTACCTTAAACCTGACAAAGAAATGGTTCAGTTCCTCTGCCAGCAAGGCACTGGAGCCGATAGACTTGGGGTTGCTGCCCTTTTGTAATTTGCAATGTGTTAAATTCCTTTCCACACTCTCCAAGGGTTATCCTCTTTGAGGTGGTATTTTATTTTCTTCTTATAGGCCTCTTTGGCTTGTTTGATATCTCTCCTCAGGTCAGCTCTGGCTGTACAGTATAACACACTGTCACCTGATCTGAAGGCAATGTTATGTTTTTTGAGGAGCGTCTGTATTTCTTTTGTCATCCAGGGTTTCTGATTTACAAACTCCCGGATCATCTTTGTGACAGTGACATTACCAGCACAGTCCTTGATGTAGAACAGAACTTGTTTCTGTATATTCCTGTAAGTCTTGTTGTTCAAACAAATTCCAGTCTGTTTGTGCAAAACAGTCCTATAGCTGAATGAGAGTCCTCTCAGGCCAAGTACTCATGGTCTGCATAACTGGTTTTGTCCTTGTCCTGAGGGGTATGTATGCTGGGATGAGAAGTAATGAAAGATGATCTGACTGACGTAAGTGTGGGAGGGGTGTGGTTTTATATGCATGTTTTATATTTAAATACACCTGATCGAGTGTATTTCATCCCCTAGTGGAGCACTTCACATACTGAATGAATTTAGTAAGTATAGTCTTCAAACATGCTTGATTAAATTCACTAGCAATGATATGAACTTCATTGGGATAAGCCTGCTGCTGCTTATTTATTGTAGTATAAAGGATGTTAAGATATTAAGGATAGTACAGTTTTGTTTGTATCCATTCATGTATTTTATTAAATTCTTTAATTATATACAGCATATACCTTTCAAACTTGATTTCTCTATTTGTTCGATTTCACATTCTATTAGTTCTGTGTGGTAAGCTTCAAGATAGACCAGTAATAAGGTTATTGGAACTGACTGTGGATTGAGATTCAGGGAAACAGTTATTATTATGAATATGACACTGTAATGGGATCTCTTCCTGACTGAGTAGTTGAACTGTTACAACACATTTTCAAATATTCAGGGTCTGTGTGATACTCTGTAATTGTAGAAATCAAAAAACAAGTAGTAGACCCTGAAAAAGTTAAAAGTAATGTCTTCATTTGTCAGAAAGAAATGTGTCTATTTATAAAATTGAATATATAATACAAAAAGTATAATTACAAACAGAGAAAAAAACTGTAATTGACAACATTATAATTACAAAAATACCAGGGCAAGGGCAAGGTGTACAATAATAATAGAATTTACAACATTTCAAGGATATTTATATAATAGAATGATACTGAAAAACAAACACATTTAGAATAAAAGGATGAGAATAGATGTGTTGAGCAATAATGAATATATAGCATAAACAATAACAAGAGGAAATAAGAAATGAGCAGTCTCCACATTCAGAGAATATAATGGTTTATTTATAAATTAAAGGGAAAACAAAAGTGTGCAAAGACAATAAAATGAGAAGGTTTGCAGAGCTTCTGTGAGCTTTGTTTGAAAAAGACAATGCATTATGAGTAAATACTCTTCATCACAGCTTTGAAAACTTCGTTAAAATAATGCGTACACTGCAAAGTACATACTGTAAATGCTGTAATTATTAGAGGAAAATATGTAGTGTACAAAAATGGAAATGATGTTAACCAAATATGCCCAGAATAGTTAAGAGCAGGCCAGTGTAACCTCTTTAAATATCCTTTGGTTGCAGGTCATTGGTTTGAAAAGTAAATGCAGAATGATATCTTACATAGCAAATTGTTATTATAATGACCCACACCTGAGTCTGGATACACAGTTTCTAGCACTTTGAATTTTGAATTATAAAAAGAATGGTAAAATATCTGGATACTGGAAATATGTCCAGTTTTAATCGGATATCACATTTGTTTTCTGAAGTCTAGTATCTGAGTGTTCAAAACTATTAATGTAGTAATTGTCAGGTACAAATGTGCTGCACCACAAGTGGCAACTTGTCATAAACACTGGGGAGCAAAAAACTGTAGGATAAGACATCAATAATAATAATTTAGTTTGGCTGCCTTTTATAGCTGACTATTTGCTAAACTCATTGTTAAATGTAGGGATTCATCATTGCTATCAGAGGATTTAACAGCACGGTACTGCAGTAATGGTGTTGTTTATACAGAGCATTAAACAGTCACATGAGTTTAAGAAGCTTATTTTTTGATACACAAAAGAGCAGTAGTTTTAAACTACTTCATTAAACCTATTGTATGCTATT